>NC_091996.1:82408409-82771073 GCF_044704955.1 Pristiophorus japonicus | reverse complement strand
TGAGTTACAGTGAAGGCGCCTTGGTCAGAGTTGCGACAACGGTCACTGACCTAACATTACACCATTGGTCGGACATCTTTTACGGGTGGTCCCCAAAAACATCCGCCGCCTTGAAGCTGTTAATACATCCTATCGTTGTTTTACTCATCACGTTATTACTGATATTACTGCTTATATGTATTCTTTGGTGTCGATTGCGGGCGTTGCTTGCGCATACTCAATGTGTAACTGATGCATTACGCCTTCAACTCGATTATTTTACTTAGAATGTCTAAATATCAAGTGTGGATTGTATTGTATGGGGTTAATCACATTCTGTTAATTATGATATTTCGACATTTACAGTGTATTTCTGCTTCATGCCTCGTGGAATGTTGTTGATGCAGAGAGAGAGAGAGAGACATTGAGGTGCACACCAGCTTGTTTATGGGACGGTCGGTGCCTCGAGATCTCATGCTTTGTGGAAGAACAGCTGGGGCCTTACAGATTCGGAGTCGGCCATAAGCCACATGCACCCATATTTGTTCAACAGTATAAAGGAGCGGCACTGTCCCGTAGCTCTTTGAACTTCACCTTGGACTGTGATTCGCGAGCGGTGCCGGGACCCCCAAGGCTCCTGACCAGCCGTCGTTGCAGAGTTCCCGACGGGCTGAAGGCCGTGAGCTTTGTTGCATCTTATCATACTTCTGTTTTCTTCGTAAACTGTGTTATGATTATTTTCTCTCAGTAAATGGTGTTTTAGAAACATAGAAACATAGAAAAATAGGTGCAGGAGCAGGCCATGCGGCCCTTCGAGCCTGCACCGCCATTCAATAAGATCATTGCTGATCATTCCTTCAGTACCCCTTTCCTGCTTTCTCTCCATACCCCTTGATCCCCTTAAGCGTAAGAGCCATATCTAACTCCCTCTTGAATACATCCAGTGAACTGGCATCAACAACTCTCTGCGGCAGGGAATTCTACAGGTTAACAACTCTCTGAGTGAAGAGGTTTCTCCTCATCTCAGTCCTAAATGGCCTACCCCTTATCCAAAGACTATGTCCCCTGGTTCTGGACTTCCCCAACATCAGGAACATTCTTCCCACACCTAACCTATCCAGTCCCGTCAGAATCTTACATGTTTCTCGGAGATTCCCTCTCATCCTTCTAAACTCCAGTGAATAAAGGCCCAGTTGATCCAGTCTCTCCTCATATGACAGCCCAGCCATCCCTGGAATCAGTCTGGTGCACCTTCGCTGCACTCCCTCAATAGCAAGAACATTCTTCCTCAGACTAGGATACCAAAACTGAACGCAATATTCCAGGTGAGGCCTCACAAAGACCCTGTACAACTGCAGTAAGACCTCCCTGCTTCTATATTCAAATCCCCTAGCTATGTAGGCCAACATACCATTTGCCTTCTTCACCGCCTGCTGTACCTGCTTGCCCAATTTCAGTGACTGATGAGCCATGACACCCAGGTCTCGTTGCACCTCCCCTTTTCCTAGTCTGCCGCCATTCAGATAATATTCTGCCTTGGTGTTTTTGCCCCCACAGTGGATAATCTCACATTTATCCACATTATACTGCACCTGCCATGCATTTGCCCACTCACCTAATCTGTCCAAGTCACGCTGCAGCCTCTTAGTGTCCTCCTCACAGCTCACACCGCCACCCAGTTTAGTGTCATTTGCAAACTTGGAGATATTACACTCTATTCCTTCATCTAAATCGTTAATGTATATTTTAAAGAGCTGGGGTCCCAGCACTGAGCTGCACTTATCTTTACTTCATTTGTCTTGTCTCTTATTTAACATTCATACAGGTCCTGAACCTGGATCTATTATTATCGACCGAAAACAAATGTTAAAACAATAGAACAGTAGTATTAGGAGACTTCAATTCCCCCAATATAGACTTGGGGAAACTGAGTGAAAGGCAAGAAAGGTGAAGAATTCCTGAAATGTGTGCAGGAGAATTTTCTTACTAGCTCAATGGTGACCGAAGCAGTGTTGGATCAATGAAGCAGGGCAAGTGGAGTGTCTTTCAGTGGGAGAGCATCTGGGTAATAGTGATCATAATGTAATCAAGTTAAAAGTAGCTGTGGGAATAATCAAAGAAAAATCAAAGGTGAAAAGTATTCAACTGGAAGAGAGCCAACTTGAGTGATTTTAGAAGGGACCTAGCACAGGTGGACTGGAGCAAAGATTGGCAAGACAAACCGTGAATGAGCAATAGTAGGGCTTAAAGGTGGAGGCACATTGGGTATAAACCCAGGATATTTCCATGAGGAGGAAAGATGGGCATCCAAAGCTGCACTCCCCCCGCCCCCACCAGATGAAAAAGGAAATAGATGTTAAAATGAAACAAAATTGTCAGTTATAGAATACAGGTAAAACCTGGCATGATACAGAGAGTGCAGGGGGAAATTAATGAAGGGTGTAAGAAAGGCAAAGAGAAAGTATGAGACAAGATAAGTGGCGAACATAAAAGGGAACACAATGTTTAAATAACATATAAGAAAAGGCACTGGAGAAGATGCAAACAATATTTACAATGATAATACCAGCAATGCAAGGTTATAACTATCAGGGAAGGATGAACCAGCTTGGTCTCTATTCTCTTGAAAAGCGAAGGCTGAGGGATGACCTAATAGAATTCTTTAACATTTTGACAACCTTTGATCGAGTAGATGCAGAGAGGGTGTGTCCACTTGTGGGCAAGAGCATAACTGGAGGCCATCAATATAAGATAGTCACCAAGAACTTCAGTGGATAATTCAGCAGAAACTTCTTTACCCAAAGAGTGGTGAGAATGTTGAAATCGCTCCCACAGGGAGTTGTTCATGTGCGTAGTATAGACGCATTTAAGAGGAGTTTGATAAGCATATGAGGCTGAAGGGAATAGAGGGTTATGCTGAGGAATGACGTGCGGACGTTCGAGTGGAGCATCAATGCCAAAATGGTCTGGTTGGTGGAATGGTCTGTTACTGTACCTATATCCTAGGTAAACCTATGCAAATATAATATCATAGTAGATGAGGCGAACTGGAGATATTGGGTAGGATAACAATAGATAGAAATGATGTGCTCAATAGTTTGGCATCACTCAAAGTTAACAAATCACTGGTGCAAATAATATGCATCCAAGGTTGCTGAGAGAAGCGAGGGTGGAAATAGTAAAAGCTCTGACCACAATCATTCAATCCTCCTTGGATATGGAAGTGGTGCCAGAGGACAGGGCAATTGCAAATGTTGCAACCCTGTTTAAAAAAAGAAGAGAGATCAAATTGGTAACTATTGGCCAATTCATCTATTGCCAGTGGTCAGAAAATGACTAGACTATTCGCAAGGACAAAGTTAATTCTCACTCGGAGAAACATGGGTTAATAAGGGACAACCAGCATGGATTTGTTACAGGCAAATCGTGTCTGATGAACCTAATGGAGTTACTTGATGAACTAACAGGGAGGGTTGATGAAGGTAGTGTTTAGATGTTGTATATATGCACTTTCAAAAGGCATTTTAGAAGGCAGCGTATCAAGGACTTATTGGGAAATAGGAGCACGGGGCATTAAAGGAGTGGTGGTAACTTGGTACGTAATTGGCTAAGGGATAGGAGGCAGCCAGTAGTGGTGAACGGATGTTTTCTAACTATGCAGTGGCTTAGAGGTTGGTATTGAGATCATTTCTTGTTATATATAAATGAACTGAACTTAAGTATAGGGAATGCAAAACATTGAAGTTTGAGGATGATACAAAACTTGGCAACCTACTAAATAGTGAGCAGGATTGTAGCAGACTTAAGGGGGACATATGTGAAATTAACAGGTGCATGGCTGAGACAATTCAATTCAGATAATTGTGAATGTGGCCAAGTGATGCACTTTGGGTAAACCAATATGCAGAGGCAGTATAATTATCAATTTGATTTCTTGCCGACTATCTTATATTGATTGCGTATGTTTTTTGCTCTTCTCCACAAGCGTAAACACTGTCACTGTGTCTACTCTGTTAAAATCTCACGTCATTTTAAAGACCTCTATCAGATCAGCGCTCAGCTTTCTCCTTTCAAGAGCAAAGAAACTCAGTGTGGTCATCCTTCCCTGATACGTACAACTTCACATTTCTGGTGTCATACTTGTAAATCTTTTTGAACCCTTTCTAGTGCCTTGGTATCCTTAGTATAACATGGTGACCTGAATTGTGCAGTGTTCTTCAAGTGTTCAGTAGAAGTTTCACGTAACTACTCTACTTCTCATTTCTATCCCTCTCGAAATAAATCCTAGTGCTTGGTTTCATTTTTTATGGCTTTATTGACTTGTCTCGCTACTTTTAGTGATTAGGGTATTGGCACTCTGAAATCCCTTTGTTCTTCAACCCAATTTAGCTTCCTACTTTCTAAATAATATGTGACCTTCTTATTATTGTTACCAAAGACCTCACATTTGTCTGTGTTCATTGGGCAATAATTCAGTGCTCGGTTAAGTGGTCAAGTTGTGGTTATAAAGTTAGTCAAACAACAGATTCTCTGCAGCCAAAGTAACACATGCACGAGCAGATTGGGAAAGGCGAGCTTTGGTCGGTCAGGTTTCGAAGTGGGTAAAATACGACGCAATCGGTCAGAAGACAGAGAGAGAGGCAGAGTGTGGAATCAGGAACACGCAATATCACCAGTTAGGAATTGGCTATAAATGATTCACGCCTCTTGAGATAATACCTGTCTCATATTATTAATTACCTGAAATGTGGCGGTGGAATGGTGGAGTTCAAACACTTGATACGCTGGTCTCAATTCGCTCTCCCTGTTAGTAAATGTTATTTTAAATAGTAGAAGTCATCTTCATCATCATAGGCAGTCACTCGAAATCGAGGAAGACTTGCTTCCACCCTAAGAGTGAGTTCTTAGGTGACTGAACAGTCCAATACGGGAATTACAGTCTCTGTCACAGGTGGGACAGATAGTGGATAAAGGAAAGGGTGGGCGAGGAGTCTGGTTTGTCGCACGCACATTCTGCTGCCTGCACTTGTTTTCTGCATGCTCTCGGTGACGAGACACGAGGTGCTCAGCACCCTCCCAGATGCTCTTCCTCCCCTCAGGCTGGTCTTTGGCCAGGGACTCCCAGGTGTCGGTGGGGATGTTGCATTTTATCAAGGAGGCTTTGAAGGTATCCTTGAAGCATTTCCTCTGCCCACCTGGGGCTCAATTGCCATGTAGGATTTCGGAATAGAGCACTTGCTTTGGGAGTCTGAGGTCAGGCATGCAAACAACGTGACCCACTCAACGGAACTGGTCCAGTGTGGTCAGTGCTTCGATGCTGGCCTGATCGAGAACACTGAAGTTTCTGCATCCGTCCTCCCAGGGGATTTGAAGTGCCCACACTGTAACAGTTGTTTCGTTGTTTATTTGTTTGTTTGTTTGTTTGTTTGTTTGTTTATTTGTTTCTTTCTTTCTTTCTTTCTTTTTTTCTTTCTTCAGGGACTGGAAGATGTGCCGACTACTGGGAACAGTATTATTCAAATTCATAAGTTTGTTTTTTGCTAATGTTCTTTATCAGTTGTCCCCCTAGAAAAGAGGACACGTTTGCCAGGCTTTACGATCAATGACACTGGAGCATCCAATTGTCTCCTTGCACTTTAAGTAATAACAGGCAGCTGTGGAAATTCTTTTTAAGATTGTGAGACCTGACTGAATATATGAAGGTGCAGCATTTACCTTTGTCTTTGGAACTGTATCTGATTGGGAATTCCGCTGCTGTTGATATTAAGGATCTAGTTATTCAACTTTTTGCCATCATCTGTTTGTTCAGTGACTGCAATTACATCCAGGCAGCAGGGGACATGATTTTCTGACTGGGTAGATTCTCACTCCTATAAATAAGGGAAATCTTCTCATTGTGGCAATCGGAGAATTGCTCGCAGCAACAACACCAACCATCGAATCATCGATTAATGCCGAAAGGGAAAGATGTCTCTTGGTTTTCTGATCAATCTCAAGATTCTCTGGGCGATTAATGATATAGAAAAGATTTACTACCCAATCCTGGCAGCGGTTGGTGTCCCGGGTAAGTGGTTACCTGCAGCTGAAACGTTGGCAGCTGGAGATTAACAGTATATTATTTCTTAGTCCGTGTGTCCAGCTCGTTAATTTATTAATTTCCACACATTACAGCAGCGACTGCACTTCAAAAATACTTTGTTGGCTGTAAACGCCTTGGGGTTCCCTACATCGAGAAAGGGACTTTCTGTCTCTTTTGTGTGTGTTTGTGTATATCAATGATTTAAACCTCAATGTTAGGGGTCATGATTATGAAGTTTGCAGATGATACAAAATATGTCCATGTGATTGATAGTGAGGAAGAAAGCTGTCGACTGCAGGAAGATATCAATGGGCTGGTGGGCAGAATAGTGGCGAATGGAGTTCAATCAGAGAAATGTGAGGTAATGCATTTGTGGCAGGCTAACAAGGCAAACGAATAAACCTTCAATGGCAAAATACTGCGAAAGACTGATGAACCATCATCATCATAGGCAGACTCTCGAAAGTGTGGAAGACCTGCTTTCACCCAAAAAGTGAGTTCTCAGGTGACTGAACAGTCCAATATGGGAATTACAGTCTCTGTCACAGATGGGGCAGACAGTCGTTGAAGGAAAGGGTGGGTGGGGAGACTGGTTTGCCACACCCTCCTTTCGCTGCCTGAACTTGCTTTCTGCATGCTCTCGACAACGAGACTCAAGTTGCTCAGCGCCTTCCCGGATGCTCTTCCTCCACTTCAGGCAGTCTTTGGCCAGGGAGTTGCAGGTGTTGGTGGGGATGTTTCACTTTATCAATGAAGCCTTGAGGGTGTCCTTGAAACGCTTACTCTGCCCACCTGGGGCTCACTTGCCATATATGAGTTCCGAGCAGAGCGTTTGATTTGGGAGTCGTGTGTCGGGCCTGCGGACAATGTGGCCCACCCAATAGAGCTGGTCAAGTGTGGACATTGCTTTGATGCTGGGGATGTTGGCCTGATTGAGAATACTGATGTTGGTGCATCTATCCTTCCAGGGCATTTGCAGGATCTTGAGGAGGCATCGATGGTGATATTTCTCCAGTAAGGAACAGAGGGATCTTGGAGTGCATGTTTGCAAATTCCTGAAGGTAGCAGGACAGGTCGATATGGTAGTTAAGAAGTCATATGGGATACTTTCCTGTTTTAGCTGATGAAGAGAATATAAGAGCAGGGAGGTTATGCTCAAAATGTATGAAACACTAGTTAAGCTGCAGCGAGAGTACTGCGTACATGTGTAGCCCCACATTACAGGAAAGATGTACTGGAAAGCGACAGAGGAGCTTTACGAGGATGTAGCTAGCACCGGAGAATGTTGGCTGTGAATAAAAATTAGATACGCTGGTTGTTCTGTTTGTAACAGAGGAGGTTGAAGGGAGACTTAATTTGGGTGCATAACATTATGAGAGGCCGAGATAGCATGGACACTGATACCTGGGAGTCCCTGGCCAAAGACCGCCCTAAGTGCATCTGGGAGGGCGCTGAGCACCTCGAGTCTCATCGCCAAGAGCATGCAGATATCAAGCGCAGGTAGCGGAAGGAGCGTTCTGCAAGCCCGTCCCACCCACCCTTTCCTTCAGTGACTACCTGTCCTACCTGTGACAGGGACTGTGGTTCTCATATTGGACTGTTCAGCCCCCTAAGGACTCATTGTTAGAGTGGAAGCAAGTATTCCTTGCCTCCGAGGGACTACCTAGGATGATCATGAGGGTAGAAATGATCTGTTTCTCTTTGCAGCGAGGTCAATAATAAGGTGGCATAGATTTAAAGTCATTGGTTGAAGGATTAGAGGGGAGTTCAGGGGAACCTTTTCACCCAGAGGCTTGTGGGGGTCTGGAGCAGGCTACCTACAAGTTTGGTAGAAGCAGAAACCGCCGCCACTTTTCAAAATCCAGAGACTGTTACTTTGGACTTTCTGCATTATAATTTGGCTCCTAGCTCCATAAACTATCAGCAGGACATAATTCCTAGTTATAGCTCCGTGGACAATGACAAATTGAC
This sequence comes from Pristiophorus japonicus, assembly GCF_044704955.1. NCBI lineage: Eukaryota > Metazoa > Chordata > Chondrichthyes > Pristiophoridae > Pristiophorus > Pristiophorus japonicus. Next base: position 82,763,044 of record NC_091996.1, on the reverse strand, counting down.
GAACTCTTCGAATTCAAATTCTACTCCTTTCATAAGGAGATATCTTCAACCCTGGCATTGGGCAGGCAACACAGCCTTCGGACTTCATGGTCACAGCTGCAAGGAACAGTATCTAACCCCCTGACTATACTGACCCCTAACACATTCATTTTCACTCCCCCCTCTTCAATGGCTTCCTGCAGCATGGTGCCATGGTCAGTTTGCTCATAAACCACACAGACATTGCCTTCATCAACACTAGCAGAAAAACCTCATACATGTTGGATAAGTGCAAATGCCATGGCTCCTCCAAGACTGCACTTTAATCGCAGTAACACCCTCTTGTCCCTGGCCACTAACCACACTTGTATTACTCCCTGACGTGAGGGTTGTCACTACCTCCTGCATCAAAGCGGCCAAATAAATCTCCCGCTCGCTGATGACTCACAATGTCTGCCCCTCGGACTCCAGTTCAACAACTCTGACCTAAAATTGCTCCAGATGCGGACACTTACTGCAGGCATAGTCTTTCGGGATCACGATGCTCTGCACAAACTCTCACATCCTGCACTTCTGGTACACTACTTGCACTGCCAACCATATATATCCTTGTTTGATTTATGAAAGTAATTAAAATGTATGTCATTGACAAACTTAACGTATAGTATAGTTTTAGCCAATTACTAGATCTAGCTAAAGTTATAGGTGGATTAATTATATATTTAGCTGCAATAGAAATCACTACAAGAACTGGAGGCAAAAAGCATCAATTTCCCCTCTGCACGAAAGTCCCATTGTCTCTAAATTGCGAACTTTAACACTCTGTTTATAAGAACTCTGTTTAAGACCATTCTGTCCAGACCACCCTGTAGACCTTCTCCATGACCTTGCTTGAAACAAATTAAAGTACCGTAAGTGCCTGGTGTTGAGTCAATCATTTCCATATTTTCCTCCTGCTCGCAGTTAACATGGTGACGATTGTGATCCTGTCTCGGGGAAAGTGCGGTCTCTCCAAATGTGTCACTCGCTACCTGGTGGCCATGGCAGCAGCGGATCTATTGGTCGTGATCATCGATCTGATACTGAGGCAGATTCCTATAGTTTATCGGGAACTATTCACATTTGTGTGGAACTTTAGAGTATGTAACATTCACGCTGTCCTACTTCATGCCGCTACAGATTGTTCTGTCTGGTTCACCGTCACTTTCACCTTTGATCGATTTGTGGCCATTTGTTGCCAGAAGCTGAAATTTAAATATTGCAAGGAGCAAACAGCGGCAGTGGTTCTAGGAACAGTGAGTGTGCTGAGCATTTTGAAGAACATTTTCTGGTATTTCCTGTATACAAGTCAATATTGGCTTTCGAACAATCCCTGGTTTTGCCGCGTGTCATTCAGTGTATCTCGCTCACTGGTCTGGACAGTCGTTGAATTAATGCATTATGTTTTAACGCCATTTATTCCATTTCTTTTGATTCTACTGTTCAATGCTTTAACGGTCAGACATATTTTAGTGTCCAGCAGAGCTCGCAGTAGACTCCGAGGCCGGAGCAGTGGCGAGAGCCCCAGTGACCCAGAGATGGAGAACCGAAGGAAATCGATGATTGTACTGTTTGTTATTTCGGGGAATTTCATCCTGTTATGGGTGGTGTTCATGGTCTGTTCTGTATTGAGACGATTGGATTACTTGGGATACCCTGTTTCTCTGCCCACATTTGTAACAGAAATTGGCTTCATGCTCCAGCTCCTGAGTTGTTGCACAAACACTGTTGTTTATGCAGTGACCCAGAGGAAATTCAGAGAGGAGTTGAGGAACGGAATGGAATATCCCCTTGCAATGATGGTCAGAATAATTCGATGAGAAGCCCTAATATTTCGTAACATTATCATGTATTTCTGTTCGATATTCTATAGAATCCACTGTCCGGTTCATTTGAATCTTTGGCCAAGATTTTTGCACTTCTAACGATGGTGAGACTGTCAGTCTTGGCCGTCATTACCCCTCTGAAATGGATAATAAAGGCAGGGTTTATTGCATGTGCAGATAAACGCCAAATTCATTGAGTTGTGGTCCGTCATTCCCTGCTCCGCCATAGACTGTGCTGTGGAACTCCCCACTGTTGACAATCAGTGAAATCAATTGAATTGACAAAAACATCCCCTTTTCTGCTCAAATATTGCTGTTTAAAAAAACCCGTAAGAAGTTAAGTCTTGTTCAATGAGGTGTAAATGGGTTTTTAATGGTGTTCTGCATAATAACTAATACTGAACAATCATTCTGGTCTTGAAAACTAATTTTACATTTGTGGAATTTCAAATTTCTCCAATATGATAAAATTTATTAGATTTTTAAAATATTATTTTTTTAATGACATTTCACCTTCTACCTTAACCATGTTGTTTCGCAATTTATTTGACTCTCTGTAAAAAGTCAATGATAAAAGCTGATTTTTATTTCCTGCTTTGCTGCCTGTGAAACTTCTTCAATATCCTTCGCTGCTTTGCAAGCTTGGAGACATCACTGATGCTGGAGAGCTTTAGATTCCTGAGGCATTGGGACCGTTTCTAGGGGAAGTGGGACCCCTACAAGTCAGGTGGATTGCACCTCAACAGAGTCGGGACCAGTATCCTCGTTTGCTCATACAGTTGAGGATGGATTAAACTAGCTTTGCAGGGGGATGGGAAGTGGAGAATAGATTCAATGGGGAGAGAAGCAAAGCTGGAATTGGGCAGCCGAAAGGTAGAAAATGAATTTGAAAGAAAGAGGAAACGGGCTGGAAAATAGAACATAAGGGAATTTGGCAATACTAAATGGTATATACCTCAATGTAAGGATTATAGAGGATAAAGCAGATCATCGGAGAGCACAGATAGACACTTGGGAGTACGATATTATCGCTATTACGATATGGCTGAAAGAAGGGCAGGTGTGGCAGTTCAACATTCCTGGTTTCTTGGTTTTCAGATGGGATAGAAAGTGGAGTAAAAAAGGAGTGGGGGGAGGAGGTTCGCAATATTAATTAAAGAAACAATTACAGCTGAGAGAAGGGATGATACGTTAGAGGGGTCATCAAACGAGGTCAGATGGGTTGAATTGAAGAACAAATAAGGGACAATCACACTACTGGGAGTGTACTATAGACACTCAAACAGTCAGAGGGAGGGAGAAGAAATTAACGTGGGTATATTGCTGCGAAGTACAAAAACTATAGAGCTGTAACAGAATCATAGACTCAGAAATTTACAGCATGGAAGGAGGACATTTCGGCCCATCGTGTCTGCGTGGCCGACCAAGAGCTAACCAGCCTAATTCCACCTTCCAGCTCTTGCTCCATAGCTCTGTAGGTTGCAGCACTTTAAGTGCTCATCCAAGTATCTGTTAAATAGGGTGAGGGTTTCTACCTCCATTATCATTTCAGGCAGTGAGTTCCAGACCCCCACCACTCTCTGGGTGAAAACATTTCCCCTCATATCTCCTCTTAAGCTCCCCCAATTACTTTAAATCTATGCTCCCTGGTTCTTGAAACCTCTGCCAAGGGAAACAGGTCCTTCCTAGCCACTCTATCCAGGCACCTCATAACTTTATACACCTCAATAAGATCTTCCCTTAGACTCCTCTGTTCCAAAGAAAACAGACCCAGCATCTCCAATCTTTTCTGATAGCCAAAATTCTCCAGTCCAGACAACCTTCTTGTAAATCTCCTCTGCACCCTGTCCAGTGCAATCACATCTTTCCTGTAATATGGCGACCAGAAATACACACAGTACTCCAGCCGCGGCCTAACCAGTGTTTTATACAGTTCAAGCATGATCCCCTTGCTCTTGTATTCCATGCCTCAACTTGTAAAGGCAAGTATTTCAAATGCATTCTTTACCACCTTATCTGCCTGACCTGCTACTTTCAGGTATCTGTGGACCTGCGCTCCAAGGTTCCTTTGTGCCTCTACACCTTTCAGTGACGTACCATTTAATATGTACTTCCTTGAAGTGTTGGACTTCCCCCAATGCATTATCTCACACTTATCTGGATTGAATTCCATTTGCCACTGTTCTGCCCAGCTGACCAGTACATTGATATCTTCCTGCAGTCCTCAAATTTCATCTTACTTATCAACCACTCAGCCTATTATAGCGTCATCTGCAAATTTCTTAATCATAGCCCCAACATTTAAGTCCAACTGCCATGGAATCGTTTACTTCCACCTGAGAGAGAATAAGCATCTCATCAAAAGATAGAACTTTCAACGATGCGGCTCTCCTTCAGTAGTGCCCTGAAGTATCAGTCGAGAACATTGTGCGAAGGTGTCTCTGCAGTGAGACTTGAACCCGCGATCTTTTGACTCAGAGGCGAGAGGGCGACCCCCACAGGTAATACCTTAACTAAAGTGGGAAGAGAATGATGTGAACACTTAACCCATTCAGAGCCGGACCGCTGATCGCTATTCCAATGCAGGCTTCAAAGCATTATCTAAACACAGGGGTATTGTAAACTGACTCACATTGCTTAAAGCAGCAAAGTAAGAATAGCAGATGCCAACTTAAAGTTGTGCTGAGAATATACCACTGCCTGGAAAGGCTGAAATCCAATATCTTCCTTTCCGGCTGAGCTCATTAACTGTACCTCTAAATTTGTGCCTAATAATGAGATGGTACTTCTGATTCCAGATTCTAATGCATTTATGTAAATTGTTAGCAACATTGGTCCAGCTCCGATCCTCATGGAGTGGATGCAGAAAGTATCTCCCCATTCCATGTACCCTGGATTGCAGAAAGTATCTCCCCATTCTATGTACACTGGATGGCAGAAAGTATCTCCCATCCCATGTACTTTGTTTTCAGAAATATTTTCCCATATCATGTACTCTGGATTGCAGAAAGTATCTCCCCATTCCATGTACCTTGGATTGCAGAATGTATCTCCCAATTCCATGCAGCCTGGGTTGCAGAAAGTATCTCCCCATTGCATGTAGCTTGGATTGCAGAAATATCTCCCCATCCCATGTACACAATTTGGCAGATGGAGTATAATGTTGGAAAGTGTGAGGTTACGCACTTTGGCAGAAAAAATCGAAGAGCAAATTTTTATTTAAATGGAGAAAAATTGTAAATGGCTGCAGTAACGCGGGACCTGTGGGTGCCTGGTGCATGAAACACAAAAGGTTAGTATGCAGGTCCAGCATTTGATCAGGAAGGCCAATGGAAACTTGGCCTTTATTGCAAAGAGGATGTAGTATAAAAGCAGGGAAGCTTTGTTACAGTTATACGGGGTATTGGTAAGGCCACACCTGGAATACTGCATGCAGTTTTGGTTTCCATATTTAAGAAAGGATATACTTGCTTTGAAGGCAGTTCAGAAAAGGTTCACTAGGTTGATTCCAGGGATGAGGGGGTTGACTTATGAGGAAACGTTGAGAAGGTTGGGCCTCTATTCATTGGAATTCAGAAGAATGAGTCGTGATCTTATTTAAATATGTATATGATTATGAGAGGACTTGACAAGGTGGATGCAGAGAGAATGTTTCCACTGATAGGGGAGACTAGAACTCGGGGGTCTAATTTTAGAAAATGGGGTCACCCATTTAAAACTGAGATGAGGAGGCATTTCTTCCATCAGAGTGTTGTAAATCTGTGGAATTCGCTGCCTCAGAGAGCTGTGGAAGCTGGGTCATTGAATAAATTAAGACAGAGTTAGACAGTTTCTTAACTGATAAGGCAGTATGGAGTTATGGGGACTGGGCAGGAAAGTGGACCTAATCCATGATCGGATCAGCCATGATCGTATTAAATGGCAGTGCAGGCTCGAGGGGCCGTATGGCCTACTCCTGCTCCTATTTCTTACCTACACTAGATTGCAGAAAGTATCTCCCATCCCATATGCCCTGGATTGCAGAAAGTAACACCTATCCCATGCACCCTGGATTGCAGAAAGTATCTTCCATCCCATGTTCCCTGGATTGCAGAAAGTATCTCCCATCCCATGTATCCAAATTTCACCTGTTAACCTGTGGAATTCCCTGCTGCAGGGAGTTGTTGATGCCAGTTCATTGGATATATTCAAGAGGGAGTTAGATATGGCCCTTATGGCTAAGGGGATCAAGGTGTATGGAGAGAAAGCAGGACAGGGGTACTGAGAGAATGATCAGCCATGATCTTACTGAATGGTGGTGCAGGCTCGAAGGGCAAAATAGCCTACTCCTATACCTATTTTCTATGTTTCTATGTTTCTATGTTTCACACAAAATCATTTTTACTCAAGCTCTAATCATTAGGGATCCCATCTATTCCATGCCTGGAATTTCAGAATCATGAAGGAGGAAACGTTTGGAAACGTGTATTCTTAAACTAAAGCTGAACCTGCCGAGGGATCTGTCTGTCACTGAGGGAAGAGGAGAACGACCAGCTTTCCCTTCACCTCCCTCAGAGTGCTCAACCACATTCTGTTCAGTTTAGTGTTTGGCTTCACCAAGATGGTCAGTTACTGACGTACAATAACAAGACTGTGAGTAAAGCTTTGGTAATAAATTATGTTGGATTTCCCCACTCCTCCGCCATAAAATAATGGAATACACAGATTTTTTTTCGGGGACGGTGCGGTTGAACCGTCCCCGATTATTTATAACTAACGATAATTTATAACACAGTATCATCCGAGCAATATGTTGAATTTCTCCTCTTCAGCTGTGCAGAACTATTACCAAGGACTTGGGGACCCCACTACCTATCCCACAGGTGAGCCGACAGTTTCAGATGTGGGATGGAATAAGCTGTCATCAGGATGAGTGGAAACCTTCACATTAAGATGTGGCTGTTCTGAAGTCGGCGTTAATGTGTGTTCACTGCGATTGAGGAGAAGGCACATTGATCTGCACCTGGTTTGTTCTGTCACTGAACGCGGACACATTCACAAAACTGAAGATTGACATCTAATTCGTTTACCAACACTGACGTAAGTCACTTTAATAAATTAGAGAATTAATCTCGCAAACAGATGAACGTTTCTGTTGGTTGCAAGTTGACTCGGATCACCCAGCGGTAACGTGGGTTGCTGGGGTTATTCCCCTCTCGATCAACTCGAGGCTGAGCTGAAGTCAAAGTCACAATTGTTTCCAATTGATCCACTCCCACAACCACACAACAAAACAGTAACAGAGGTACTGCTGGTCAAATCCAGTCCGACTAATGATGGCCTTGTCTGCCTACTCTCAATTATCAGCAAAGTGATGGAACGACCCATCGCTCCTGCTATCAAACGGCACGTGTGCCCCACTGACCTGCTCACCGATGCTTAATTTGCCTTCCGTCTGAACCACCAGACTCCATACCTTATCACAACCTTTGTTCAAACACGGACACAACGCCTCAAATTCAGAAGTGAGATGAGAGTAACTGCCCTTGGCATTAAGGCAGCCTTTGGCCGTGTGTGGCACTAAGGAGCTCTTGTAAAAGTTAACCAATGATTGGAGTCATAACTAACACAAATTAATACGTTGTGCTTTTATAGGCAATCATTTTCAATCCAGGACATCGCTGCAGGAGTTCCACAGGGCAGTGTACTCGGCCGAGCTATCTTCAGCTGCTTCATCAATGACTATCTCTCCATCATACGGTCAGCAGTGGGGCTGTTAACTGATAATGGCACAGTTTCCCGCTCCAGTTACAATTTATCAGATAATGAAACAGTACATTGCCGCCTGCGGCATGTCCCAGACAGCATCCGGCTTTGGTCTCATTACTAGCAAGTAAAGGCGGCAGGGCAAGTCGCTAAGGTGTTTATCATAAATGCATTTCTTTTTTTTGATTAGTGACATAGTAAAAGCAAAGAGATCAGGCTCGGACTTTATAAATCACTGGTTAGGCCTCACCTGGAATACATTGGACAATTCTAGGCAGCACATTTGAGGAAAGATGCAAAGACCTTAGAAAGTGTACAGCGGAGGAATACCAGGGTGTTACCAGGAATGGAGGACTTCAGTTATGGGGAGAGGTTGGAAACATTAGGACTAAGCTCATTTAAACAGATAAGTTTAGCAGGTGACATAATAAAGGTTTTCCAGCTGATGCAAGGTGTTGATAGAGTAGATAAAGCAAAACCAATCCCTCTGGAGTGGGGCAATAACCAAAGGTCACAGATGTAAAATCATTGGCAAAATATCGAGCAAGGAGACCAGGAGATATTTTTTCACTAAAAACTTGTTCGGATCTGGAACGCTCTATTGAAAAGCTAAATCCATGAATAATTTCAAACATTCTTTGGATATAGGTGTGGGTTGATGAGGAACTTATGAAGACACGGAAGCAATCAGGGTGGGGTGGGGTGTGTGTTGTGGGGGGGGGGGGGGATTAAACATGACTGATCTGTCAAAGAGCCAGTACAGGCACAACGGATCGAATGGCATCCTCTGTCCTGTAAGTTCCTACGATTCTATGGCAACATTTGCAACACACGAGTGTCAAGCGATGGCCATCTCCAACAGAGAGAGGCAACCATATTCCATGGCATTACAAGGCATTATAAGGACATAAGAATTAGGAGCAGGAGTAGGCCATTCGGCCCCTCGAGCCTGCTCTGCCATTTAATGAGATTATGGCTGATCTTCTACATCAACTCCACTTTCCTGCACTATCCCCATGTCCCTTGATTCATTTAATATTGAAAAATCCATCGATCTCTGCCTTGTATATGCTCAAACACTGAGCCTCCGCAGCCCTCTGGGGGAGAGAATTCCAAAGATTCACCACCTGCTGAGAGGCGATAAAGGTCTATGGTCTAGAACCTCCATGTTTGAGCTTATTGCCCAAAAATGGGCGTTATTTCTGGTGCGGGCAGTAAAAAGGGTTTTCAGATCACTGGCTTCTTGCCCATTCTCAAAACACCGAGTTTACATTTTGAAAATGGGTGTTACCGTGAGCGATATCAAATTGGCAGTCGCGTTAAATTTTTTTGATCTTCTGCCATAAAGTGTGGCCGTCCTTAGCAACGGCATGGCAACCCTCGATTTCCGCAATATTGGAGGTCAAAGGTCACCATGACATGCGCAGAAGAGGAGACAGAGAGAGGGGGAGCTCAGAGGGGCTGAAGGCATGGCTGGGTGTGGTGTGGCTGCTTTGGGAGGAAGGAGGGAGACTTTAGAGCTTCACAGCAAGTAGGCAAATAAAAGTAGCTTTTATCAGCCACATATTTGACCGAATATGGCCTATAATGGAGAGAGAGGAGGAGGCATCACAGCATGCTGTGGAAACTGACGTTGGAGAGAGCAATGAGGTGGGAGAGGAGCACATTGGAGGCTGCAAAAGAGCCAGGAGGTACTCAGATGAGGCAAATGTCTCCCTCATGCAGGAGGTCGAGTTACACTGGGGTGATTTGACACAGGGAGGTTGCGGGAAGCCCACCCCAAAGCCCTACCAGAGGATATGAACCGAGATAGCAGAGGTGGTCTCGTCGGTGACCAACGAGGTGCGTGAGGACAACCAATGCCACAAATGATGGAATGACCTTGTGGGATCCGCAAGAGTAAGTATTACATTGATTTACATGTATTTATGTATGTATTTATATGATTTGATTTGTGACAGTCATGAGTGACTTTCAGCAGTTCTCAGGTCTTGCACTTTTACCGACAATGTTTTCCTCAAAGCCTGCGGTCACGGTGTATGTCTTCAGGTAAAGAATGATAAAATCATAATAATCATGATTATGTATGTCGGTTATGTGTTGTATCAGTGTCTGTGACAGTACCTAGCAATGATATCACACAATGATATCATGCCATGTCGTCCTGTCACCTGTTACAGGAGAAGCTAGCGATGATGAGGTCCATGCAGAGCCGAACAGGTGGGGGGCCACCAGTCCCCAGCGACATCACTGACATGGAGGAGCGAGTGCTAGCACTCGTGGGGAAGCATCCCCGGACAGCCACAGAAACATCTGCAGACCCTGAAGTGATGCCATGTGAGTAAAGCTTACACCATTGCGTGATGTAAATTCAATAGATGCCACACCCACTCATATCCGAACAATCATATATGATAGATGATTTCTAAAAGTATCATAGAAATAATGCTGGCCTAATGAAAATCATTGCAATCCACAATGTGTTGATGGTCATGAACTGTGATGTCTGTGTTGATTTTGAGAGTGGCGGTGCTTTTGACGTGCATATGCTATGTGTAGCGCTGGATTCACCTTGTCACCCTAGCACCCCTTTCTCCTCTAACAAATCATTTGTGTCTTGCAGCTCAGACAGCAGCGTGGCCCCAGGCAAGGCCACAGAGGCCAGAAGGTGGGGGCGCGGGGCAGGAGTCGGTGGATGATCCGATGATATCTGGTGCTGGGGAGCTCCAATTGTCGCCCATCAATTCTCTGGGTCTGTTCTCGACGGATGAGTGCGCGGACTTCAAAGTACCTGCATCGTCACGCTCAAGGACCCATTCCACCCCAAGGCCATCTATTGGTCCTCCGGTCATTCCCGCCTCCAGTCTGGAGGTATCGGTGCCAAGCACCTCTCCATAGGGCACCCCAATTGTCCCCAGGACGGCGCCTACCCCATGGACGCCTCGTGGACAAGGCAGATCAGTTCCATGAGCGTGAAATGACAACGGAGAGTTGGTTCAGTTGCCCAGGAGGACTGTAGACATTGGTGACCAGCTCATCGAAACTTTGAGGGCACCATGTCCGAGTGCATTCCATGCATGGCGAAGTCCCTGGAAGTGATAGCTAGGAACACTGCTGCCACAGCTCTCCCAGTGGTCCCAGAGCGCGAGACACCACCCCGAGGTTCCACTGCAAATGACAGATGCGAGCAAGGACCGAGATCCTGCTGCTGCATCAGAGAATGTTGCCCCCTCGGGAGCCCCCGCTCCTGTACCCATTCAACTAACACATCTGCCTTCATTCCCTCCAATGAGGCACCGCCTGAGGAGCTTCTCGGCCAAGCGCCGTGGAGCGAGAAGGGGAAGGGATAGAGGTGGGGAGACGAAAGAGAGGGGGAAGGAAAGTGAGGTGCATGTGCGCAGGTGATGCTTGTGTTATGTCTCCATCTGGGTGTATGCAATTTGTTGCAATGTATGGAGGCCGGGGGCAACGCTCCTGCTTTGCCTCGAGGGGTGGGGGGGCGGAGGTCCGTGCCTCGGGTGGGCCGGAAGTATCGGCGGGCCTCCGGTGGACTGAGTGTCGGCGGTCCCCAGCGGGCTGAGTGTCGGTGGGCCTCTGGCGCGCTGAGTGTCGGTGGGCCCCCGGCAGACTGAGTGTTGACGAGGCCCCGGCCACCAGGATCATGCCGGACGATGGGTGGTGCCGGATAAGGCAGTTCCAAATAAGGAAGGTCCAAACTGCACAAAACTTGCACAATGGGCGTGTAATAGGCAAATTAGTTCAATATAAATTGTGAGATTTTACATTTAGGTCGGAACAAAAATGAGGTCTCACAGTGCTTCTAAATCCATAAATCTCACCTCCCAAATTTGTGCCCATCTTTCCCGGAACTCCATGTCTGAATCATTCCAATCAGATTTCCGCCCCAGTCACAAGACACAAATGTCATCTGGAATGATTGTAACAAAGGTAAACTATACCTCCTCTGTCTCCTCGACCTGCCTGCAGCCTTTGACATGTTTGACCATTCCATTCTCCTCCAAAACATCTATGCCATCGTCCAGCTGGAAGCTACTGGACTCGATTGGTTCCATTCTCATCTATCTAATAGTAGCCAGAGAATCACCTGCAATGATTTCACTTCCTGCTCTCGCATCATTACCTCTGGTGTCCCCCAAGGCTCTATCCAACGTCCCCTCATATTTCTCATCTATATGTTTCCCCTTGACGACATCATCCGAAAACATAACGTCAGTTTCCACATGTACGCCGATGACACCCAGCTTTACCTCCATCGCTTCTCTCAATCCCTCCACTGACTGTATATTGTCAGTACTGGATCAGCAAAAACATTTTCCCAATTATATATTGGGAAGACTGAAGCCATTGTTTTTGGACACACCACAAACTGCGACCCATAGCCATTGACTCTTTCTCCAACATCTGTTTGAGGCTGAACCACACTGTTCGCAACCTTGGTGTCATATTTGAACCTGAAGTGAGCTTTAGACCACATATCCGCAGCATAACTAAGAACACCTATTTCCACAACCGTTACATTGCTCGTCTCCGCCCCTGCCTCAGTTAATCTGTTGCTGAAACTCTCATCCATGTCATTGTTATCTATAGACTTTATTATGCTAATGTACGCCTGGCTGGTGTCCCACTTAATTCCCTACATAAGCTTGAGGTCATCCAAACCTCTGCTCCCGGTGTCCTAACTCGCACCAACACTCGTTTACCCATCACCCCTGTGCTTGCTGACCTACATTGGCTCCCGGTAAAGCATGGTATTGTTCTTAAAATTCTCATGCTTTTTTACAAATCCCTCGATGGCCCTCACCCCCTCCCTATCTCTGTAACTCCCTCCAGCTCCACACCATCCGAGATGTCTGCGCTCCTCTAATTTGGCCTTTTGAGCAGCCCCGATTGTAATCGCTCAACCATCGGTGACCGTGCCTTTTGTTGCTTGGGCCCTACACTTTGGAAAATACCTCCCTAAACCTCACTGCCTCGATACCTCTCTTTCCTCTTTCAAGACGCTCCTTAAAACCTACCTCTTTGACCAAGCTTTTGGTAATTTCCACTAATTTCTCCTCATGTGACTTAGTGTTAAATATTGTTTGATAACAATTCTTTGAAGCATCTTGGGACGTTTTATTAAGTTAACGGTGCTATATATACACACATTGTTGTTGTTGTTGTTGTTATTGTGCACCCGCGGACTTTGAGACATAATTTAGGATGATACTTCAGTGCACTACTGAGCATGTGCAGACTATCTTTCGAGTTGTACGTTAAATTGTGCTGATAACAGTTTGTGTGGTTTTACATTCTTACATTAATATCGCTTCAACTGTATTGTGGTTTCTCTTAATGTGTGTGCTGAATACAGCTTTTCATGCTTTACAAGTACATTTATACAGAGACATGGACCATGTACAGTAGACACCTCAAGTTGCTGGAGAAATATCACCAACGATGCCTCCGCAAGATCCTATAAATCTCCTGGGAGGACAGGTGCACCAACATCAGCGTCCTCGATCAGGCTAACATCCCCAGCATTGAAGCACTGACCACACTCGATCAGCTCCGCTGGGCAGGCCACATAGTCCGCATGCCAGACACGAGACTCCCAAAGCAAGTGCTCTACTCGGAGCTCCTTCACGGCAAACGAGCCAAAGGTGGGCAGCAGAAATGCAACAAGGACACCCTCAAAGCCTCGCTGATAAAGTGCAACATCCCCACTGACACCTGGGAGTCCCTGGACAAAAACTGCCCTCAGTGGTGGAAGCGTATCCGAGAGGGCGCTGAGCACTTCGAGTCTCAACGGCGAGAGCATGCAGAAATCAAGCGCTGACAGCGGAAAGAGCGTGTGGCAAACCTGTCCCACCCACCCCTTCCATCAACAACTATGTGCCCCACCTGTGACAGAGTCTTTGGCTCTTGTGTTGGACAATCAGCCACCAAAGAACTCACTTCAGGAATGGAAGAAAGTCTTCCTCGAACCTGAGGGACTGCCTATGATGATCGTACTCAGTAAGATAATGGGTCTAAAGGCAGATAAATCCCCTGGATTGCATCCTCGGGTCTTAAGAGAAGTAGCGGCAGGGATTGTGGATGCATTGGTTGTAAGTTACCAAAATTCCTTGGATTCTGGGGATGTCCCAGCAGATTGGAAATCTGCAAATGTAACGTCGCTATTTAAAAAAGGAGGCAGACAAAAAGCAGGAAACTATAGACCAGTTAGCCTGACATCTGTGTTCGGGAAAATGTTGGAGTCCATTATTAAAGAAGCAGTAGCAGGACATTTGGAAAAGCAAAATTCGGTCAGGCAGAGTCAGCATGGATTTATGAAGGGGAAGCCATGTTTGACAAATTTGCTGGAGTTCTTTGAGGATGTAACGAGCAGGGTGATTAAATGGGAACCATTGTATGTCGTGTATTTGGACTTCCAGAAGGCATTTGATAAGGTGCCACATGAAAGGTGACTGCACATGATAAAAGTTCATGGGTTGGGGGAAATATATTAGCATGGATAAAGGATTGGCTAACTAACAGAGAACAGAGATTTGGGAGAACTGGTTTATTCTCTGGTTGGCAACCAGTAAATAATGGGGTGTCACAGTGATCAGTGCTGGGACCCAAACTATTTATAATTTATATTAACGACTTCGAAGAAGAGACTGAGTGTAACGTAGCCAAGTTTGCTGACGATACAAAGATGGGAGGAAAATCAATGTGTGAGGAGGACACAACAATCTGCAAAAGGACATAGACAGGCGAAGTAAGTGGGCAAAAATTTGGCAGATGGAGAATAATGTTGGAAAGTGTGAGATCATGCACTTTGACAGAAAAAATAAAAGGGCAAGTCATTATTTAAATGGAGAAAGATTGCAAAGTGCAGCAGTGCAGCAGGACCTGGGGGTCCTGGTGCATGAAACACAAAAGGATAGTATGCAGGTACAGCAACTGATCAGGAAGGCCAATGGTACCTTGGCCTTTATTGCAAAGGAGATGGAGTATAAAAGCAGGGAAGTCATACTACAGCTATACAAGGTATTGGTGAGGCCACACCTGGAGTACTGCGGTAGTTTTGGTTTCCATATTTACAAAAGGATATACTTGCTTTGGAGGCAGTTCAGGGAATATTCACCAGGTTGATTCTGGGGATGAGGAGATTGACTTCTGAGGAAATGTTCAGTCGATTGGGCCTCTACTCATTGTAATTCAGAAGAATGAGAGGTGATCTTATCGAAACGTATAAGATTATGAGGGGGCTTGACAAGGTGGATTCTGAGATGATGTTTCCAGTGATGGGGGAGACTAGAACTAGAGGGCATAATCTTAGAATAAGGGGCCGCCCATTTAAAACAGAGATGAGGAGAAATTTATTTTCTCAGATAGTTGGAAATCAGTGGAATTTGCTGCCTCAGAGAGCTGTGGAAGCTGGGACATTGAATACATTTAAGATAGAAATGGACAGATCCTTAAACGATAAGGGGATAAGGGGTTATGGAGAGCGGGCAGGGAAGTGGCGCTGAGTCCATGATCAGATTGGCCATGATTTTATTGAATGGCGGAGCAGGCTCGAGGGTCCACATGGCATACTCCTGTTCTATTTCTTATGTTCTTATATTTATGTAAAGTCACTGACACTATCATTCTATGTCTCAGGTTCTTTTCAGGCCACAGCTGGAGAGATTTGTGGACTTTCTCAGCATGCCACACATCGCTGCATTCGACAGGTCACTGAAGTCCTGTACGTATGCAGGAGGGACTTCCGTATGACCAGGGAGCCACAGAGTGAGAGGGTTCTAGGATTCTCCAGAATTGCAAACTTCCCCAAGGTGCAGGGAGCAATAGACTGTATGCACATCGTGGAGTGGGCACCTTTTCAGGATGCAGAGGTTTTCAGGAACTGCAAGGGATTCCACTCCCTGAGTGAAATAGACTGGTGGAGAGGCTGGGAGAGATTGGGAGATACATAGAGAGATTTGGGAGAGAGATATGTAGTGTGGGAGAGAGAGCGAGAGAGAGAAGCTGGGGGATAGGGAGACTGGGGAGAGTGAGAGAGACTGGGAGAGCGAGCAAGAGAGACACTGGAGATAGAGAGAGACGGGGGAAAGTTATATTGAGACAGGGGAAGAGAGTGAGAGAGACTGGGGGAGAGACTGAGGGAGACTGAGGAGAGAGATAGACTGGAGGCAGGGAGAGAGAAATTGGGGATATGGAGAGAGACTGGAGGGAGAGAGTGAATTGTGGAGAGACTGTGGGAGAGAGAGAGAGACAGAGAGAGAGAGAGACTGGGGAGAGAAGGTGTTAACGAGTCAGGGGAGAGAGAGAGAGAGACTGGGGAGAGAGGGTGAAGATGGAGGGGAGAGAGAGGGAGAGACTGGGGAGAGGGAGAGAGATTGGGGGAGAGAGAGAGAGACTGGGGAGAGAAAGTGTTAGCGAGTCTGGGGAGAGAGAGAGAGAGACTGGGGAGAGAGGGTGAGAATGGGGGGGAGAGAGAGGGAGAGACTGGGAAGAGGGAGAGAGATTGTCGGAGAGAGAGAGATTGGGGAGAGATGGAGGGACTGGGTGAGAGAGGTAGAGACTGGGAGAGAGAGAGACTGGGGGAGAGAGGGAGTGCGAGACTAGGGGACAGATAGAGAGACTTGGGGGGCAGAGAGAGAGACTGGAGGAGCGAAGGAGAGAGTCTGTGAGAGGGAGTTTATATGATGGAATAAAAGCTTTTAATTAATTATACCATAAACAAACTTGCAGAATGAGCATGTAATTAATAAATTAATTTCAATACACATACGTGTCAGAAGGCACACTTTGTTAGGA
This sequence comes from Pristiophorus japonicus, assembly GCF_044704955.1. NCBI lineage: Eukaryota > Metazoa > Chordata > Chondrichthyes > Pristiophoridae > Pristiophorus > Pristiophorus japonicus. The sequence continues at coordinate 82,746,641 of NC_091996.1, read as the reverse complement.
GGACTTTGGAGGCAACGTACTCCTCGGAAAATAAGAATCGAACTGGGGTAGAGTTGCAATGGTATCTTGGGACATATACAAATCACTAAAAGTAGCAACGCAGGTGAAAAAGAACATAAAAGTGCAAATTATGAACGAGGGTTCATTTCTAGAGGAATAGAATTCAAAAGTTATGTTAAACATGTACAGAACCTTGTCTCATTGTCTCATGATTTGAGATGGTGAGGTGGCAATATGGCATTACTGTATATACGCTTTTAAGTGGTTGCAGTTGTTGTTGTAAAGGTTGTTATTGTAAACGTTATTGTTGTAAAGGTTGTTGTTGTTGTTGTAAGACTTTGACCATGGACAAAAAGGTCGCGCTCAAAGGAGTTCATGGCCCGCTCAGTACAAAATAAAATGATAGAAAACATTGCTCACTTGAATCAAACATTAGAAGAAGACACATCACCACGTTCTAGAAACCGAGACACATAGAAATTTACAGTGCAGATGGAGACCATTTTGGGCCATCGTGTCCGCGCCGGCCGACAACGAGCCTCACGGCCCTCGGTCAGCAGCCCTGAAGGTTACATATAAACCAATGAACAATGAACAATGGCGGAAAGGTAAAGAGCACCCGGCCCAACCAGTCCGACCCACACAACTGCGACACCCCTTACACCGAAACATTCTACACTCCACCCCAACCGGAGCCATGTAATGTCCTGGGAGATGCAAAAACCAGATAAAAACCCAGGCCAATTGGGTAAAATAATTTGGGGAAATTCCTCTCCGACCCATCCAGATGATTGAAACTAGTCCAGGAGATCATCCTGGCCGTATTCTATTTGCTGCAGTACTTACCATCGTATCTGTGCCAGCCAACAAAAGGTTATCCAGTCTAATCCTTCTCAACCAGCTCTAGATCCGTAACCCGGCAGGTTACAGCACTTGAAGTGCCCATCCAAGCACCTTTTAAATATGGTGAGGGGTTCTGCATCCACCACTTTTACAGGCAGTGAGTTCCAGACCACATGACCCTCTGTGTGAAGAAGGCCGCCCCCTCAAATCCCCTCTAAACCTTCCACCAACCACCTTAAACCTATGCCCCCTCGTAATTGACCCCTCCACCAAGGGAAGTAGGCTTTGCTATCCATTATATCCAGGCCCCTCAAAATTTTGCACACCTCAATGAGGTCTCCTCTCAGCCTCCTCTGTTCCAATGAGAACAAATCCCACCTATCCACTGTCCGCATTGATAAGATTCTCCATTCCAGGCAGCATCCTAGTAAACCTCCTCTGCACCCTCTCTAGTGCAATCATGTCCTTCCTATAATACGGTGACCAGAACTGCATGCATTATTTAGGCCTAAACAGAGTAATATACAATTTAAGCATAACCTCCCTGCTCTTGTATTCGAGAACTCAGCCAATAAAGGCAAGCATTCCGTATGCATTCGTAACCACTTTATCCACCTGGCCTGCTGCTTTCAGGGATCTGTGGACAAGCACTCCAAGGTCCCTTTGTTCATCTGCACTTTTAAGTGGCCTACCGCTTAATGTGGAAACCCTTTCCTTATTAGCCATCCCAAAGTACATCACCTTACACTTCTCCGAATTAAATTCCATTTGCCACTGCTCTGCCCACCTGACCAGTAGATTAATATCGTCCTGCAGCCCATGACTTTCTTCTTCATTATTAACAACACAGCCAATTTTAGTGTCATCTGCAAACTTATTAATCATTCTCCCTATATTCAAATGTAAATCATTGATATACCACAAAAAGCTATGGAGCCAGTACAGAGCCCTGCGGAACCCCACTGGAAACATTCTTCTAGTCACAAAAACACCCATCAGCCATGATCCTTGGCTTCCGACCTCTGAGCCAATTTTGGATCCAACTTGCCACTTGCTCTGTTGCCCATGGGCTTTAACCTTCCTGACCATTCTACCATGTAGGACCTTATCAAAAGCTTTGCTAAAGTCCATATACACTACATCATATGCTCTGCTCTCATGGATCCTGCTGGTTGCCTCCTTGAGAAATTAAATCAGGTTAGTCAAACACAATCTTCCCTTAACAAATCCGTGCTGACTGTCCATAACTAATCCTTGCCTTTCTTCAGGAAGTGCATTCCAGATCCTGACCACACTGTTTGAAAAATAATTTTCTTATGTCGCCTTTGTTTCTTTTGCTAATCCCCTTAAATCTCTGTCCTCTGGTTCTCGACCTCTGCCAATGGGACCAGTTTGTCTGTACTTACTCTGTCGAGAACCCTCGTGATTTTGAACAGCTCGACCAAATCTCTTCTCAATCTTCTCTGCTCCGAGGAGAACAAGCCCAGCTTCTACAGTGTAACTGAAGGCCTCATCCCTGGAATCATTCTCATAAATCTTTTCTGGATTCTAACTAAGGTCTTTACTTCCTTCCTAAAGTGTGGTGCACAGAATTTGACACAATGCTCCAGTTGAGGCCGAACCAGTGTTTTACACAGGTTCATCAGAATTTCCACACTTTCAAACTTTATACCTCTAATCATGAAGTGCAGGATCCGGTAAGCCTTTTTAACTGCGTTCTCTACCTGCCCTGCCACCTTCAACGATTTATGCACATATACCCTCAGGTCTTTCTGTTCCTGCACCTGCTTTAGGATTGTACCCTTCACGTTACCTTTCCTCTCCTTATTCCTTCAACCAAAATGTATCACCACACTTTTCTGCGTAACATTTCATCTGCACCGTGTCCACCCATACCACCAGACTATCTCTTGAAGTCTATTACTATCCTCCTCACTGTTCACTACACTTCCAAGTTTTGTGTCATCTGCAAATTTTGAAACTGTGCCCTGTGCACCCAAGTCCAAGTCATTAATATATATTAAGAAAAGCAGTGGTTCCAGTACCGACCCCTGGGGAACACCACTGTATACCTTCCTCCAGTCCAAAAAACAACCGTTCACCACTACTCTCTGTTTTCTGATACTAACCCAATTTCTTATCCCTCTGCCACCGTCCCTTTTATTCCATGGGCTTTAATATTGATTTGAGGATTGATTGTGGAAGGTACAATTCCCACAAGTGCACAGTTGGTGAAACCCACTGTTATCAGGCAGGCAAGAAGTAGCAAATTGTTGTTGAAGCTTTGGTTGGCACTGTGAAGATTGAGCTCGTGGTCTCTCTAAAGAGTGCATTGGATCTGATAATCCTGTCCTACTGTGGGTTATGCTCCAGATATCTCCTCCGCCTAACTCAAATGCTCCAGTAGCAGAACATCTCACAGCTGCTCTGAGATTGACAATTGCAAGAGGAAAAATTCTAGTCAGCGAAACGTGAGCCCCCAAGTCGTGCTTTACAATTTGATTCGCAAGGAGAGGGTAGTACAAAGCATAGATCAGGTCAATAAGCGTTTTGTACATCCTTGAAAAAAGCAGCAGTGCCTGCTAGTGTCAAATTGAACAAATGCACAGGCCCGACCAAGCTGCATAGTCAAGGGATGATATTTATATCTGCAGGAACTCCCCAGGTTGGTTTTAAGCAGCATCTCAAAGGAGGAAAGAGATGTTAGGGAGGGAAATCCAGCATATAGAGCCAGGGCCGCTGAAGGCTTGGCTGTCAATGATTACATTACATAGGGTTACATGGGATATATGGCACAGAAACAGCCCATTCGGCCCAACAAGTCCATGCCAGCGTTTATGCTCCACGCGAGCCTCCTCCCGTCTTTCCTCATCTAAATCTATCAGCATATCCCTCTATTCCCTTCTCCCCCACATGCTTGTCTAGCCTCCACTTAAGTGGATTGACACGATACGCTTCAATCACTCCCTGTGGCAGCGAATTCCACATTCTCACCCTGCTCTGGGTAAAGAAGTTTCTTCTGAATTCCCTATTTGATTCATTGGTGATGGTCTTATATTGATGGCCTCTAGTTATGCTCTTCCCCACAAGTGGAACATTCTCTCTGTATGCATTCTATCAAAATATTCATTATTTTAAAGACCTTGATTAGGTCACCCCTCAGCCTTGTTTTTTCAAGAGAAAAGAGACCCAGCCTATTCATTCTTTCCTGAAATGTTTCCCCTCGCATTTCTGGTATTATCCTTGTAAATCTTCTCTGCACCCTCTCCCGTGCCTCTTAGAATTTTTATAACATGGCGACCAGAACTGAACAGAGTACTCCAAGTGTGGTCTAACCAAGGTTCGATACAGGATTAACATATCTATTCCTCCAGAAATAAACCCTAGTTCTCAATTTGTTGTTTTATTGCCTTGGTGACCTGTGTTGCAACGTTTAGTGATTTGTGTATTTGTACTCCGAGAGGCCTTTGTTCGTTTACCCCACTGAGACTCGCACCCTCCAAGTAATAAGTGACCTCTGTATTCTTTGCACCAAAATGTAATACCTCGCATTTATCTGTGTTGAACTTCATTTTCCAACTACATGCCTATTCTGCAATATTATTAATGACCTCTTGTAATTTGTTGCTGTACTCCTCAGTATTGACTATCCCACCCCGCAGCCCTCCACCCCCAAACCCACACCCAGCACCAATTCAGTGTAATTCGCAAATTTAAAAATTGTATTTTTGATTCCAAAGTCTAAAGCATTAAAGTTAATTATGACCAATATTTTTTTCCGAGCACTGATCTTTGTGGATGAAGGGTTTAAACTCGTGGATGCACAATAAGCCAGAATTGCAGGAGTGCAGGGATCTCGGAGTGTTCTAGGGTTGAACTAGTTTATCGAAGGAAATAGACAGTTTTGGTATCTGTATTCAATGAATGATACATTTGCACTGGAGGTTGTTGAGAGGAGGTTAACTCGGTTGATTCTGGAAATGAGGGGGTTGACTGATGAACATAGGTTGAGTCGGTTGGGCCACAACATTGGAGTTCAGAAGAATGAAAGGTGGCCTTATGATAACATATAAGATAATGAGGGGGCTCGACAAGGTGGATGCAGAGAGGATATTTCCACTGATAGGGGAAACTAAAACAAGGGGACATAGTCTCAGAATTAGGTGCCGCCCTTTTAAAACTGAGATGTGGAGGAATTTCTTCTCTCAGAGGATTGTAAATCTGTGGAATTCTCTTCCCCAGAAAGCTGTGGAGGTTGAGTCATTGAATATATTTAAGGTGGGGATGGACAGATTTTTCAGCGATAAGGGAGTAAAGGGTTATGGGGAGCGGGCAGGGAAGTGGAGCTGAATCCATGATCAGATCAGCCGTGATCTTATCGAATGGTGGAGCAGGCTTGATGGACCAAATGGCCAACTCCTGCTCCTATCTCTTGTGTTCTTATGTCCAAATTGGACAAATTGGTCAGAAACCCTCCAGACAGGGACAAGCAGCTATTAGATGTGATACACACTGGAAAACTTAGCAAACATGTGGTTCTGTGGCTTAGTTGGTTAAAGCGCCTGTCTAGTAAACAGGAAATCCTGAGTTCAAATCTCAGCAGAACCTACTCATTGTCTTTTATAATGTTCTAATTGTTTGTGAATTTCGTCCAAAACTGGGCATTATTGTGTCCGTTCAGAAGCCACGAGGGAAGGATTTCTGAATTTCACCTCTTTCCTTGCACAGACAGGTCTTTCATAGAATGCGTTTGTAGCACATGTTTTATAAATACATTAAGGGCAAGACAATAACAAAATAAAGTGTGGGGCTTATGAGAGACCATGAGAGTAATGTGTGTGTGGAGGTGGAAGACATGAGTATGGTTCTTCATGAATACTTCACGTCTGTTTTCAAAAATGAGAGGGGCGATGCAGATCTTGTAATCAGGGAGGAGGAGTGTGAAATATGAGATGAAATAAACAAAGTGAGAGAGGACGTATTAAGGGGTTCAGCAGCGTTGAAAGCGGATAAATCCCCAGGCCTGCATGAAATGTGGCCCAGGCTGTTAAGAGAAGCAAAAGAGGAAATGGCAGAGGCCCTGACCATTATTTTCCAATCCTCTCTGGCTACAAGTGTGGTGCCAGAGGACTGGAGGACTGCCAATGTTGTAACTTTGATTAATAAAGGAGAAAGGGATACCGAATAATTACAGACCAGTCAGCCTATCATTGGTGGGAGGAAAATTGTTTTAAAATTGAAGGACAGGATAAATCTTCATTTGGAAAAATATCGATTAAACTGGGAGAGTCAGCATGCATTTATTCAGGGAAGGTCATGTCTGATTTAATTTTTGTCGGAGGTAACAAGCAGGGTCAATGAGGGCAGTGCATATGATGTACTGTAATTTGACAAGAGGTGGGGTATCAGGAAGTAGCTATATGCATTTTAGCATGGCTTTGGATAAGCTCCCACATGACAGACTGATGACGAAAGTTAAAGCCCATGGGATCAAAGGCAAAGTGGCAAGTTAGATCCAAAATCGGCTCAGAGGCAGGAAGTAAACTGTAATAGTCGATGGGTGTTTTTGTTGCTGGGAGGCTGTTTCCAGTGGGATTCCGCAGGGCTCAGTAATAGGTCCCTTGCTTTTTGTGGTATGTATCAATGATTTAGACTTGAATGTAGGGGGTATTATTCAAAAGTTTGCAGATTATGCAACAATTGGTTGAGAATGAAGAAAAAAGCTGCAGACTGCAGGAAGAACTCTATGGACTGGTCAGGTGGGCAGAACAGTGGAAATTGAATTCAAGACGGAGAAGTGTGAGGTAATGCATTTGGGGAGGGCTAACAAGGCTTGGGAATACACATTAACTGATAGGACACTGAGAAATGTAGAGGAACACAGATCCCTGAAGATAGCAGACCAGGTAGATAAGGAGGTTAAGAAGGCATACGGAATGCTTGCCTCTATTAGCCAAGGAATAGAATGGAAGAGCAGCAATATTGTGCTTGAACTGTATAAAACAGTAGTTAGACCACAGCTCGAGTACTGCGTGCAGTTCTGGTCACCGCATTACAACAAATATGTGATTGCACCAGAGTGGATGGAGAGGAGAGTTACGAGGATTTTGTCTGGACTGGAGAAATTTAGCGATGAGGAAAGATTGGACAGGGTGGGTTTGTTTTCAGAAACTGAAGAGGCTGAGGGGAGATCTTATTGGGGTGTTTACAATTATGAGGGGCCTTGTTAGAGTGGATAGAAAGGACTTGTTTCCCTTCGCAGAGGGGTCAACAGCCAGGGGGCATAGATTTAAAGTAATTAGTGGGTGGTTTAGAGGAGAGTTGTGGGCAAATTCTTTCACCCAGAGGATGGTGGGGCTCTGGAACTCACTGCCTGAAAAGGTGGTAGAGGTTGAAACCCTCACCACATTTAAAAAGTACTGGGATGTGCACTTCAAGTGCCGTAACCAAAAGCGCTTCGGACCGAGAGCTGGAAAGTGGGATTCGGCTGGATAACCATTTGTTGGCCGGAACGGACACGAATGGCTAAAACGGTCTTCTTCATGCTGTAAAATTCTACAATTCTATGATTCTATGATTCACTTGTCTTCCAGGGCTATTGGGATCATTTCTGGGGCAGCAGGTACCTGTACAAGTGGCTGGGTTGCACTTGGACAGGCGGCAACCAATGGTATCATGGGAAGGTTACCCAGTGGGGTGGGAAGGTTTTACTGTAATTGGGCAGGAGAAGGGGTACCAAGAAATAGCAGCAGGGAGGAGAGACAAGGTGCATAGAGAACTAGGAGGGACAAATAGCACCAGAGCCAAGAATAGCGTAGAAAGAGCAGGAATTAGAAGGTGGAAAAAACAAAGCATCCTGTGTGAATGCACACATGTTACTGAGAGGATTGTTACAAATAAGGTTCACCAGTTAAAGATGCAAGTTGCCACATGGTGTTATTGTGTAGTGGCTATAACAGAGATCTGGCTTAAACATGGACATGAATGGGATTCAACATTCCTGGCTGCAATGTATTCAGGAGGGATACGGAATGAATAAAGACAGGAAGTTGAGTACTGACCAAGGATAATATTACAGTTCTACAGAGGAACGATATACTCAATGGTTTTATTGTGTTCCGAACACGGATGAGATTGCACACAGGGAGGTTAAAGTAACAGTGACCTCATTCTTTATTAAGACACTCAAGATTGAGGAATAGGCCTGAGGGGCTGGCTTATTTGCAGTGCTCTCAAAGGATGCAGGGATCCCTTGGGACTTCAGGGGATGCACTCCCTGGTGGCGGAACATGGGAGTGCATGCTTTACAGATACACAACATCACTCCCCCGCCAAGGTCAAAGTGAAAACTATTTACAAGGTGAGCCTTTCTTTCCCTGGTGGACCGCCTCAGTACAAATGTCTGTTCTGGTGTCCTTGCTGGGCTGGCGTGTTGTTGGCCCTGCAGGGCTGCTGGGTGAGCCTGGCCGCTGGGTTAGCCTGGCCTTGCTGGGCTGTGGGACGTGATGGGTTTGATTTCCTGTTCCGGGGTGGTGTCATTGATCCTTTGGGTGTGTGTTGTGGGCTCGAAAAAGGTGGTGTCTGTTGTGGGTTGTTCGGGGGAGTCTGTGAACCGCAGCCTCGTTTCGTCCGGGTGCATTCTGCAAATTTGTCCATTGTCTAGTTTGACTACAAACACCCCACTCCCTTCTTTAGGTATCACCATGCCCGCGATCCACTTTGGACCATGTCAATAGTTTAGCACATACACAGGGTTATTCAGATCAATTTCCCGTGACACAGTGGCGTGACCATCGTTTACATTTTGTTGCTGCCGCCTGTTCTCTACCTGATCATACAGATTGGGGTGAACCAGCGAGAGTCTGGTTTTAAGTGTCCTTTTCATGAGTAGCTCAGCCGGGGGCACCCCTGTGAGCGAGAGAGGTCTCGTGCGGTAGCTGAGCAGTACTCGGGACAGGCGGGTTTGGAGTGAGCCTTCTGTGACTTGTTTGAGGCTCTGTTTGATTGCTTGTACTGCCCGCTCTGCCTGCCCATTGGAGGCTGGTTTAAACGGGGCCGAGGTGACATGTTTGATCCCATTGCGGGTCATGAATTCTTTAAATTCAGCACTGGTGAAACATGGCCCGTTGTCACTGACCACTTGTCACTGACCAGTCTGTCAGGCAGGCCGTGGGTGGCAAACATGGCCCTCAGGCTTTCAATGGTGGTGGTGGCGGTGCTTCCCGACATTATTTCACATTCAATCCATTTTGAAAAAGCATTCACCAGCACCAGGAACATTTTATCGAGAAACAGGCCTGCATAGTCGACATGGATCCTTGACCACGATCTGGAGGGCCAGGACCACAAACGTAGTGGTGCCTCTCTGGGCATGTTGCTCAACTGAGCACGCACGTTGCATTGCCATACACAGGACTCTAAGTCAGAGTCGATACCTGGCCACCACACGTGGGATCTGGCTATTGCTTTCATCATTACTATACCCGGGTGTATGCTGTGGAGATCCGAGATGAAAGTCTCCCTGCCCTTTTTGGGTAGCACTACGCGGTTACCCCACAGCAGGCAGTCTGCCTGAATGGACAGCTCATACTTTCGCCACTGGAACGGCTTGGTTAGGTCTTGCATTTCAATGGGGATGCTGGCCCAGCTCCCATGCAGTGCACAGTTTTTTTACTAGGGACAGCAGAGGATCTTGGCTGGTCCAAGTCCTAATCTAGCGGGGCGTGACAAGTGATTTATGATTTTCAAACGCTTCCATGATCATCAACAAGTTTGCGGGCTGCGCCACCAGCAACAAATTTTCAGGCTGCACCATTTTCAGCCCCATGGTGGGCAATGGTACCGACTGAGAGCATCGCACAGTTCTCGGTGCCTGGCCTGTGGCGGATAGGATAGTTATACGCTGATAGCGTGAGTGCCCACCTTTGTATGCGGGCTGAGGCATTAGTATTTATCCCCTTGTTTTCAGCGAACAGGGATCTGAAGGGCTTGTGATCGGTTTCCAGCTCAAATTTGAGGCCAAACAGGTCCTGATGCATTTTCTTTACCCCAAACACACATGCTAATGCCTCTTTCTCAATCATGCTGTCGGCCCTCTCAGCCTTAGACAAGTTCCTGGAGGCATAGGTGACAGGTTGCAACTTCCCTGCAGCGTTTGCTTGTTGTAATACACAACCAACTCCGTACGACAACGCATCACATGATAGCACACGTCTTTTACACGGGTTATACAATACAAGCAGCTTGTTGGAGCATAAAATGGCTCTGGCTTTCTCAAAAGCAATTACTTTATTTTTCCCCATACCAGTTCTCACCTTTACGCAATAACACATGTAGGGGCTCTAAGAGGGTGCTTAACCCCGGTAGTTAATGACCAAAATAGTTGAGGAGTCCCAGGAACGACCACAGCTCAGTGATATTCTGTGGCCTGGGCGTGCTCCTGATAGCCTCTGTCTTGGCGTCTGTGGGCCGAAAGCCGTCCGCCGTGATCTTTCTCCCCAAAAATTCCACTTCTGTTGCCATGAAGACGCGTTTCGACCTCTTCAGTCGCAGCCCTACGCAATCAGGCGCTGGAGGACCTCCTCCAGGTTTTGTAGGTGCTCATCGGTGTCCCGACCCTTGACCAATATGTCGTCCTGAAAAACCACCGTGCGTGGTACCGACTTGAGTGGGCTCTCCATGTTTCTCTGGAAGATCACTACAGCATACCGAATTCCAAACGGGCATCTGTTGTAGATGAACAGTCCCTTGTGTGTGTTGATGCAGGTGAGGCCCTTCGACGACTCCTGCAGCTCCTGCGTCATATAAGCTGAAGTCCGATCGAGCTTGGAGAATGTCTTTCCTCCAGCCAGCAAACAGGTCGTCTGACTTAAGTAGCGGGTATTGGTCCTGCAGCGAGAAACGATTAATAGTTACTTTATAATCGCCGCAAATCCTGACCGTGCCATCACTTTTGAGTACTGGAAGAATCGGACTGGCCCACTCGCTGAATTCCACTGAGGAGATGATGTTCTCGCGTTGCAGCCTATCCAGCTCGATTTCCACTCTCTCCCCCATCATGTGAGGTACCGCTCGCGCCTTGTGGCGAATGGGTTGTGCCTCTGGGACCAAGTGAATCCACACCTTCGCCCCGGAAAAGCTTCCAATGCCTGGCTCAAAAAGGGAACAAATTTGTTATGAACCTGGGTATATGAGGCCTCATCGACATGTGATAGCACTCGGATGTGATCCCAGTTCCAGTGGATTTTGCCCAGCCAGCTCCTTCCAAGCAGTGTGGGGCAGTCACACGGGACAATCCAGTGTGGCAGTTCTTGCACCGTTCTCAGTTTCGTGTGGATCGGGCTCAGGGCTGGTCTGAGTGCCTTGTTGCACCACAGTCTCTCAAACATCTTTTTATTCATGCCAGCGCCAGTGTCCACTTCCATGGCTATGAGTGAGCCATTCAATTTTACATTTAGCATTATAGGTGGACATTTCGTCGAAAATGTGTGCACCTCATGTACGTCAGCATCTGTCTCCTCTCTGAGGCTCAAAATTGCTTTGATCCACCATTGACCAATCTTTCTCTGTCACGTGGTGGTTAGCAGAGCTTGCAGCTCATCTGCAAGCTCATTGGAGGTGCCCCATTGTTCCACAGCTCTTGCAAACATACTCTTTGAAGCGGCATGAATAGGCTGAATGGAAGCCTCCACAACGCCAAAAAGCTGTGAATTACCTTGCATTCATCCTTTGTTGCGGACTCTGAGTCATCTGGGTCACCTGAGGCCTGCTGGCAGTTGCAGACTCATGGTTTCTGCCCTGTACATTTCTGCTCGCAAACTCAGTTCCAGTTATTGCTCGCACTTATGTGCTGAGAGATTTGTTGGGTGTTATCACTGGTGGACATAAACGCCTGTGCTATTGCAATGGCCTTACTGAGGTTCGGTGTCTCTACAGTCAAAGGTTTTCGTAGGACGGTGTCGTGGCCAGTGCCCAGTACAAAAATGTTTCTGAGCATTTGCTCCACGTAGCCATCAAACTTACATTGTCCTGCAAGTCGCCTTAGCTCGGTGACAAAGCTCGCCACTTCCTGACCTTCAGATCACCGGCACGTGTAGAACTGATACCTCGCCATCAGCACGCTCTCCCTCGGGTTAAGATGCTCCTGAATCAGTGTATGCAGCTCCTCATATGACTTATCTGTGGGTTTCACCAGAGCCAGAAGATTCTTCATGAGGCTGTAGTTCGGTGCCCCGCAGACCATGCGGAGGACCGCTCTCCTTTTTGCAGCGCTTCCTTCTCTGTCCAGATCATTGGCTACAATGTACTGGTCTAGTCGTTCGACATAGGCTTCCCGGTCCTCACCCTCCAAGAACCTCTCCAGGATGCCCACAGTTTTCTGCATCTTTGCATTGGATTCGTATTCTCGTCGCCAGTTACTGTGTTCATAAGACGGATGAGACTGCATACAGAGAGGTTAAAGTAACAGTGACCTCAGTCTTTATTAACACACTCCAGAGTGAGGAACAGACCTTAGCAGCCGGCTTATATAGAGTGCTCCCAAGGGATGCTGGGATCTCTTGAGACTTCAGGCAATGCACTCCCTGGTGGCAGAACATGGGAGTGCATGCTTTCCAGATACACAACAGGTTTAACGTCTGAATTTATTTGGTTAGAGTTTAGGAATAGAGAAGGAGCTGTTACATTGCAGGGCCTTTACTATCGACCCCCAAATAGTGAGAAGGAGATAGAGGAGCAAATCTGGAGGCAAATTTCAGATAAATGCAAAAACAATAGAACAGTAGTATTAGGAGACTTCAATTCCCCCAATATAGACTGGGGGAAACAGAGTGAAGGGCAAGGTGGGTGAAGAATTCCTGAAATATGTTCAGGAGAATTTTTTAATCAGTACGTTACTAGGTCACGGGGACGGAAGCAGTGATGGATCAATGGAGTAGGGCAAGTAGAGTATGTTTCAGTGGGAGAGCATCTAGGTAATAGTGATCATAATATCTTTAGGTTGAAGATAGTTGTGGGAAGAGATATAGAAAAATCAATGGTGAAAATATTCAACTGGGAAGAGAGCCAATTTCATTGATTTGAGAAGGGATCCAGCAGAGGTGGACTGGAGCAAAGATTGGCCATACAAGCCGTGAATGAGCAATAGCAGGGCTTAAAGGTAGAGATCGGCTATAAACCCAGGGTATTTCCACGAGGAGCAAAGATGGAGCATCCAAAGCTGCAACACCCCGCTCCCCTCACAGATGAGAAAGGAAATAGAGGTTAAAATAAAACAAAAAATTGGAGGTTTATGACACATGTCAGTTACAGAATGCAGGTAAAACCAGGCAGAATACAGAGAGTGCAGGGAGAAGTTGATAAAGGGTGCAAGAACGGCAAAGAGAAAGTATGAGAAAAGATAAGTGGGAAACATAAAAGGGAACACAATCTTTTTGATAACATATAAGAAAAGGCACTCCCTGCCTTCCTCCCTCTCTTCCTTGCTCACTCTCTTCCTTGCTCACTCTCTTCCTTCCTCTCGTTCCTTCCTTCCTTCCTCCCCTCGTTCCTTCTTTCTGCTTAATATAAAAATTCAGACTGGCATCAGCAACTGGAATAGATTTGTCCAGTGGTCAGTTTATTTATTGAACAGCGAGCTGAGGATTAATGATCAGACTATTTGTTAATAAACACTAAAACAATACTGCAATGGTGGAAATGTGAACCAAAATCAGAATATGCTGGAAACACTCAGCAGATCAGGTAGCATCTGTGGTAATTACACTACAGGGACTGCAAGGCGTGGTGACTACTGGAAACAATATTGTTCAAATTCATAAGTTCGATTTTTTGCAAATGATCTTTATCAGTTGTCCCCCTGGAAAAGAGGACACGGTTGACAGGCTTTACGATCGATGACACTGGAGTATCCCGTTGTCTCCTTACACTTTAAATAAGAAAAGGCAGCTGTGGAAATTCTTGTTAGGATTGTGAGACCTTTCTGAGTGTATAAAGATGCATCATTTACCCTGGTCTTTGGGGATTTATATGATTGTGAATTCCGCTGTTGTTGTTAAAACTCTTGTTGTGCAACTTTTCATCATCTGTTTGTTCAGTGACTGCAATTAAACCCAGGCAGCAGGGGACATGATTTTCTGACCGCATGGATTCTCACTCCTATAAATAAGGGGAATCTTTTCATTGTGGCAATCGGAGAATTGCTCCCAGCTACAGCACCAACCATCGAATCTTCGATTAATGCCGAAAGGGAAAGATGTATCTTGGTTTTCTGATCAAGCTCAAGATTCTCTGGGTGATTAATGATATAGAAAAGATTTACTACCCAATCCTGGCAGCGGTTGGTGTCCCGGGTAAGTGGTTACCTGCAGCTGGAACCTCGGCAGCTGGAGATTAACAGTATATTATATCTTAGTCCATGTGTCCAGCTCGTTATTTTATCAAAAAGGAGTTAGATGTAGTCCTTACTACTCGGGGGATCAAGGGGTATGGCGAGAAAGCAGGAATGGGGTACTGAAGTTGCATGTTCAGCCATGAACTCATTGAATGGCGGTACAGGCTCGAAGGGCCGAATGGCCTACTCCTGCATCTAGTTTCTATATTTCTATGTTTCTATGTTTCTATCTAATTTCCACACATTACGGCAGCAACTGCATTTCAGAAATACTTTGTTAGCTGTAAGCGCCTTTGGGTTTCGAACATCTAGAAATGGACGTTCTGTCTCTCTTGTGTGTGTTTGTGTATGTCAATGATTTAAACCTCAATATCAGTGGTCATGATTACGAAGTTTTCAGATGATACAAAATATGTCCATGTGGTTGATAGTGAGGAAGAAAGCTGTAGACTGCAGGAAGATATCAATCAGCTGGTGGCAAATGGAATTCAATCGGAGAAATGTGAGGTAATGCATTTGGAGAGGGCTAACAAGGTAAGGAATAAACCTTAAATGGCAAAATACTGCAAAGGACTGGAGAACCATCATCGTCATAGGCAGTCTCTCGAAATCGAAGAAGACTTGCTTCCACTCTAAAAGTGAGTTTTCAGGTGACTGAACAGTCCAATACGGGAATTACAGTCTCTGTCACAGGTAGGGCAGACAGTCATTGAAGGAAAGGGTGGGTGGGGAGACTGGTTTGCCGCACGCTCCTGGGCTTGCTTTCTGCATGCTCTCGACGACGAGACTCGAGGTGCGCAGCGTCCTCCCGGATGCTCTTCTTCCACTTCGGGAGGACTTTGGTCAGGGATTCCCAGGTGTCGCTGGTGATGTTGCATTTTATCAGGGAGACTTTGAGGGTGTCCTTGAAACATTTCCTCTGCCCACCTGGGGCTCGCCTGATGTGTAGGAGTTCCGAGAAGAGCGCCTGTCTTGTGTCGTGCATGCAGACAATGTGGCCTGCCCAACGGAGCTGGTCGAGTGCGGTCATTGCTTCGATGCTGGGGACTTTGGCCAGATAGAGAACACTGATGTTGGTACATCTTTCCTCCCAGGGGATTTGCAGGATCTTGCAGCGACATCGATGGGGATATTTCTCCAGCGAGGAACAGAGGGACCTTGGAGTGCATGTTCGCAGATTCCTGAAGGTAGCAGGACAGGTCGATATGGTAGTTACGAAGGCATATGGGATACTTTCCTTTTTTGCCGATGCAGAGAATATAAGAGCAGGGAGGTCCTGCTGGAAATGTATGAAACACTAGTTAGGCTGCAGCAAGAGTACTGTGTACATGTGTAGCCCCACATTACAGGAAAGATGCACTGGACAAGTGACAGAGCAGCTTTACGAGGATGTTACCTGCACTGGAGAATGTTCGCTGTGAGTAAAGTTTAGATAGGCTGGTTGTTCTCTTTGTAACAGAGGAGGTTGAATGGAGACTTAATTTGGATGCATAAAATTATGAGAGGCCGAGATAGAGTGGACACTGACACCTGGGAGTCCCTGACCATAGACCAACCTAAGGGGAGGAAGTGTACTCAAGAGGGCGGTGAGCACCTCGAGCCTCATCGCCAAGAGCATGCAGAAATCGAGCACAGGTAGTGGAAAGAGCGTGCAGCAAACCAGTCCCACCCACACTTTCCTTCAGCGACTACCTGTCCTACCTGTGACAGGGACTGTGGTTCTCGTATTGAAATGTTCAGCCACCTAAGGACTCATTGTTAGAGTGGAAGCAAGTCTTCCTCGATTCCGATGGACTGCCGAGGATGATGATGAAGATAGGAAGGATCTATTTCTCTTTGCAGAGAGGTCAATAAAAGGTGGCATAGATTTAAAGTCATCGGTTGAAGGATTAGAGGGGAGTCCATGGGAACCCAAAGGCTTGTGCCAGTCTGGAGCAGGCTACCTACAAGTATGGTAGAACCAGAAACTGCCTCTATTTTTCAAAATCCAGAGACTGTTACGATTGAATTTCTGTGTTATGATTTGGATCCTAGCTCCACAAACTATCAGCAGAACATGTTTCCTATTTGTAGCTACGTGGACCATGAGAACCGGACTCTCCCTCCAAATTCAAATTCTTCTCCTTTCAATGGAGATATCTTCAACCCTGACGCTGGACAGGGAACACAGCCTTCGGACTTCATGGTCACAGCTGCAGAGAACAGTTTCTAACCCCCTGACTATACTGTCCCCTAACACACCCATTTTCACTCCCCGCTCTTGAATGGTTTCCTGTAGCATGGCTTAATTTTGCTCATACACCATGCAAACGATGCCCTCATCCTCACAGGCAGCAAGAACCTCATACATGTTGTATAAGTGCAAATACCAAAACTCCTCCAAGACTGCACTTGAATCGCAGTAACACCCTCTTGTCCGTGGCCACTAACTACACTTGTAGTACTACCTGACGTAAGGGTTGTCACTGCCTCCGAGATCAAAGTTTCCAAATAAATCTCCCGCTCTCTGATGACCCACAATGTCTGCACGTCGGACTCCAGTTCAACACCTCTGACCTAAAATTGCTCCAGATGCGGACACTTGCTGCAGGCATAGTCATCCGGGATCGTGATGCTCTGCACAAACTCTCACATACTGCACTTGCAGTACACTACTTGCACTGTCAACCATATACATCCTTGTTTGATTTATTAAAGTAATTAAAATTTATGCAGTTAATTAACTTAACTTATTGTATAGTTTTAGCCAATTACTAGATCTAGCTAAAGTTATATATAGATTAATTATATTTTTAGCTGCAATAGAAATCACTGCAAGAAATGGAGGCAAAAAGCAACACTTACTTCCCCCTCTGCACGAAATTCTCATTGTCTCTAAATTGCAAACTTTAACTCTCTGTTTACAAGCACTCTGTTCAAGACCATTCTGTCCAGACCACCCTGTAGACCTTCTCCATTACCATACTTGAAACAAATCAAAGTACTGTAAGTGCCTGGTGTTCAGTGAATAATTTCCATATTTTCCTCCTGCTCGCAGTTAACGTGGTGACGATTGCGATTCTGTCTCGGGGAAAGTGCGGTCTCTCCAAATGTGTCACTCGCTACCTGGTGGCCATGGCAGCGGCGGATCTATTGGTCGTGATCATCGATCTGATACTGAGGCAGATTCCTATAGTTTATCGGGAACTATTCACATTTGTGTGGAACTTTAGAGTATGTAACATTCACGCTGTCCTACTTCATGCCGCTACAGATTGTTCTGTCTGGTTCACCGTCACTTTCACCTTTGATCGATTTGTGGCCATTTGTTGCCAGAAGCTGAAATTTGAATATTGCAAGGAGCAAACAGCGGCTGTGGTTCTAGGAACAGTGAGCGTGCTGAGCTCTTTGAAGAACATTTTCTGGTATTTCCTGTATACAAGTCAATATTGGCTTTCTAACGATCCCTGGTTTTGCCGCGTGTCATTCAGTGTATCTCGCTCACTCATCTGGACAATCGTTGAATTAATGCATTACGTTTTAACGCCATTTATTCCATTTCTTTTGATTCTACTGTTCAATGTTTTAACGGTCAGACATATTTTAGTGTCCAGCAGAGCCCGCAGTAGACTCCGAGGTCGGAGTAGTGGCGAGAGCCCCAGTGACCCAGAGATGGAGAACCGAAGGAAATCGATGATTGTACTGTTTGTTATATCAGGGAATTTCATCCTGTTATGGGTGTTGTTTATGGTCTGTTCTATATTGAGACGATTGGATTACTTGGGATACCCTGTTTCTCTGCCCACATTTGTAACAGAAATCGGCTTCATGCTCCAGCTCCTGAGTTGTTGCACAAACACTTTTGTTTATGCAGTGACCCAGAGAAAATTCAGGGAGGAGTTGAGGAACGGAGTGGAATATCCCCTTGCGATGATGGTCAGATTAATTCGATGAGAAGCCCCAATATTTCGTAATATTATCATGTATTTTTGTTCGATATTCTATAGAATCCACTGTCTGGTTCATTTGAATCTTTGGCCAAGAGTTTTGCGGTTGTAATGATGATGATACTGTCATTGTTGGCTGTCATTACCCTTCTGGAACGGATAATAATGGCAGGGTTTATTGCAAGCGCAGATAAACGCCGAATTCATTGAGTTGTGATCCGTCATTCCCTGCTCCGCCATAGACTGTGCTGTGGAACTCCCCACTGCTGACAATCTGTGAAATCAATTGAATTGACAAAAGCATCCCCTTTTCTGCTCAAAAAAACGCGAAGAAGTTATGTCTTGTTCAATGAGGTGTAAATGGGTTTTTGATGGTGTTATGCATAATAACTAATATTGAACAATCATTCTGGCCTTGAAAACTAATTTTGCATTTGTGGAATTTCAAATGTCTCTAATATGATAGACTTTATTAGAGTTTTAAAATATTTTAATGACATTTCACCTTCTACCATAACCGTGTTGTGTACATCACCAATTTATTTGGCTCTCTGTAAAAAGTGAATGATAAAGGCTGATTTTTATTTCCTGGTTTGCTGCCTGTGACACTTCTTCAATATGTTTTGCTGTTTTGCAAGCTTGGAGTCATCACTGCTGCCTGAAAGCATTAGATTCCTGAGACATTGGGACTGTTTCTAGGGGAAGTGGGACCCCTACAAGCCAGGTGGATTGCACCTCAACAGAGTCTGGACCAGTATCCTCGTTTGCTAGTGCAGTTTGGGATGGATTAAACCAGCTTGGCAGGGGGATGGGAAGTGGAGAATAGATTCAATGGGGAGAGAAGCAAAGTTCGAATTGGGCAGCAGAAAGGTAGAAAACGAATTTGAAAGACAGAGGAAACGGACTGGAAAATAGAACATAAGGGAATTTGGCAATACTAAATGGTATATACCTCAATGTCAGGATTATAGAGGATTAGGCAGATCATCGGAGAGCACAGATAGACACTTGGGAGTACGATATTATAGCTATTACGATATGGCTGAAAGAAGGGCAGGTATGGCAGTTCAACATTCCTGGTTATAGGGTTTTCAGATGGGATAGAGAGTGGAGTAAAAAAGCGGGAAGGAGGATCACAGTATTAATGAAAGAAACAATTACAGCCGTGAGAAGGGATGATATGTTCGAGGGATCATCAAACGAGGTCAGATGGGTTGAATTGAAGAACAAATAAGGGACAATCACACTACTGGGAGTGTGCTATAGACACTCAAACAATCAGAGGGAGGGAGAAGAAATAAAAGTAGATTATTTGCTGTGAAGTGCAAAAACTATAGAGCTGTAACAGAATCATGGACTCGTAAAAATTTACAGCACGGAAGGAGGACATTTTGGCGCATCGTGTCTGCGCGGCCGACCAAGAGCTAACCAGCTGAATTCCACCTTCCAGCTCTGGATCCATAGCTCTGTAGGTTACAGCACTTTAAGTGCTCATCCAAGTATCTTTTAAATATGGTGGGAGTTTCTACCTCCATTATCATTTCAGGCAGTGAGTTCCAGAACCCCACCCCCCTCTGGGTGAAGACATTTTCCCCCATATCTCCTCTAAAGCTCCCCCAATTACTTTAAATCTATGCCCCTTGTTTCTTGAAACCCCTGCCCAGGGAAATAGGTCCTTCCTATCCACTCTATCCAGGCACCTCATAATTTTATACACCTCAATCAGATATTCCCTTAGACTCCTCTGTTCCAAAGAAAACAGACCCAGCATCTCCAACCTTTTCTTAGAGCCAAAATCCTCCAGACCAGCCAACATTCTTGTAAATCTTCTCCACACCCTTTCCAATGCAATCACATCTTTCCTGTAATATGGCGACCAGAAATGCACACAGTACTCCAGTTGCGGCCTAACCAGTGTTTTATACAGTTCAAGCATAACCCCCCTGCTCTTGTATTCCATGCCTCAACTTATAAAGACAAGTATTTCATATGCATTCTTTACCACCTTACCTACCCGACCTGCTACTTTCAGGTATCTGTGGACCTGCGCTCCAAGGTCACTTTGTGACTCGACACTTTTCACTGTTGTACCATTTAACATGCACTTTCTTCACGTGTTGGACATCCACAAATGCATTATCTCACACTTATCTGAATTGAATTCCATTTGCCACTGTTCTGCCCAGCTGACCAGTACATTGATATCTTCCTGCAGCCCTCAAATTTCATCTTCCTTATCAACCACACAGCCTATTATAGCGTCATCTGTAAACTTCTTAATCATAGACCCAACATTTAAGTCCAAGTGCCATGGAATCATTTACTTCCAACTGAGAGAGAATAAGCGTCTCATCAAAATACAGAACCTTCAACGATGAGCCACTCCTTCAGTAGTGCCCTGAAGTATCAGTCGAGAACATTGAGCGAAGGTTTCTCTGCAGTGAGACTTGAACCCGCGATCTTTTGACTCAGAGGCGAGAGGGCGACCACAGCTAATACCTTCACCAAAGTGCGAAGAGTATGATGTGAACACTTAACCCGTTCAGAGCCTGACCGCTGATCGCGATTCCAATGCAGGCTTCAAAACATTAGCCAAACATAGGAATTTTGTAAACTGGCTCACATTGCTTAAAGCAGCAGACTAATAATAGCAGATGCCAACTTAAAGTTGTGCCAAGAATATAACCACTGGCTCGATAGGCTGAAAACCAATATCTGCCTTTCCGGCTTAGCTCATTAATTATACACCGACATTTGTGTCTAATAATGAGATGGTACTTCTGATTCCAGATTCTAATGCGGTCTGTAAATTGTTAGCAACATTGGTCCAGCTCCGATCTTCGTGGAGTGGATTGCAGAAATATCTCCCCATCCCATGTACCCAATTTGGCAGATGGAGTATAATGTTGGAAAGTGTGAGATTATGCACTTTGGCAGAAAAGACTCGAAGCGCAAATTATTATTTAAATGGAGAAAAATTGCAAAGTGCTGCTGTACAGCGGGACCTGGGGGTACTTGTGCATGAAACAAAAAATGTTAGTATGCAGGTCTAGTAAGTGATCAGGACGGCCAATGGAATCTTGGCCTTTATTGCAAAGGGGATGCAGTATAAAAGCAGGGAAGTCTTGCTACAGTTATACAGGGTATTGGTGAGGCCACACCTGGAATACTGTGTGCAATTTTGATTTCCATATTTAAGAAGGAATATACTTGCTTTGGAGACAGTTCAGAGAAGGTTCACTAGCTTAATTCTTGAGATGAGGGAGTTGACTTATGAGCAAACGTTGAGAAGGTTGAGCCTCTTTTCATATGAATTCAGAAGAATGAGAGGTGATCTTATCGAAACATATAAGATTATGAGGGGGCTTGACAAGGTGGATGCAGAGAGGATGTTTCCACTGATAAGGGAGACTAGAAGTAGGGGACCACCCATTTAAAACTGAGATGAGGAGGCATTTCTTCTATCAGAGGGTTGTAAATCTGTAGAATTCGCTGCCTCAGAGAGCTGTGGAAGCTGGGACATTTAAGACAGAGTTAGACAGTTTCTTAACCGATAAGGGGACAAGGGGTTATGGGGAATGGGCAGGAGAGTGGACTTGAGTCCATGATCGGATCAGCCACAATCGTATTTAATGACAGAGTGGGCTCGAGGGGCCATATAGACTTCTCCTGCTCCTATTTCTGATGTTCTTATGTACTCTGGATTGCAGAAAGTCTCTCCCATCCCATGTACACATACCATCGACTTGGGGACCCTACTACCTATCCCACAGGTAAGCCGACAGTTTCAGATGTGGGATGGAACAAGCTGCCATCAGGATGAGCGGAAACCTTCACATTAAGATGTGGCTGTTCTGAAGCCGGCGTTAACGTGTGTTCACTGCGATTGAGGAGAAGACACATTGATCTGCACCTGGTCTGTTCTGTCACTGAACGCGGAAACATTCACAAAACTGAAGATCGACATCTGATTCGTTCACCAACACTGACGTAAGTCACTTTAATAAATCAGAGAATTAATCTCGCAAACAGACGAATGTCTCTGTTGGTTGCAAGTTGACTCGGATCACCCAGCGGTAACGTGGGTTGCTGGGATTATACCCCTCTCGATCAACTCGAGGCTGAGCTGAAGTCAAAGTCACAATTGTTTCCAATTAATCCACTCCAACAACCACACAACAAAACAATAACAGAGGTACTGCTGGACAAATCCAGCCCGACTAATGATGGCCTCATTTGCCGACTCTCAATTATCAGCAAAGTGATGGAATGAGCCATTACTACTGCTATCAAACGGCACCTGTGCCCCACTGACCTGATCACTGATGCTTAGTTTACCTTCTGCCTGAACCACCGGACTCCATACCTGAGCACAGCCTTTGTTTAAACACGGACACAATACCTCAAATTCAGAAGTGAGATGAGAGTAACTGTCCTTGGCATTAAGGCAGCCTTTGGCCGAGTGTGGCACTAAGGAGCTCTTGTAAAAGTTAACCAATGGCTGGAGTCATAACTAGCACAAAATAATACTTTGTGCTTTTATCGGCCAATCATCTTCAATCCAGGATATCGCTGCAGGAGTTCCACAGGGCAGTGTACTCGGCCTAGCTATCTTCAGCGACTTCATCAATGACTATCCCTCCATCAAATGGTCAGCAGTGGGGCTGTTAACTGATAATGGCACAGTGTCCCGCTCCAGTCGCAATTTATCAGATAATGAAACAGTACATTCCCGTCTGCGGCATGTCCCAGACAGCATCCGGCTTTGGTCTCATTACTAGCAAGTAAAGGTGGCAGGCCAAGTCGCTAAGGTGGTTATCATATATGCATTACTTTTTTATGATTAGTGACATAGAATTTAAAAGCAAAGAGATCAGGCTCGGACTTTATAAATCACTGGTTTGGCCTCACCTGGAGAATATTGGACAATTCTGGGCAACACATTTGAGGAAAGATGCAAAGACCTTAGAAAGTGTACAGCGGAGGATTACCAGGATGTTACCAGGAATGGAGGACTTTGGTTATGGGGAGAGGTTGGAAACGTTAGGACTAAGCTCATTTAAACAGATAAGGTTAGGAGGTGACATAACAAATGTTTTCGAGATGATGCGATGTGTTGATAGAGTAGATAAAGTAAAACCAATCCTTCTGGAGTGGGGCAATAACCAAAGGTCACAGATGTAAAATCATTGGCAAAATATCTAGCGAGGAGACCAGGAGATATTTTTTCACTCATAACTTGTTCGGATCTGGAATGCTCTATTGAAAAGCTAAATCCATGAATAATTTCAAACATTCTTTGGATATAGGTGTGTGTTGATGAGGAACTTATGAAGACACGGAAGCAACCGGGGGTCATCGGGTGGGGGGTTGGGGGGTCTAAGCATGACTGATCTGTCAAAGAGCCAGTACAGGCACGACGGGTCGAATGGCATCCTCTGTCCTATAAGTTCCTACAATTCTATGGTAACATTTGCAACACACGAGTGTCAAGCAATGACCATCTCCAACAAAGAGAGGCAACCATGTTCCATGGCATTACAAGGCATTATAAGAACATAAGAACATAAGAATTAGGAGCAGGAGTAGGCCATTCGGCCCCTCGAGTCTGTTCTGCCATTTAATGAGATTATGGCTGATCTTCTACATCTACTCCACCTTCCTGCACTATCCCCATATCCCTTGATTCATTTAATATTGAAAAATCCATCGATCTCTGTCTTGTATATGCTCAAAGACTGAGCCTCCCCAGCCCTCTGGGGTGGAGAATTCCAAAGATTCACCAGCCTCTCAGAGACGATAAAGGAATCTATGGGCTGGAACCTCCATGTTTGAGTTTATCACCCAAAAATGGTTATTTTTCTGGCGTGAGCAGTAAAAAGGGTTTTCTGATCGCTGGCTTATCCCCCATTCTCAAAACACCTAGTTTACATTTTTGAAAATGGGTGTTACCGTGAGCGATATCAAATGGCCGGTAGCATTAAATTTTTTTGACCTTCTGCCATAAAGTGTGGCCGTCCTTAGCAACGGCATGGCAACGCTCGATTTCCGCAATTCCGGAGGTCAAGGGTCACCATGACATGCGCAGAAGAGGAGACAGAAAGAGAGGAAGCTCAGAGGGACTGAAGGCGTGGCTAGGTGTGGTGTGGCAGCTTTGGGAGGAAGGAGGGAGACTTTAGAGCTTCACAGCAAGTCGGCAAACAAAAAGTAGCTTTTATCAGCCACATATTTGACCTAATTTGGCCTATAATGGAGAGAGAGGAAGATGCATCACAACCCGCTGTGGAGACTGATGCTGGAGAGAGCAGTGAGGTGGGAGAGAGGTGCACATTGGAGGCCGCAAAAAAGCCAGGAGGTTCTCAGACGAGGCAAATGCCTCCCTCCTGCAGGAGGTCGAGTTACACTGGGGTGATTTGACACACGGAGGGCGCGGGAAGCCCATCCCAAAGGCCTACCAGAGGATATGAACCGAGATAGCAGAGGTGGTCTCGTCGGTGACCAACGAGGTGCGTGAGGACAACCAATGCCACAAATGATGGAATGACCTTGTGGGATCCGCAAGAGTAAGGATTACATTGATTTACATGTATTTATGTATTTATATAATTTGATTTGTAACAGTCATGAGTGACTATCAGCAGTTGTGAGGTCTTGCACTTTTACCAGTAATGTTTTACTCAAAGCCTGCGCTCACGGTATATGTCTTTTGGTAAAGAATGATAAAACCATAATAATCATGATTATATATGTCGGTTATGTGTTGTATCAATCTCTGTGACAGTACCGACCAAAGATATCACTCAATGATCTCATGCCATGTCGTCCTGTCACCTTTTACAGAAGAAGCTATCGATGATGAGGTCCATGCAGAGCCGAACAGGTGGGGGGCCACGTGTCCCCAGCGATATCACTGACATGGAGGAGCGAGTGCTAGCACTCGTGGGGAAGCACCCCTGGACAGCCACAGATACATCTGCAGACCCTGAAGCGATGCCATGTGAGTAAAGCTGACATCATTGCGTGATGTAAAGTCAATAGATGCCACACCCACTCATATCCGAACAATCATATATGATAGATGATTTGTAAAAGTATCATAGAAATAATGCTGGCTAAATGAAAATCATTGCAATGAACAATGTGTTTGATGGGGTCATGAAATGTGATGTCTGTGATGATTTTGAGAGTGGTGGTGCTTTTGTCGTGCATATGCTGTGTGTAGTGCTGGTCTCACCTTGTCACCTTAGTAACCCTTCTCCTCTAACAACTCATTTATGACTTGCAGCTCAGACAGCAACATGGCCCCAGGCAAGAGCACAGAGGCCAGAAGGTGGGGGCGCGGGGCAGGAGTCGGCGGACGATCCTACGACATCTGGTGCTGAGGAACTCCAATTGTCGCCCATCAATCCGCTGGGTCAGTTCTCGACGGATGAGAGCGCGGACTTCGAAGTACCTGCATCGCCAAGCTCAAGAACCCATTCTATCCCAATTGATCTATTGATCCTCCGGTCCCAAGCACCTCTCCACAGGGCACCCATTTATCCACAGGATGGCGCCAACCCCGCGGAGGCCTCGTGGACGCGGCAGGTCTGTTCCACGAGCGTGACATGACGGCAGAGAGACGGTTCAGTTGTCCAGGAGGACTGTAGACATTGGTGACCAGCTCATTGAGGCTTTGGGGGCATATCCCGACACTTGGCCACCAAGTCCAAGTAAATTCCACGCACGGCAGTGCCCCTGGATGTGATAGCTAGGAACTCTGCTGCCACAGCCCTCCCAGTGCTCCCAGAGCGCGGCACTCCACCCCTAGGTTCCGCACCACCACTGCGAATGACAGATGCGAGCAAGGACCGAGATCCTGCTACTGCATCAGAGAATGTTGCCCCCTCGGGAGCCCCCACTCTTGTACCCATTCAACCAATGCATCTGCCTTCATCCACCGCAATGAGGCACCGCCTGAGAAGAAAGAGAGGTGGAAGGAAAGTGAGGTGCATGTGCGCAGGTGATGGTTGTGTTATATCTCCATCTGGGTGTATGCACTTTGTTGTAATGTATGGGGGCCGGGGGCCACGCTCCTGCTTTGCCTCTGGGAGGTGGAGGGGATGAGGTCGGTGCTAGGGTGGGCCGGAAGTATCGGCAGGCCTCCGGTGGACTGAGTGTCGGCGGTCCCCGATGAGCTGAGTGTCGGCGGATCCCCGGTGGGCTGAGTGTCGGTGGACCCCCGCCGGGTTGAGTGTCGGTGGACCCTCGGCGGGTTGAGTATTGGTGGGCCCCCGGCAGGCTGAGTGTCGACGAGGCCCCGGCCACCAGAATCATGCCGGACGAGGGGTGGTGCCGGATAAGGGAGTTCCAGATTATGGGAGGTGCAACCTGCACAAAACTTGCACAATGGGCGTGTAATAGGCAAATTAGTTCAAAATAAATTATTGTGAGATTTTACTTTTCGGTAGGAACATAAATGAGGCCTCATAGTGCTTCTAAATCCATAAAGCTCGCCTCCCAAATCTGTGCCCATCTTTCCCGGAACTCCATGTCTGAATCCCTCCAATCAGATTTCCGCCCCAGTCACAAGACACAAATGTCATCTGGAATGATTGTAACAAAGGTAAACTATACCTCCTCTGTCTCCTCGACCTGCCTGCAGCCTTTGACATGTTTTACCATTCCATTCTCCTCCAAAACGTCTCTGCCATCGTGCAGCTGGGAGCTACTGCACTCGGCTGGTTCCATTCTCATCTATCTAATAGTAGCCAGAGAATCACCTGCAATGATTTCACTTCCTGCTCTCACATCGTTAGCTCTAGTGTCCCCCAAGGCTCTATCCAACGTCCCCTCATATTTCTCATCTACATGTTTCCCCTTGACGACATCATCCGAAAACATAGCGTCAGTTTCCACATGTACGCTGATGACACCCAGCTTTACCTCCATCGCTTCTCTCAATCCCTCCACTGACTGTATATTGTCAGTACTGGATCAGCAAAAGCTTTTCCCAATTATATATTGGGAATACTGAAGCCATTGTTTTTGGACTCGCCACAAACTGCGTCCCATAACCATTGACTCTTTCTCCAACATCTGTTTGAGGCTGAACCACACTGTTCTCAACCTTGGTGTCATATTTGAACCTGAAGTGAGCTTTAGACCACATATCCGCAGCATAACTAAGAACACCTATTTCCACAACCGTTACATTGCTTGTCTCCGCCCCTGCCTCAGTTAATCTGTTGCTGAAACTCTCATCCATGTCATTGTTATCTATAGACTTTATTATGCCAATGTACGCCTGGCTGGTCTCCCACTTAATTCCCTACATAAGCTTGAGGTCATCCAAACCTCTGCTCCCGGTGTCCTAACTCGCACCAACACTCGTTTACCCATCACCCCTGTGCTTGCTGACCTACATTGGCTCCCGGTAAAGCATGGTATTGTTTTTAAAATTCTCATGCTTTTTTACAAATCCCTCGATGGCCCTCACCCCCTCCCTATCTCTGTAACCTCCTCCAGCTCCACACCATCCGAGATGTCTGCGCTCCTCTAATTTTGGCCTTTTCAGCAGCCCCGATTATAATCGCTCAACCATCGGTGGCCGTGCCTTTTGTTGCCTGGGCCCTACACTTTGGAAAATACCTCCCTAAACCTCACCGCCTTGCTATCTCTCTTTCCTCTTTCAAGACGCTCCTTAAAACCTACCTCTTTGAACAAGCTTTTGGTCATTTCCACTAATTTCTCCTCATGTGACTTAGTGTTAAATATTGTTTTGTAACAATCCATTGAAGCATCTTGGGACATTTTATTAAGTTAATGGCGCTTTATATATACACACATTGTTGTCGTTGTTGTTGTTGTAGACCCGCGGACTTCGAGACATAATTTTGAATGATACTTCAGTGCAGTACTGAGTATGTGCTGCACTATCTTTCGAGTTGGACGTTAAATTGAGGCATTGTCTGCCCCCTCAGGTTGACGTAATAGATTCCATGGCATTTATCGAAGAAGGGCAGGGATGTTCTCGCTGTGTCCTTGCCAATAGTTACCCACTGACCAACATCACCTAACCCGATTAATTGGTGACTGTCGAGCGATTGCCATCAGAATAAATCTTCCCTGCTGGCTGGAACGAATGAAAAATGAACACACAATAGCATATTTTGCATTTTATTTCGACGTGAATTAACCTTAAAAGTTAAACCAAACAGCCAGGCAATCAATTTTAAACAATTCAAAACTTAGCAAGTCAAACCTCAAGACATTTTTCTCACAAATCATCCAATCTGCAAGAACCAATATACATTTCTCAGGCACTGCAGTGCTCATTCTTGAGGAACTGGGTAGATTTTCGGGGGACAGACATCTACCTGAAAAATAAGATATGTGAACCGTAGAAATAATCGATTGCCTTATGTTATTGTTCAAGGGTTGGCCATCTAACAGAACAGTAAGTCGGCAGTGAAATGGGTCTGGCTCACTGTGTCCATTGCTGTGACAAACACTGCAGTTTCTGCACATTGCATCCAGCTCTACCTCACCACCACTTCTCTCATCCCCTCCTCGGTCTCTAAATTGTCCGACTGCTTGTCCAACATCCAATTCTGGATGAGCAGAAATTTCCTCCAATTAAATATTGGAAAGACTGAAGCCGTTTTTTTCGGTCCCCGCCACAAACTCCATTCCCTGGCCACAGACTCTATCCCTCTCCCCACCTCCTGACTGAGGCTGAACCAGACTGTTCGCAACCTTGGTGTCATATGAGCTTTCGACCACATATCCACAGCATAACCAAAACCGGCTGTTTCCACCTCTGTAACATTGTCCATCTCCACCCTTGCCTCAGCTCATCTGCTGCTGAAGCCCTCATCCATGCCTTTGTTACCTCTAGTCTTGACAATTCCAATGCACTCCTGGCTGGCCTTCCACATTCTACCCTACCTAAACTAGAGGTGATCAAAACTCGACTGCCCATGTCCGAACTCGCACCCAGTCCCGATCACCCATCACCCCCTGTGCTCGCTGACCTACATTGGCTTCCAGTTAAGCAATGCTTTGATTTCAAAAACTCTCATCCTTGTTTTCAAGTCGCTCCATGTCCTTGCCTCTCCCTATCTCTGTCATCTCCTCCATCCCCCAACCACTGAGATAGCTGTGCTCCTCTAATTCTACCCCCTTGAGCATCTCTGATGTTAATTGTTCAAACATTGGTGGCCGTGCCTTGTTTTGCCTGGGCTCTACCTCTGGAACTCCCTGCATAAACCTCTCTGCCTCTCTACCTTTTTTCCTAATTCAAGACACTTCTTAAAACTTATCTCTTTGACTAAGCTTTTGCTCACCTGTCCTAATATCTCCTTATGTGGCTCGGTGTCAAATTATTTTCTCATAATACTCCTGTAAAGCGCCTTGGGACATTTCATTACATTAAAGGCGCTATATAAATATAAGTTGTTATTGTTGTTGTATCTGTGCTGCTCCTGCAGAAAAGGAAAATAGTTATAGCGTCCCAGATACAGTATGCCTGATCTGGATTTGTGCCCCAATTGTAATATAGTAGCTTTCGTTGGTGGGATGTATTGGGTTATTATGAACATGGTTCCCTTTGGTCCAACACCGTCCATCGCCATTTAGCAGCATGTTCCACTCTCCCATCTTTAACCTCTCCTTCCTCGGTAAGATCTAACGAGTACAGCACCGAGCCCATCTGAGGTCAAAGTTCACAACAATATCCTCCGTAAATGAGAACATGGAGCAGGTTATGTCTGGTCCTCCTACCTCGATGATCACACCGTCATCCTCCAATACCATTACTCCTTGGACAAGTGCATCCAGGACATCTTCATCTCAAGTTTATTTCCGCATCCCACATGATCTCACCAACACTGCTCTTATTCCCAATTGAAATTTTGTCCCTGGGTATCATCACTCACTGATATTGGATACGTTTCAAAATGAAGGCTTAGCACACCCAGATTAACCTCTTCACTGTTGCCCAGTGTACAGTGAGTGATGCAGAGAGCCATCAGAGGGCGATAGATTGAACTGATTTGAGGAAAGCATACAATCGCTCTTTGAATGAGCTTTGAAATTGATGTGGAGAGACATTGGTAGAGGGAGGTAGTTAAAGGTGAAACTGGGCACTTTGAGTGAGACAGAGAGAGACAGCAGCAGAGGGAGATAGAGATAGGTGCAACTGAGTACAAAGATTGGAATTCCAAGGTATCAGCAAAGGGATACAGATAACGATGCAACTGAATACAGTGAGTGATACAGAGATAAACCAGCAGAGGGCAATCGAAAAATGTGAGTGATGCAGGTTGGGACCAGTAGAGGGAGATAGAGAACGGTCTAACTGAGCACAGTCAGCGATAGAAAATGGCACCATGGAGGGAGAGTCGATGTGACTAATGCAGTGATAGAGAGAAACATCAGCCGATGAAGCTCGAGATGTAATAGAGTACAGCAAATGATACAGTGGGACACCAATAGAGGGATTTTAGATAAGAGTGTGACTGAGTACGGTGATACATAGAGATGCAAACAGAGGGAGAGAGATAAAGATGTGACTGACTTGAGTCGGAGTAATTTTATCTTTTGGCAATGATTGAAAGGACAGTCGGCATGGTACGTAATGGGCAGTAGATCGAATATTGCCTGTGTTAAACTATTGGCCTAGAAATCCCGGCCTTCCCGGGTCCATATGGAGTGTGTACGGACTGGGAAGGCAACAAAAAAGCAGTTTTCAGCGCACAATGCGCATGCAATGAAAGCTGGCTTTTCTGATCTGTCATCTCCAGCTTGACAACTCCTCCATATCCCCACAGCCAGGACATTCGCATGGTTTAGATTGCGACATTTACCCATATCTTGCCCAGCGGATGTCCTGAAAACTCTTGTGCTGAGGTGTCAGCGTTTTAAAATACACAAAAACAAAGTAAAATAAATTTTAAAAACACATTTTAATGTTAACCAACCTTCCCGCTAAGGTAAGTTTATTTTAAACCATAATTAGAAAACTTTAAATAAACCCGATTTTTTTGTGACACATTTATTAACTTTAATTTAAATTAATCTGAAATATGTGATGTATTTTTTCTATTTTTTATTTGTGTTTTGATGTGGGGGGGAGGGGTTCTCAATCATAAAAATGGGAACTCCTACTTATGGAGTTCTCACCCTTATGAATGATGGTGATAGAAACATAGAAACATAGAAAATAGGAGCAGTAATAGGCCATTCGGCTCTTCAAGTCTGCACTGCCATTCAATATGATCATGGCTGATCATCTATCTGAACACCATATTCCTGCTATTGGCCATAACCCCGTGATCTGTGTGTGGAGGCAGAAGATGTGGGTATGGTTCTTAATGAATACTTTGCGTCTGTTTTCACAAAAGAGAGGGACGATGCAGACACTACTATTTTAAGTGTGAAATATTAGATGAAATAAACATCGTGAGAGAGGAGGTATTAAGGGGTTTAGCAGCTTTGAAAGTGGATAAGTCCCCAGGCCTGGATGAAATGTACCCCAGGCTGTTAAGTGAAGCAAAAGAGGAAAAAGCAGTGGTTTTGACGATCATTTTCCAGTCCTCTCTGACTTCAGGTGTGGTGCCAGAGGACTGGAGGACTGGTAATGTGATAACCTTGTTTAAGAAAGGAGAAAGAGATAGACTGAGCACTTACAGGCCAGTCAGCCTAACATCAGTGGTGGGAAAATTATTGGAAAAACTCCTGATGGACAGGTTAAATCTTCACTTAGATGGACATGAATTAATCAAGGACAGTCAGCACGGATTTGTTAAGGAAGGCCATGTCTGACTAACTTGATTGAATTTTTTGGGGAGGTAACCAGGAGGGTCGATGAAGGCAAAGCATATGATGTAGTGTATATGGATTGTAGCAAAGCTTTTGATAAGATCCCACATGGCAGACTGGACACAAAAGTGAAAGCCCATGGGATCCAGGGCAAAGTGGCAAGTTGGATCCAAAAATTGGCTCAGAGGCAGGAAGCCAAGGATAATGGTTGATAGGTGTTTTTGCGACTGGAAGGATGTTTCCAGTGGGGTTCCACAGGGCTCAGTATGAGGTCCCTTGCTTTTTGTGATTTACATCAATGATCTAAACTTGAATGTAGGAGGTATGATTCAGAAGTTTGCAGATGATACTAAAATCGGCTGTGTGGTTGATAATGAAGAAGAAAGCTGTAGCCTGCACGAAGATATCAATGTACTGGTCAGGTGGGCAGAACACTGCCACATGCAATTTAATCCATACAAGTGTGAGGTAATGCATTTGGGGAGGACTAACAAGGAAAGGGAATATGCATTGAGTGACACGATACTGAGAAGTGTAGAGAAACAAAGGTATATTGGAGTGCAGGTCCACAGATCTCTGAAAGTAGCAGGTCAGGTAGATCAGGTGGTTAAGAAGGCATAATGGAATGCATGCCTTTATTAGCCGAGGCATAGAATACAAGAGCAGGGGGATACGCTTGAACTGTATAAAACACTGGTTAGGCCACAGCTGGAGTACTGCATGCAGTTCTGGTCACCGCATTACAAGAAGGACGTGATTGCACCAGAGAGGGTACAGAGGAGATTTCTGAGGATGTTGCCGGGAGTGGAGAATCTAAGCTATGAGGACAGATTAGATAGACTGGATTTGTTTTCATTGGAACAGAGGAGGCTGAGGGGAGACCTCATTGAAGTGTATAAAATTATGAAGGACCTTGATATAGTGGATAGAAACGGCCTATCTCCCTTAGCAGAGGGGGTCAACTACCAGGGGGCATAAGTTTAAAGTAATTGGTAGAAGGTTTAGAGTGGATTTGTAGGGAATTGTGACCAAGATGTCGTCCTGGAAGACCACGGTGTACGGGAAACACTTCAGTAAGCTTTCCATGTTTCTGTGGAATATCGCCACCAGCGATCAGGCATCTGTTATTAAAAAAAAGACCCTTGTGTGTGTTGATACAGGTGGGGGTCTTCGATGATTCCTCCAGTTCCTGTGTCATGTAGGCTGAAGTCAGATCCAGCTTCATGAACATCTTTCCTCCTGCCAGCATTGCAAGGAGGTCATCAGCCTTTGGTAGTGGGTATTGGCCCTGCAGGTAGAAACTTTGTAACAACCACAGATTCTGATGGTGTCATCTTCGTTGAGGATAGGGACGATAGGACTGGCCCACTCATTGAACTTGTTCGGGGAAATGATGCCCTCTCTTTGCAGCCGGTCTAGCTCGATCTCTACCCTTTCTCTCATCATGTACAGTACTGCTCTCGCCTTGTGATGGATGGGATGCACCCCCGGAATTAGGTGGATCTGCACTTGTGCTCCTGGAATTTCTCGATGCCTGGTTCGAACAGCGAAGGAAATTTGTTTAAGACCTGGGCACACGAAGTGTCATCAGCAGGCGATAGCACTCGGACGTCGTCCCAGTTCCAGCGTATCTTTCCCAGCCAGCTCCTGCCGAGCAGCGTGGGACCATCACCTGGTATCACTCAGAGTGGTAGCTTGTGCACCGCTCCATCATAGGAGACCTTTATGGCAGCACTGCCGATTACAGGAATCAGTTCCTTTGTGTAAGTTCTTAATTTGGTGCGAATTGGAGTTAAGACTGGCCTTGAGGCCTTGTTGCACCACAACCTTTCGTAAGTCTTTTTGCCCATGATGGACTGGCTCGCGCCCGTGCCCAGCTCCATTGACATCAGAAGTCCATTTAGTTCAACACTCAGCATTATCAGGGGACAATTCATGGTGAAGGTGTGCACCCCATGTACCTCTGCCTCCTCGATCTGAGGCTCTAGTTCATCGTGATCCTCCGTGGATCTGTCCTCCTCTGCAACATGGTGGTTTATAGGTTTAACAGGCTTTGCAGCTCGCTTGCACAGTTGTTGGAGGAGTCCCATTGTTCCACAGTCCTTGCAAAAGTACTCTTTGAATCGGAATGAATGGACCGAAGATCACCCCCGCAACGCCAACAAGGTGTTAATGGCCTTGCATTCATCACCCTTGATGGTGGACTCTGGGACATCTGCAGACGTGTAGCTGCAGGTATGTGTGACCTGCTCTGCACATGATGATTCGAAAACATCACTTTGTTCACAGTACTTGTAGCAGCACTTGTGTGCTGAGCGATTTGCTTTGCATTGTCACTGGTGGCAATGAACGCCTGGGCTATCGCTATGGCCTTACTCAAGGTTGGGGTCTCTACAGTCAAAAGTTTGCGAAGTATGTTTTTGTGGCCAATAGCAAGTACGAAAAAGTCTCTGAGCATGTGCTCCAAATGTTTTTCAAATTCGCAATGTCCTGCAAGGCATCTTAGCTCAACGTCATAACTCGCCACTTCCTGGCCTTCAGACCTTTTGTCGGTGTAGAACTAGTACCTCGGCATCAGAACACTTTCCTTCGGGTTCAAATGCTCTCGGACCAGTGTGCACAAATCATCGTATGATTCCTCCGTGGGTTTCGCTGGAGTGAGCAGATTCTTCATGAGGCCATACGTTGGTGCCCCACAGACCGTGAGGAGGATCACCCTTTGTTTGGCAGTGCTCTCTTCCCCATCCAGCTCATTGGCGATGAAGTATTGGTCGAGTCGCTCCACAAAAAATTCCCAATCATCTTCCTCTGAGAATTTCTCCAGGATGCCCACTGTCCTCTGCATCTTTGTGTTCGCTATCTGTATCTCGTCGCCAGTTGTAATGCATGGAGAAAGAGTCAGACTGATCACTGTGAGCTCAAAGTAAACTGTGACCTTAGTCTTTTATTGCAGGTCTCCAGAGTGCCTATCCAACCTGTGAAATCTCCTTAAATACCTGTGACCCCAAGGGATTATGAGATCCCTTGGGACTCCAGGTGATGAGCCCTCTGGTGGCTGTACAGAGTAAATACAAGTTTATATATATAACAGATTGCATATATGTAAGGTGGCAATAGACAGATTTTGAACGATATGGGAATGAAGGGTAAAGGGGAGCGGGCAGGGAAGTGGATTGAGGTCAAGATCAGATCAGCCATGATATTATATGGTGGAGCAGGCTCGAGGGGCCGAAATGCCTATTCCTCCTCCTATTTCTTTTGTTCTAATGTTGTTAGGGAGCAATTGCCTCCAGTTAAATACTGGCAATGCCAAAACCAGCATTTTTTTACCCATGCAAACTTCTATCCTCGCTACAGATTCCGTTCCCAGCCCTGGCCGCTTTCTCAGGTGGCACCAAACTGTTCACAACGTTTGAGACCTAGTCACCCATAATCTGACATTCCAACCCAGTACCTATTGCTCACTAAGTCCGTCAATCCACCCGAAGCTTTGCATGGGCACCACAATGTGCTCACAACCTGTTAGGCCTCAGGTTATGAGGGAAAATGCAAAAGATTCTCTGGTGATCTAGTGGTTTGAACACAGTTTCGATTCCCGCTCAGAAAGATTGACTTCCTCGGTGCTGTTCGATCTGGCACCAACCAAATGCCCATCCCGAGCACAATGCTCACCCACGATCAACCAGCTTGTTGAACACCACTTTTGCTGCCTAAAAATCAGGAAACTTCAACCCATCTGCAGTAATGATCGGGACACCGCACCTCGAGATATATATATTGGCAATGGAGGGGGTGAAGCACAGATTGAACAATATGATACGGGGGCTAAACGGGTTCAATTATGAGGGCAGTTTGTATAAACGTGGCTTGTATTGCATTGAGCTTAAAAGTTTGAGGGTTGTCTAAATTGAGGTGCATAAATAATAAATGGGTTTGATAGGATGGATACACACGAACTAATTCCTCTTATGATGCAGTTAAGAACGACGAATCATAACCTTAAAAAACTATTCTTCACACGAAGGCTAGTGTCAGCCTTGTTTAAGCTGGAAACATTTTTGCCTCTTGAGTCAGAAGGTTGTGGCTTTCAGTTTCCTTCCAGAAACTTGAGGATAAAATGTAGGCTAGCACTTCAATGCAGTACTGAGGCAGCGCTGCAGTGTTGGAGGGGCAGTACTGAGGGAATGCTGCACTGTCGGAGATTCATTACTGAGGGAGTGCTGCACTGTCGGAGGTGCCGTTTTTCAGATGAGATGATAAACCGAGGCAATGTGTGCTCTCTCACGTGGATGTAAACCATTCTTTGGCACTATTTTGAAGAAGACAAGGGGAGATCTCCCTGATGTTCAGGCCAATATATATGCCTCAATCAAAATCACCAAAAAACACGTTTTTTTCTGGTTATAATCACGTGGCTGCTGGTGGGACCTTGCTGTGCTGTCATATTCCCTACATTACAACAGTGATTACATTTCGAAAGACTTCATTGGCTGTGGATGCTGAGTCAAAGTACATTTTCAAAGTTGAGATCGAAAGATATTCGGCCGGTAAGGATACAGATGAACTAAGGGGGTAAAATTGGATGAGGTACAGAGGAGCCATGATCTAAGTTAATGATGGAGCAGGCTCGACTACATTTGCAAGTCTCGGGTTTTTCCTGTCTGCCATGGTGTGTACACAATGCCGCAGTCCTGGACTGCTCTCATCTTTAAAGAGTAACAGTTCAATATTGTCAGGGATTGCACATTCAGAAAGCACTTATAACCTTCTTCTTCAACAGGGTCTGTGGGACTGAGACAACATTTGTGTGTGTGCCCAGCAGAGTGCAGACTGGTCATTCTTTTCAGAGGTTTGCAGGACTAACTCAACATTTGCAGGATGCTCCCAAGGAAGTGGATTGTGATAATATTCCCAGAAGATTCTATAGCATTTTACACTATGTACGGAGGCAGAGTCTCAATCTTTATAGGTGAACCAATGACTGGTAGGTATTTGCAGTAGGTTGCAGATAGTGGTTCTTTATTTAGAGGGTTCTCTAAAAGAGTTAATATTTGCAGTTTCCGCGAGTCAGACAGAGTCCCGCTCAGAAGGATCCTCACAGATCCACTGTAAAGTGACCCGGAGTTCACTAATATCACAGAATTGCATTGCATCACCGAAACTGTCTCGAAATGTAAATAGACTTCCTCTCACTTGTCATCCACATGCGAAGACACACAGTTTAACATTCCTTGTTTTTCCATCAATTAGTCGACTAACATTCTGAGCTCTGCTGTTTTCTCACTGACGTTAACATAACATGTAATAAATGTACTTTGTTCTATCAAAAGTTTGGGAGTGCAAGGGAATAGCTGACTCTGTTTGTTCAATGAGTGTAATTAATGTCAGTCTCCATCGACCATAATTGACTCACCAGATGGTTCCCAGTATTATAAGTAAGTGGCCTCATTTCACAGTGTCAGTGGACTCTGTGTTTCCCATAGAAAGGGTGAGATGGTTCAGACTCAAAGGCTGGAGTTCCACAGATCATCAGAGTTCACAGAAAGTGAAAGGACAGGGTGGTCTTTACTGACACTGCTCAGGATACATTTTGTTTTTCAGGATACACAGAGTATTTGCTATCCAGTCTTGGCTGCTTTCGTTGTTCCTTGTCAGTCACTCTTTCCAGATATGATTTCTGTATTTCCTTCTTTAATGTATTACTGTTCTTGCCTTTCATTACCGCATCTTCACTGCTGTTGGTGAACCAGCTGAGTCCTCCTATCAAGTTGTAACCTCTGTAAACCATGTTACGTTGTGCTACTTTTCTTAACATTTGTTCTCGTATTTTCACTTCTGTTACTGGACCAGGTAAGTCACTATATTCAACTATTAGTTCTACAAACATTCTTCTACTTTATTCATTGCACAATATCCGTGGTTCATTGTATTGAGTATACTGAATATGCTGTATGAATAATAACGTTGCATTTTCCCCTGACATGATTGTTTCCCACTCACTCGTTCACTGGTCTGAGCTCAGAGTCTTCATTTCTCACCATTTGTTTGATGTGGGGCATTCGACGTTCTTTGAGTCTATCACACCACCATCAGTATTGTTGGATGATTCTTTGTGTTGAACATTTTGTGTTGTTTGCTTTGAACACAGATATCAAACTAGAAATCTGCTTTGCAGGAGATTGATCTTAGCTGCAGAAATATTGTGTTTTGGGGAGTCAGACAACGAATCCAGATAGACAGATGATCAGTACAATTGAAAATAATCCAAGTCCATAAGCTGCCTTACTCTCCCTTAATTAGAGCTGAGCATTAGTCTCACGATCTTTCAATCGTTAGAAACATAGAAACATAGAAAAATAGGTGCAGGAGTAGGCCATTCGGCCCTTCGAGCCTGCACCGCCATTCAATAAGATCATGGCTGATCATTCCTTCAGTACCCCTTTCCTGCTTTCTCTCCATACCCCTTGATCCCCTTAACCGTAAGAGCCATATCTAACTCCCTCTTCAATATATCCAGTGAACTGGCATCAACAACTCTCTGCGGCAGGGAATTCCACAGGTTAATAACTCTCTGAGTGAAGATGTTTCTCCTCATCTCAGTCCTAAATGGCCTACCCCTTATCCTAAGACGGTCCCCTGGTTCTGGACTTCCACAACATCGGGAACATTCTTTCCATATCTAACCTGTCCAGTCCCGTCAGAATCTTATATGTTTCTATGAGATCCCCTCTCATCCTTCTAAACTCCAGTGTTTTAAGGCCCAGTTGATCCAGTCTCTCCTCATATGATAGCCCAGCCATCCCTGGAATCGGTCTGGTGAACCTTTGTTGCAGTCCCTCAATAGCAAGAACGTCCTTCCTCAGACTAGGAGACCAAAACTGAACACAATATTCCAGGTGAGGCCTCAATAAGGCCCTGCACAACTGCAGTAAGACCTCCCTGCTTCTATATTCAAATCCCCTAGCTATGAAGGCCAACATACCATTTGCCTTCTTCACCACCTGCTGTACCTGTGTGCCTACTTTCAGTGACTGATGAACCATGACACCCAGGTCTCGTTGCACCTCCCCTTTTCCTAGTCTGCCACCATTCAGATAATATTCTGCCTTGGTGTTTTTGCCCCCAAAATGGATAACCTCATATTTATCCACATTATACTGCATCTGCCATGCATTTGCCCACTCACCTAACCTGTCCAAGTCACCCAGCAGCCTCTTAGCGTCCTTCTCACAGCTCACACCACCACCCAGTTTAGTGTCATCTGCAAACTTGGAGATATTGCACTCTATTCCTTCATCCAAATCGTTAATGTATATTGTAAAGAGCTGGGGTCCCAGCACTGAGCCCTGCGGCACTCCACTAGTCACTGCCTGCCATTCTGAAAAGGACCCATTTATCCCGACTCTTTAAATCCTGTCTGCCAACCAGTTCCCTATCCATGTCCGTACATTAACCCCAATACCATGTGCTTTGATTTTGCACAACAATCTCTTGCGCGGGACCTTGTCAAAAGCCTTCTGAAAGTCCAAATACATAACACCCACTGGTTTTACCTTGTCCACTCTGCTAGTTACATCCTCAAAAAATTCCAGAAGATTCGTCAAGCATGATTTCCCTTTCATAAATCCATGCTGACTTGATCTGATCCTGTCGCCGCTTTCCAAATGCGCTGCTATTTCGTCCTTCATGATCGAGTCCAACATTTCCCCCACTACTGATGTCAAGCTAACCGGTCTATAATGACCTGTTTTCTCTCTCCCTCCTTTTCTAAAAAGTGGTATTGCATTAGCTACCCTCCAGTCCATGAGAACTGATCCAGAGTCGATCGACTGTTGGAAAATGATCACCAATGCTTCCATTATTTCTAGGTCCACTTCCTTGAGTATGCTGGGATGCAGACGATCAGGCCCCGGGGATTTATTGGCCTTCAATCCCATCAATTTCCCTGACACAATTTCCCACCTAATAAGGATATCCTTCAGTTCCTCCTTCTCACGAGACCCACTGTCCCCTAGTACCTTCGGAAGGTTATTTGCATCTTCCTTCATGAAGACAGAACCGAAGTATTGGTTCAATTGGTTTGCCATTTCTTTGTTCCCCATTATGATGGTTATGATTTGTGTAAAGCCTGTTTACCAGCATCACTCTTCTTATCATTAAGTACTCTATAGTCATGCCTCATTTGTAAGTATGCTTAACTGTATTGTAAATATAATCTGTACCCTCTCTAATGCCTTCACATCCTTCCCAAATGGTGTTGCCCAGATTTGCACACAATACTCCAGCTGTGGCCGAACAAGTGTTTTAAGTAGGTTTAGCGTAACCTGCTGGCATTTATCTAGGTCTCTACTTATCAAGCCCAGGGTATGTTTATTAACTGCTTTTTTACCCTGTCCTAGCAACTTCAATGATTTGTGCACAAACACCCCCAGGTCTATCTGTTCTTGCACTCCTTTTAACATTGTACAATTTGCATGTATTCTCTCAACAGATCCTTCCTACAAAAATGTTAATTTCGAGATAGTCACCTCAATACTATTCTTAAAATCCTCGTGTTCTGTGGCGCAGCTCCGTCCTTTGATCTAGGTGTGAGAAACCGCCTTCCTTCTCTCCACCGAATTCCTGCTCTCACCACATTCTCAACATCCACCCTGTCTGTGAGCCGCTCCGATTGTGGGTCACCACTCTCTGTATCCTCATTACTCCCTAACAGCTGATAGCTCTGCAGGATAGCACATTTCGAAATGTTTTCGCATATTTTGTTCAGGAAACATTCGCGATGTTTTGAAATTGCCTTTCATATTTTCAAATGACCTGAAGTGTGAGGCTGTTCTGAAGAAAGAAAATAAAAACTTGCCTTTCTATGGCAGTTCACGGCCTCCGTATGTCCCAAAGCACCTTGCAGCCAATGAAGTATTTCACAAGTGTAATCACTGTTGTAATGTGGGAAATGTTCTGATCAAGTTTTTTGTTGAGTACTTGGACAGTTTGAACAAAAGCACGTGTTACGTACGTTTTATGGACAAACTCTGATTTCAACATGTAACCATTAGCGAATACATTTTCAAGAATTACATTGAATGATTACTGAATGAATGTTGATTTTATCAGTTATTTACAATAGTTATTTTTATTCACTTTCACCCCTTCTAGATGTCGGGACAGCTGCTCTCCAACAATCCCGAGCTAGTATCACAACCGATACTGGTCCTGTTCAACAGCTCCCAACACTGGTCCACTCACGCTCTGCATTTCCAGATATCCTCTGTCAGTCCCTTCTCATTATACCCTGATAAATTATAATTCAATTCATGTGGTAATTTTCAAATCTATGTTTCAATTTACCAGGGTCGTTTTCAATCCTTCTCGATGAGACTAGAGATGTCGAGATTGTTCACCTTGGAGCAGAGGCGTTTCAGGGGGGATTTAATAGAATTGAAAATTACGCAGGGTTTTTGTTAGAGTAGATAGAAACGAGCTATTTCCCTTAGCAGAGGGGTCAACAACCAGATTTAAAGTAATTAGTAGGTGGTTTAGAGGAGATTTGAGGGCAAATTCTTTCACCCAGTGTGTGGTGGGCATCTGGAACTCACTGCCTGAAAGGGTGGGAGAGGCTGAAATTCTCACCACATTTAAAAAGTATTGGCATGCGCACAAAGGGACCTTGGAATGCATGTCCACAGATCCCTGAAGGTAGCAGGCCAGGTAGATAAGGACATTAAGAAGGCATACGGAATACTTGCCTTTATTCACGAGAATACAAGAGCAGGAATATTATGCTTGTACTGTATAAAACACCAATTACGCCAAAAGTAGAGTATTGTGTTCAGTACTGGTCCCCGCATTAGAGGAAATATGTGATTGCACTAGAGAGGGTGGAGAGGAGATTTATGAGGATTTTGCCTGGACTGGAGAAATTTAGCGATGAGGAAAGATTGGACAGGGTCTGTTTGTTTTCTGAAACTGAGGAGGCTGAGGGAAAACCTTATTGGGATGTATACAATTATAAGGGGTCTTGTTAGAGTGGATAAAAAGGACCTATTTCCCTGAGCAGAGGGGTCAACAACGAGGGGATATAGATTTAAAGTAATTAGTAAGTGGTTTAGAGGGGATTTGAGGGCAAATTCTTTCACCCAGAGTGTAGTGAGCATCTGGAACTCACTGCCTGAAAGGATGGTAGAGGCTGCAACCCTCACCACATTTAAAAATACCTGGATGCGCACTTGAAGTGCCGTAACCTGCAGGGCTTTGGACCGAGAGCTGGAAAGTGGGATTAGGCTGGCTACTTAGTTGTTGGCCGGAACAGACACGATGGGTTAAAATGGCCTCCTTCCGTGCTGTACAATTCTATAATTCTATGATTCTATGATTCACTTGTCTTCCAGGGGTATTGGGATAATTTCTGCGGCAGCAGCGACCTGTACAAGTGGATGGGTTACCCTTGAACAGGCAGCAACCAATGATCTCACGGGGAGGTTAACAAGTGCGGTGGGGAGGTTTTACTGTAATTGGGCAGGAGAAGGGGTACCAAGAAATAGCAGCAGGGAGGAGAGACAAGGTGCATAGAGAACTAGGAGGGGCAAATAGCACCAGAGCCAAGACTAGCGGAAAAAGAGCAGGAATTAGATGGTGGAAAATAAAAAACATCTTGTGTGAATGCACACGTGTTAATGAGACGATTGTTGCAAATAAGGTTCACCAGTTACAGATGCAAGTTGCCAAATGGTGTTATTGTATAGCTGGCTATAACAGAGATCTGGCTTAAACATGGACAGGAATGGGAGCGTGACATTCCTGGTTGCAAGGTATTCAGGAGGGATAGGGAATGAATAAAGACAGGAGGTTGAGTACTGAATAAGGATAATATTACAGTTCTGCAGAGGAACGATATGCTTGAGGGTTTAATGTCTGAATTTATTTGGTTAGAGTTTAGGAATAGAGAAGGAGCTGTTAGATTGCATGGTGTTTACGATCGACCTCCAAATAGCGAGAAGGAGATAGAGGAGCAAATCTGGACGCAAATGTCAGAGAAATGTTGTATTGTATGGGGTTAATCACATAGGGTTAATGATGATATTTCGACATTTACAGTGTGTTTCTGCTTCATGCCTCGTGGAATGTTGATGATAACGAGAGAGAGAGAGAGAGAGAGAGAGAGACATTGAGGCGCACACCAGCTTGTTTATGGGATGGTCGATGTCTCGAGATCTCACGCTTTGTGGAAGTACAGCTGGGGCCTTACAGATTAGGAGTTGGCCATAAGCCACAGGCACCCATGTTTGTTCAATCGGATAAAGGAGCGGCACTGTCCAGTAGCTCTTTGAACCTCACCTTGGACCGTGATTCACGAGCGGTGCTACGACCCCAAGACTCAATGACCAGCCGTCGTTGTGGAATTACCGATGGCCATGAGCTTTGTTGCATGTTATCATACTTCTCTCTTCTTCGTAAACTGTATTATGTTTCTTTTCTCTCAGTAAATGGTGTTTTATCTTTACTTCATTTGTCTTATCTCTTGTTTAACATTCATCCTGATCTCAAACCTGGGTCTATTATTATCGATCTAAAACACATTGGCGTCACGAACAGAATCTGGTAAAATGTTTAAGAGAAAACACAAGAAGTAGTCTCCACCTGCGGGAGAGAAGTATAGAATACCAGGGTGGAGCAAGAGGGGTGAGGGTTGTGGCTCTCTTGCCAATGTGCTAGCCCGGTTTGGACCCCCGCAACATTGGGATACGCAGTTATTGGAACAGAGCAAAGATAGAACCATACCCCACGTGGTACTGTCTCTCCTGGAGGAAGCGAGCTTCCCACAGGAGAAAAATAGTCCCCCACAAATGGGATGGATTTTGTTGACAGCATTAAGGGTGATGTGTAAACAACTTAAGGAAAGTGAGGCAGAAAAACTTACAGTTAAAAACAGCTGTTA
This sequence comes from Pristiophorus japonicus, assembly GCF_044704955.1. Classification (NCBI taxonomy): domain Eukaryota; kingdom Metazoa; phylum Chordata; class Chondrichthyes; family Pristiophoridae; genus Pristiophorus; species Pristiophorus japonicus. The sequence goes on along the minus strand of NC_091996.1, from coordinate 82,702,747 downwards.
AGGTTTTGGAAAGTCAAAACTCGACCCTGACTGAAGCGGTCCGCACTGCACAAGAGCGGGCGGACAAGGTCAATGAACAATCAGAAACTTTAACCTGCCGTCTGGCGACAGTACAACATTTTTTAAAAGCCAGACGATGGAAGTTACAGATAGATCGGTCAAAGATACTTGCATTGGTAACTGGACCCACTTGGGATCCGGCTCGTTGGGACGGAGACATCTGGTACTCCTCTGACTCAGAATATGAGTGGACAGATGGAGGTGGGGGGGCAACAGGAGGAAACTAAAGACCATCCCCCATGACAAATAAGACGAAACAGCAAGATGGGGAACAGCCGGTAACCACTAGAGGGTTGCGTGACTTCACCACTCGAGGGTTGCGTGACTTCACCACTCATGAGTTACAAGAAATAAGGTCTCAATTTCGCCAAAAATCCCGGGAATCATTTTCAGAATTGTTAACCCGGATTTGGGACCAGAGAGCATCAGGCGTAATATTTAACCCTGAAGAGTTAACAAAAATGGGGTCCATGACTACGGACCACCTAATCACAGCAGTGCTACGGAATGTCCAGGGCACAGGTTCACTATGGGACATGGTTACTATAGGGGTCCGGCAAAAATATCCCTCTGCCGTTGATTGAGAAGGGGAGGTAAAACCTTGGAATACTATGGCAGAGGGTGCAATACAGTTACGCAACATGGCAACACAGGGAGGATTATATCTCCAACCATATGGGGGGCCACATCAGGAGCTCTTTACGTCAGGAATGCGGTGCAGGCTGATGAAGAGTGGCCCTCCTATGATGAGGGGTGCGCTACTCGCATTATTGGGACCAGCCCAAGGGCAGCGGGTGGGGCACGCTTGCCTATTGTTAGGACAGTTAGAGGATGTAGAAGATAGTGTGCGAGAGTCGAGAACGGCTCATGTAGAGGGCGATCGGGATCAGCGACAAGGTTCGACCTCTGGGAAAGGTACAGGGTCAGGAAAGACAAAAAAAAAGAATTACATGGAGGGACATGTTCGCGGCTTTACTGAAGGCAAGGGCCAAGGAAAAAATTGATGGAATCCCAACAGGAGCGATGTATTCTATGTGGAAGCAACACTGCGTCCCGGGAACAGGGAAGGGTGAAAGGAGGGAGATAAGGGAGACTAAGTCGGATAGCGATAAGTCTGCGGATGGGGAGAAACCACCTCCCGCTAGCCTATAAACCAACGTAGAAGAGCTGTGGAAGGCTAGTAATCGCCTTGACTATGGATGTGGCCGGGATAGAAACATAGAAAATAGGTGCAGGAGCAGGCCATTCAGCCCTTCTAGCCTGCACCGCCATTCAATGAGTTCATGGCTGAACATGAAACTTCAGTACCCCCTTCCTGCTTTCTCGCCATAACCCTTGATCCCCCGAGTAGTAAGGACTTCATCTAACTCCCTTTTGAATATATTTAGTGAATTGGCCTCAACTACTTTCTGTGGTAGAGAATTCCACAGGTTCACCACTCTCTGGGTGAAGAAGTTTCTCCTCATCTCGGTCCTAAATGGCTTACCCCTTATCCTCAGACTGTGACCCCTGGTTATGGACTTCCCCAACATTGGGAACATTCTTTCTGCATCTAACCTGTCTAAACCCGTCAGAATTTTAAACGTTTCTATGAGGTCCCCTCTCATTCTTCTGAACTCCAGTGAATACAAGCCCAATTGATCCAATCTTTCTTGATAGGTCAGTCCCGCCATCCCGGGAATCAGTCTGGTGAACCTTCGCTGCACTCCCTCAATAGCAAGAATGTCCTTCCTCAAGTTAGGAGACCAAAACTGTACACAATACTCCAGGTGTGGCCTCACCAAGGCCCTGTACAACTGTAGCAACACCTCCCTGCCCCTGTATTCAAATCCCCTCGCTATGAAGGCCAACATGCCATTTGCTTTCTTAACCGCCTGCTGTACCTGCATGCCAACCTTCAATGACTGATGTACCATGACACCCAGGTCTCGTTGCACCTTCCCTTTTCCTAATCTGTCACCATTCAGATAATAGTCTGTCTCTCTGTTTTTACCACCAAAGTGGATAACCTCACATTTATCCACATTATACTTCATCTGCCATGCATTTGCCCACTCACCTAACCTATCCAAGTCACTCTGCAGCCTAATAGCATCCTCCTCGCAGCTCACACTGCCACCCAACTTAGTATCATCCGCAAATTTGGAGATACTGCATTTAATCCCCTCGTCTAAATCATTAATGTACAATGTAAACAGCTGGGGCCCCAGCACAGAACCTTGCGGCACTCCACTAGTCACTGCCTGCCATTCTGAAAAGTACCCGTTTACTCCTACTCTTTGCTTCCTGTCTGACAACCAGTTCTCAATCCACGTCAGCACACTACCCCCAATCCCATGTGCTTTAACTTTGCACATTAATCTCTTGTGTGGGACCTTGTCGAAAGCCTTCTGAAAGTCCAAATATACCACATCAACTGGTTCTCCTTTGTCCACTTTACTGGAAACATCCTCAAAAAATTCCAGAAGATTTGTCAAGCATGATTTCCCTTTCACAAATCCATGCTGACTTGGACCTATCATGTCACCATTTTCCAGATGCACTGCTATGACATCCTTAATAATTGATTCCATCATTTTACCCACTACTGAGGTCAGGCTGACCGGTCTATAATTCCCTGTTTTCTCTCTCCCTCCTTTTTTAAAAAGTGGGGTTACATTGGCTACCCTCCACTCCATAGGAACTGATCCAGAGTCAATGGAATGTTGGAAAATGACTGTCAATGCATCCGCTATTTCCAAGGCCACCTCCTTAAGTACTCTAGGATGCAGGCCATCAGGCCCTGGGGATTTATCTGCCTTCAATCCCATCAATTTCCCCAACACAATTTCCCGACTAATAAAGATTTCCCTCAGTTCCTCTTCCTTACTAGACCCTCTGACCCCTTTTATATCCGGGAGTACAACATCTACCCAAGCTCCCAGGGATCTGAGGCCACACATTCCGATTACGATACATTGGCGGGGGAACATACAATGAGATGTTGCTTTACTAGACACAGAGGCAGAAGTTACTATTATCCATGGAAATCCTAGGAAACACACAGGAACGCGTGTGATGATTAATGGGTTGGGAGGGGCAGAAACACCCGCTGTCCGAACAACTGTCAGAATGGCATTGGGAAATGGGCCTCCGCGCTGAGTAACGGTCTTAATATCGGCAGCAAAGGAACATATTATTGGGATGGACCTTTTAAAGGGAACCACACACACCTCTTTCGGGCGATTCTCATTCGGGATACGGGCGATCACTGTGATTGCGGGGAAGCAAAGTGGGAACCAGTGGTAGTACCACGGCCATCGCGTATAGTGACTATGAAACAGTAACGAATAACTGGGGGACATAGAGAAATAGAGGAAACCATACAAGGGCTCTTGGAGGCGGGTATCATTAGACATGCGGTGTCCCCCTACATTAGCTCTGTTTGGCCTGTGCAGAAACCCGACAAAAGTTGGAGGACGACTCTGTGGACTACCGACAGCTGAACAAATTTGCCCCTCCCCTGGCAACCGCTGTCCCAGATGTAGTAACTATAACAGAGCTGCTGTCTGAAGAAGGTGTGGCGTGGAATGCGGTAATCGACCTGGCCAATGCCTTTTTCTCCATTCCAATAGCGGAACAATCCCAGGACCAGTTTGCATTCACTTGGAAAGGGAGGCAATACACGTTTAAACACCTACCTCAAGGTTACCTACATAGCCCTACCCTATGCCACAGATTGGTGGCCCGGGACCTGGACATGTGCACATTGGCTCCTAATGTTTCACTGGCACACTACATCGATGATGTACAAATAAGGGGTCCCACCGAGGCAGTGGTGTCAGAAGCCCTAGCTACTTTAGTCTAACAAATCCGAGACAGGGGCTGGGAGATAAATCCGAAGAAGGTGCAGGGCCCTAGCAAGACTGGCCAGTTTCTGGGGATCCAATGGTCTCAGGGTGAGTGCATCATATCCGAGCCTGTGAAATAAAATTCAAGAAATGGCCACCCCCACGAATAAAACTGAGACACAACGGTTTGTGGGACTACTGGGTTACTGGAGGAGACACATACCTCACCTCACGATGTTATTAAAACCGCTGTATGCCGTAACATGAAAAAAGGCCCACTTCGAGTGGGGAAAGGAACAGCAGGTGGCTTTTGATGCAGCCAAAGAAGCCGGAGCTCAAGCTTTACCCCTAGCCCCGCGAGTGCCTGGAAAGCCTTTTGAACTACAGGTATCCGTTACCAATGATACTACAGTATGGAGTTTGTGGCAGGTTCAACATGGCACTCGTATACCGTTAGGGTTCTGGTCTAGAAAATTGACAGATGCTGCTACTCATTACACTCCATTTGAGAAACAATTATTAGCATGTTATTGGGCCCTAACAGAAACAGAAGGACAGACAGTTGACGGCGAAGTCAGTTTAAGATCAGAGCTACCCATATTATCCTGGGTTCTCTCAGAAGGTCGGGCGAGCGCAGCAAAGCTCCATAGTGCGCTGGAAATGGTATATCGCAGACAGAGCAAGTAAAGGAAAAGAAGGAATCACCCGACTACATGAGCATGTGGCTGAATACCCACAAACAGCTGAGAGTGAACTTACGCAGTCGTCTGTCAGTTTAACCAAAGAGTCACCGATCTCCTGGGGCGTGTCTTTTGAACAGGTAACACCTGAACAACGTAGCCATGCCTGGTTCATAGATGGCTCAATGGTCTGGCGAAACGGCCTTCGGCAATGGCGAGCCCCTGCCTTCAATCCAAAAACCCAGACAATTGTGCATGATGAGGGCGTGGGAGGCTCCAGCCAGCTAGCAGAACTAGAAGCTATAGTCCTTGCGTTAGAAGAGGAACAGCAACAAGTACACATATTTACTGACTCATGGGCAGTAGCCAATGGCATGGTGAGCTGGATGCGAAACTGGCATGAACATAACTGGCAAGTAACTGGGAAAGACTTGTGGGGAAAGCACCTATGGGAACAATATGGTCCAAAGCCCAGAAGCTGAAAATAACTGTATATCATATGGACGTTCACATGAAAAACACTTCAAGGACCTCTGAATATAATAACACCGTTGAAAATATAGACTGGGTACGGGCTGTCAAAGAGGTGGAAGAGAAAGAATATGGCATAGGCAAATGGGCCCACCACAAATCTGGACATTTGGGCATTCAGGGTACGATACACTGGGCATGAAATAGGGGGTTACATTTGACTACGGACGGTGTTAAACAGATCATAAACACCTGTGAAATTTGTCAAAAGGTGAAGCAGTTTCCCCTACAATAACAACCCGGTGCCCATATTAAGAGAGGGACTCAACCAGCACAAATATGGCAAGTTGATTATGTAGGACCTTTACCATTGCAACCACGGTTCCAATATTTGTTCACTGCTGTTGATACCTATTCTGGACTTTTGATAGCTTATCCAGTGACGAAAGCAAATCAACAAAGTACGATTAAAGGACTGGAGAATTTAATCACATACTACGGTGAGCCAGCAGAAGTACATTCCGATAATGGGTCGCACTTCACAGGTCAAACAGTGCAACAGTGGGCGGTAGACAACGGGATCTACTGGATGTTTCACTTACCTTACTATCTGCAAGCTGCAGGGTTAATAGAACGCATGAATGGACTACTTAAGCAACAGAGTAAAATATTTACTCCGGATAGCACATTGCAAGAGTGGTTCAAGGTCTTACCACAAGCAGTGTGCAATCTGAATCACCGACCATTGCTGGGGGGAACTCCCATAAGCTACATGTTAGGCAAAGTTAGTGTCCCTACTATTGAAACAGAAAATCAGACGCAGGACACAGTTTGTGAAGGAGGAAAAGTGTGGGTGCAGTACCCACAGAAACCCTTACAAGCAGGGGAAATCTTTGCGAAAGGAGAAGGAAACACTTATTGGGTGCTCCTGACTGGTGAAGATATTTCTCTCTGTGTTGACAGGGGTAAATTGACTAAACGGGGCTGAATTAATATACTTATGCTTCCTCCCACAGGAATTCCGCCCAAAATGGCGACTCACCAGCTCGTGCTGGCAAGTCTCTGTGTCTCGTTATCTGTGACTGTGCTACTTCCATCCTCAAACACAGCATGGGATGGCCGTATAGGGTGGCGGTTAGCTAACACTGATCGTACGCAAGACAATTTTACCTGTCCTTCCAGGCAAGCCTGCACTATAGGATACTGGAGCGTCACTTCTGACACATGCGGGAACTGGGGAGGCCCAGGACAGGTGCTATTAACAGTAAGGACGGGGGCCAGCATCACATTATCAATCAAGTGGCAAAAAGATATGACAATGATATGCACCCCAATGTGTCGTTATTGCACAATGTCACATGGTTAAGGAGTTGGGCCCACAGCATTACATCAAGCAATGACACTATGTCAGGCGAAATTAAGTTAAATACGTCTCTATGGTATGGATGTACAAATGCCTCCGTATTCACGGGTAGGGGTTTATGGGCCACTTTTGGTCAATGCATGTAGTTAAGCATTCTAAGAGCCCCATGGATCATTTGCAACAACAACACTCTACATGTACACCTGTGCTTACATCCCCACCCATATTAAATCTCACACCACAAGTCCGGTATGCGGACAAGCCATCTGACGCTTGTAATATAACAACAATTAAAGCAAATCTGAAAACGTCAGTGAGACAAAGACGTGATATATTAGTCACCATATTAGGAGGGATAGGAACAGGAATAGGAGCATTAAACTCTATGGATATTGAGACCTTACAAAACAAAATATAAAAGGTAGGGAGACTCACTGGAGATGCGATTCGATTGCGAAATGCATGGGACAGAGGTCTCACAGGACAAATGTTTTCGAATTGGCTGTAGGACGTAATGCAATGGGAACAAATAGATAAAACTACTCAAGAGATAGGGAGTGTCACCGGGCGACAACAAGAATTAGGTCATCACACCAAATGCATGTTTGAAGAAGTAACCCGGCAACTATTAAGGGCCGAGTTAGAACGTATTGTCATGTCAGGGCATGCAAATAGTTGGAGCAAAATATTCCACTTCGGCTATAGAAATCTAGGGGTAAAACCTGATATGCAACGTACACATTGTGATGACCAGGGGTGTAACTTTACTATGAGAATAGTCAATATCACAAAAACCAACATCTGGTGCCAGTTTATAGTGCTTCCCCACCTCTATGGCCAAAATCTATGGGTACCCGAGTTCAAGGGTGGATGGATTGATGCTAGCAATAGAACTCACCAAGCTCAAGATTGTCAAATATGGCCTTTCGTTATGGTGTGTCCTTTGCACACACCTGTGTTTCAACCATGCTCCCTACAGCATACAGCGGGAACATGTATTTGGACACTTGTACCATACAATGACACAATTTTACATGAAATTGGGCAGAATCATGTTTGCATTACTAGTGTCAATTCCATTTATCTTGACGGCGCCTGTAAAGATCTTCCTCTAAATGTTTGCTTTCAAGGTGTGTATACCATATACGACCTTCATTCTAAAAGGTCATATCGATTGGGACGATTGAAAAATGTTGTGCGCCATCGCACCGTCCTAGGCATTACGAACCTTCCTCCCACTGTAGACCTAACTCGTTTATAACAATTTCTAAAAGATAATCAAAAGATCACTGACGAATTGAGCAAACGAGGGTGTACTCTTCATACTCTGCAAGTCGCTGTGAGTTACAGTGAAGGCGCCTTGGTCAGAGTTGCGACAACGGTCACTGACCTAACATTACACCATTGGTCGGACATCTTTTACGGGTGGTCCCCAAAAACATCCACCGCCTTGAAGCTGTTAATACATCCTATCGTTGTTTTACTCATCACGTTATTACTGATATTACTGCTTATATGTATTCTTTGGTGTCGATTGCGGGCGTTGCTTGCGCATACTCAATGTGTAACTGATGCATTACGCCTTCAACTCGATTATTTTACTTAGAATGTCTAAATATCAAGGGTGGATTGTATTGTATGGGGTTAACCACATTCTGTTAATTATGATATTTCGACATTTACAGTGTGTTTCTGCTTCATGCCTCGTGGAATGTTGTTGATGCAGAGAGAGAGAGAGAGACATTGAGGCGCACACCAGCTTGTTTATGGGACGGTCGGTGCCTCGAGATCTCATGCTTTGTGGAAGAACAGCTGGGGCCTTACAGATTCGGAGTCGGCCATAAGCCACATGCACCCATATTTGTTCAACAGTATAAAGGAGCGGCACTGTCCCGTAGCTCTTTGAACTTCACCTTGGACTGTGATTCGCGAGCGGTGTCGGGACCCCCAAGGCTCCTGACCAGCCGTCGTTGCAGAGTTCCCGACGGGCTGAAGGCCGTGAGCTTTGTTGCATCTTATCATACTTCTGTTTTCTTCGTAAACTGTGTTATGTTTATTTTCTCTCAGTAAATAGTGTTTTAGAAACATAGAAACATAGAAAAATAGGTGCAGGAGCAGGCCATTCGGCCCTTCGAGCCTGCACCGCCATTCAATAAGATCATTGCTGATCATTCCTTCAGTACCCCTTTCCTGCTTTCTCTCCATACCCCTTGATCCCCTTCACCATAAGAGCCATATCTAACTCCCTCTTGAATACATCCAGTGAACTGGCATCAACAACTCTCTGCGGCAGGGAATTCTACAGGTTAACAACTCTCTGAGTGAAGAGGTTTCTCCTCATCTCAGTCCTAAATGGCCTACCCCTTATCCTAAGACTATGTCCCCTGGTTCTGGACTTCCCCAACATCGGGAACATTCTTCCCGCATCTAACCTGTCCAGTCCCGTCAGAATCTTACATGTTTCTATGAGATCCCCTCTCATCCTTCTAAACTCCAGTGAATAAAGGCCCAGTTGATCCAGTCTCTCCTCATATGATAGTCCAGCCATCCCTGGAATCAGTCTGGTGAACCTTCGCTGCACTCGCTCAACAGCAAGAACGTTCTTCCTCAGACTAGGAGACCAAAACTGAACACAATATTCCAGGTGAGGCCTCACGAAGACCCTGTACAACTGCAATAAGACCTCCCTGCTTCTATATTCAAATCCCCTAGATATGAAGGCCAACATACCATTTGCCTTCTTCACCGCCTGCTGTACCTGCGTGCCCACTTTCAGTGACTGATGAACCATGACATCCAGGTCTCGTTGCACCTCCCCTTTTCCTTGTCTGCCGCCATTCAGATAATATTCTGCCTTGGTGTTTTTGCCCCCAAAATGGATAACCTCACATTTATCCACATTATACTGCACCTGCCATGCATTTGCCCACTCACCTAATCTGTCCAGGTCACACTGCAGCCTCTTAGTGTCCTCCTCACAGCTCACACCGCCACCCAGTTTAGTGTCATCTGCAAACTTGGAGATATTACACTCTATTCCTTCACCCAAATCGTTAATATATATTTTAAAGAGCTGGGGTCCCAGCACTGAGCTGCACTTATCTTTACTTCATTTGTCTTGTCTCTTATTTAACATTCATCCAGGTCCCGAACCTGGATCTATTATTATCGACCCAAAACAAATGTTAAAATAATAGAACAGTAGTATTAGGAGACTTCAATTCCCCCAATATAGACTGGGGGAAACTGAGTGAAAGGCAAGAAGGGTGAAGAATGCCTGAAATGTGTGCAGGAGAATTTTCTTACCAGCTCAATGGTGACCGAAGCAGTGTTGGATCAATGAAGCAGGGCAAGTGGAGTGTCTTTCAGTGGGAGAGCATCTGGGTAATAGTGATCATAATGTAATCAAGTTAAAAGCAGCTGTGGGAATAATCAAAGAAAAATCAAAGGTGAAAAGTATTCAACTGGAAGAGAGCCAAATTGAGTGATTTTAGAAGGGACCTAGCACAGCTGGACTGGAGCAAAGATTGGCAAGACAAACCGTGAATGAGCAATAGCAGGGCTTAAAGGTGGAGGCACATTGGGTATAAACCCAGGATATTTCCATGAGGAGGAAAGATGGGCATCCAAAGCTGCACTCCCCCCGCCCCCACCAGATGAAAAAGGAAATAGATGTTAAAATGAAACAAAATTGTCAGTTATAGAATACAGGTAAAACCTGGCATAATACAGAGAGTGCAGGGTGAAATTAATGAAGGGTGTAAGAAAGGCAAAGAGAAAGTATGAGACAAGATAAGTGGCGAACATAAAAGGGAACACAATGTTTTAAATAACATATAAGAAAAGGCACTGGAGAAGATGCAAACAATATTTACAATGATAATACCAGCAATGCAAGGTTATAACTATCAGGGAAGGATGAACCAGCTTGGTCTCTATTCTCTTGAAAAGCGAAGGCTGAGGGTTGACCTAATAGAATTCTTTAACATTTTGACAACCTTTGATCGAGTAGATGCAGAGAGAGTGTGTCCACTTGTGGGCAAGAGCATAACTGGAGGCCATCAATATAAGATAGTCACCAAGAACTTCAGTGGATAATTCAGCAGAAACTTCTTTACCCAAAGAGTGGTGAGAATGTTGAAATTGCTCCCACAGGGAGTTGTTCATGTGCGTAGTATAGACGCATTTAAGCGGAGTTTGATAAGCATATGAGGCAGAAGGGAATAGAGGGTTATGCTGAGGAATGACGTGCGGACGTTCGAGTGGAGCATCAATGCCAAAATGGTCTGGTTGGTGGAATGGTCTGTTACTGTACCTATATCCTCGGTAAACCTATGCAAATATAATATCGTAGTAGATGAGGCGGACTGGAGATATTGGATAGGATAACAATAGATAGATATGATGTGCTCAATAGTTTGGCATCACTCAAAGTTAACAAATCACTGGTCCAAATAATATGCATCCAAGGTTGCTGAGAGAAGCGAGGGTGGAAATAGTAAAAGCTCTGACCACAATCATTCAATCCTCCTTGGATATGGAAGTGGTGCCAGAGGACAGGGCAATTGCAAATGTTGCAACCCTGTTTAAAAAAAGAAGAGAGATCAAATTGGTAACTATTGGCCAATTCATCTATTGCCAGTGGTCAGAAAATGACTAGACTATTCGCAAGGACAAAGTTAATTCTCACTCGGAGAAACATGGGTTAATAAGGGACAACCAGCATGGATTTGTTACAGGCAAATCGTGTCTGATGAACCTAATGGAGTTACTTGATGAACTAACAGGGAGGGTTGATGAAGGTAGTGTTTAGATGTTGTATATATGCACTTTCAAAAGGCATTTTAGAAGGCAGCGTATCAAGGACTTATTGGGAAATAGGAGCACGGGGCATTAAAGGAGTGGTGGTAACTTGGTACGTAATTGGCTAAGGGATAGGAGGCAGCCAGTAGTGGTGAACGGATGTTTTCTAACTATGCAGTGGCTTAGAGGTTGGTATTGAGATCATTTCTTGTTATATATAAATGAACTGAACTTAAGTATAGGGAATGCAAAACATTGAAGTTTGAGGATGATACAAAACTTGGCAACCTAGTAAATAGTGAGCAGGATTGTAGCAGACTTAAGGGGGACATATGTGAAATTAACAGGTGCATGGCTGAGACAATTCAATTCGGATAATTGTGAATGTGGCCAAGTGATGCACTTTGGGTAAACCAATATGCAGAGGCAGTATAATTACCAATTTGATTTCTTGCCGACTATCTTATATTGATTGCATATGTTTTTTGCTCTTCTCCACAAGCGTAAACACTGTCACTGTGTCTACTCTGTTAAAATCTCGCGTCATTTTAAAGACCTCTATCAGATCAGCGCTCAGCTTTCTCCTTTCAAGAGCAAAGAGACTCAGTGTGGTCATCCTTTCCTGATACGTACAACTTCACATTTCTGGTGTCATACTTGTAAATCTTTTTGAACCCTTTCTAGTGCCTTGGTATCCTTATTATAACATGGTGACCTGAATTGTGCAGTGTTCTTCAAGTGTTCAGTAGAAGTTTCACATAACTACTCTACTTCTCATTTCTATCCCTCTCGAAATAAATCCTAGTGCTTGGTTTCATTTTTTATGGCTTTATTGACCTGTCTCGCTACTTTTAGTGATTAGGGTATTGGCACTCCGAAATCCCTTTGCTCTTCAACCCAATTTAGCTTCCTACTTTCTAAATAATATGTGACCTTCTTATTATTGTTACCAAAGACCTCACCTTTGTCTGTGTTCATTGGGCAATAATTCAGTGCTCGGTTAAGTGGTCAAGTTGTGGTTATAAAGTTAGTCAAACAACAGATTCTCTGCAGCCAAAGTAACACATGCACGAGCAGATTGGGAAAGGCGAGCTTTGGTCGGTCAGGTTTAGAAATAGGTAAAATACGACGCAATCGGTCAGAAGACAGAGAGAGAGGCAGAGTGTGGAATCAGGAATACGCAATATCACCAGTTAGGAATTGGCTATAAATGATTCACGCCTCTTGAGATAATACCTGTCTCATATTATTAATTACCTGAAATGTGGCGGTGGAATGGTGGAGTTCAAACACTTGATACGCTGGTCTCAATTCGCTCTCCCTGTTAGTAAATGTTATTTTAAATAGTAGAAGTCATCTTCATCATCATAGGCAATCACTCGAAATCGAGGAAGACTTGCTTCCACCCTAAGAGTGAGTTCTTAGGTGACTGAACAGTCCAATACGGGAATTACAGTCTCTGTCACAGGTGGGACAGATAGTGGATAAAGGAAAGGGTGGGCGAGGAGTCTGGTTTGTCGCACGCACCTTCTGCTGTCTGCACTTGTTTTCTGCATGCTCTCGGTGACGAGACACGAGGTGCTCAGCACCCTCCCAGATGCTCTTCCTCCCCTTAGGCTGGTCTTTGGCCAGGGACTCCCAGGTGTTGGTGGGGATGTTGCATTTTATCAAGGAGGCTTTGAAGGTATCCTTGAAGCATTTCCTCTGCCCACCTGGGGCTCAATTGCCATGTAGGATTTCGGAGTAGAGCACTTGCTTTGGGAGTCTGAGGTCAGGCATGCAAACAATGTGACCCACTCAACGGACCTGGTCCAGTGTGGTCAGTGCTTCGATGCTGGCCTGATCGAGAACACTGACGTTGGTGCATCTGTCCTCCCAGGGGATTTGAAGTGCCCACACTGTAACAGTTGTTTCGTTGTTTATTTGTTTGTTTGTTTGTTTGTTTGTTTGTTTATTTGTTTCTTTCTTTCTTTCTTTCTTTCTTTCTTTCTTTTTTTCTTTCTTCAGGGACTGGAAGATGTGCCGACTACTGGGAACAGTATTATTCAAATTCATAAGTTTGTTTTTTGCTGATGTTCTTTATCAGTTGTCCCCCGAGAAAAGAGGACACGTTTGCCAGGCTTTACGATCAATGACACTGGAGCATCCAATTGTCTCCTTGCACTTTAAGTAATAACAGGCAGCTGTGGAAATTCTTTTAAGATTGTGAGACCTGACCGAATCTATGAAGGTGCAGCATTTACCTTTGTCTGTGGAACTGTATCTGATTGGGAATTCCGCTGCTGTTGATATTAAGGATCTAGTTATTCAACTTTTTGCCATCATCTGTTTGTTCAGTGACTGCAATTACATCCAGGCAGCAGGGGACATGATTTTCTGACTGGATAGATTCTCACTCCTATAAATAAGGGAAATCTTCTCATTGTGGCAATCGGAGAATTGCTCGCAGCAACAACACCAACCATCGAATCATCGATTAATGCCGAAAGGGAAAGATGTCTCTTGGTTTTCTGATCAATCTCAAGATTCTCTGGGCGATTAATGATATAGAAAAGATTTACTACCCAATCCTAGCAGCGGTTGGTGTCCCGGGTAAGTGGTTACCTGCAGCTGAAACATCGGCAGCTGGAGATTAACAGTATATTATTTCTTAGTCCGTGTGTCCAGCTCGTTAATTTATTAATTTCCACACATTACAGCAGCGACTGCACTTCAAAAATACTTTGTTGGCTGTAAACGCCTTGGGGTTCCCTACATCGAGAAAGGAACTTTCTGTCTCTTTTGTGTGTGTTTGTGTATATCAATGATTTAAACCTCAATGTTAGGGGTCATGATTATGAAGTTTGCAGATGATACAAAATATGTCCATGTGATTGATAGTGAGGAAGAAAGCTGTCGACTGCAGGAAGATATCAATGGGCTGGTGGGCAGAATAGTGGCGAATGGAGTTCAATCAGAGAAATGTGAGGTAATGCATTTGTGGCGGGCTAACAAGGCAAACGAATAAACCTTCAATGGCAAAATACTGCGAAAGACTGATGAACCATCATCATCATAGGCAGACTCTCGAAAGTGTGGAAGACCTGCTTTCACCCAAAAAGTGAGTTCTCAGGTGACTGAACATTCCAATATGGGAATTACAGTCTCTGTCACAGATGGGGCAGACAGTCGTTGAAGGAAAGGGTGGGTGGGGAGACTGGTTTGCCACACCCTCCTTTCGCTGTCTGCACTTGCTTTCTGCATGCTCTCGGCAACGAGACTCAAGTTGCTCAGCGCCTTCCCGGATGCTCTTCCTCCACTTCAGGCAGTCTTTGGCCAGGGAGTCGCAGGTGTTGGTGGAGATGTTTCACTTTATCAATGAAGCCTTGAGGGTGTCCTTGAAACGCTTACTCTGCCCACCTGGGGCTCACTTGCCATATATAAGTTCCGAGCAGAACGTTTGATTTGGGAGTCGTGTGTCGGGCCTGCGGACAATGTGGCCCACCCAACAGAGCTGGTCAAGTGTGGACATTGCTTTGATGCTGGGGATGTTGGCCTGATTGAGAATACTGCTGTTGATGCGTCTATCCTTCCAGGGCATTTGCAGGATCTTGAGGAGGCATCGATGGTGATATTTCTCCAGTAAGGAACAGAGGGATCTTGGAGTGCATGTTTGCAGATTCCTGAAGGTAGCAGGACAGGTCGATATGGTAGTTAAGAAGTCATATGGGATACTTTCCTGTTTTAGCCAATGAAGAGAATATAAGAGCAGGGAGGTTATGCTCAAAATGTATGAAACACTAGTTAAGCTGCAGCGAGAGTACTGCGTACATGTGTAGCCCCACATTACAGGAAAGATGTACTGGCAAGCGACAGAGGAGCTTTACGAGGATGTTGCTAGCACTGGAGAATGTTGGCTGTGAATAAAAATTAGATACGCTGGTTGTTCTGTTTGTAACAGAGGAGGTTGAAGGGAGACTTAATTTGGGTGCATAACATTATGAGGGCCGAGATAGCATGGACACTGATACCTGGGAGTCCCTGGCCAAAGACCGCCCTAAGTGCATCTGGGAGGGCGCTGAGCACCTCGAGTCTCATCGCCAAGAGCATGCAGATATCAAGCGCAGGTAGTGGAAGGAGCGTTCTGCAAACCCGTCCCACCCACCCTTTCCTTCAGTGACTACCTGTCCTACCTGTGACAGGGACTGTGGTTCTCGTATTGGACTGTTCAGCCCCCTAAGGACTCATTGTTAGAGTGGAAGCAAGTATTCCTTGCCTCCGAGGGACTACCTAGGATGATCATGAGGGTAGAAATGATCTGTTTCTCTTCGCAGCGAGGTCAATAATAAGGTGGCATAGATTTAAAGTCATTGGTTGAAGGATTAGAGGGGACTTCAGGGGAACCTTTTCACCCAGAGGCTTGTGGGGGTCTGGAGCAGGCTACCTACAAGTTTGGTAGAAGCAGAAACCGCCGCCACTTTTCAAAATCCAGAGACTGTTACTTTGGACTTTCTGCATTATAATTTGGATCCTAGCTCCATAATCTATCAGCAGGACATAATTCCTAGTTATAGCTCCGTGGACCATGACAAATGGACGCTCTCTTCGAATTCAAATTCTACTCCTTTCATAAGGAGATATCTTCAACCCTGACATTGGGCAGGCAAGACAGCCTTCGGACTTCATGGTCACAGCTGCAAGGAACAGTATCTAACCCCCTGACTATACTGACCCCTAACACATTCATTTTCACTCCCCCCTCTTCAATGGCTTCCTGCAGCATGGTGCCATGGTCAGTTTGCTCATAAACCACACAGACATTGCCTTCATCAACACTAGCAGAAGAACCTCATACATGTTGGATAAGTGCAAATGCCGTGGCTCCTCCAAGACTGCACTTTAATCGCAGTAACACCCTCTTGTCCCTGGCCACTAACCACACTTGTATTACTCCCTGACGTGAGGGTTGTCACTACCTCCTGCATCAAAGTGACCAAATAAATCTCCCGCTCGCTGATGACTCACAATGTCTGCCCCTCGGACTCCAGTTCAACAACTCTGACCTAAAATTGCTCCAGATGCGGACACTTACTGCAGGCATAGTCTTTCGGGATCACGATGCTCTGCACAAACTCTCACATCCTGCACTTCTGGTACACTACTTGGACTGCCAACCATATATATCCTTGTTTGATTTATGAAAGTAATTAAAATGTATGTCGTTGACAAACTTAACGTATAGGATAGTTTTAGCCAATTACTAGATCTAGCTAAAGTTATAGGTGGATTAATTATATATTTAGCTGCAATAGAAATCACTACAAGAACTGGAGGCAAAAAGCATCACTTTCCCCTCTGCACGAAATTCCCATTGTCTCTAAATTGCGAACTTTAACACTCTGTTTATAAGAACTCTGTTTAAGACCATTCTGTCCAGACCACACTGTAGACCTTCTCCATGACCTTGCTTGAAACAAATTAAAGTACCGTAAGTGCCTGGTGTTGAGTGAATCATTTCCATATTTTCCTCCTGCTCGCAGTTAACATGGTGACGATTGTGATCCTGTCTCGGGGAAAGTGCGGTCTCTCCAAATGTGTCGCTCGCTACCTGGTGGCCATGGCAGCGGCGGATCTATTGGTCGTGATCATCGATCTGATACTGAGGCAGATTCCTATAGTTTATCAGGAACTATTCACATTTGTGTGGGACTTTAGAGTATGTAACATTCACGCTGTCCTACTTCATGCCGCTACAGATTGTTCTGTCTGGTTCACCGTCACTTTCACCTTTGATCGATTTGTGGCCATTTGTTGCCAGAAGCTGAAATTTAAATATTGCAAGGAGCAAACAGCGGCAGTGGTTCTAGGAACAGTGACTGTGCTGAGCATTTTGAAGAACATTTTCTGCTATTTCCTGTATACAAGTCAATATTGGCTTTCGAACAATCCCTGGTTTTGCCGCGTGTCATTCAGTGTATCTCGCTCACTGGTCTGGACAGTCGTTGAATTAATGCATTATGTTTTAACGCCATTTATTCCATTTCTTTTGATTCTACTGTTCAATGCTTTAACGGTCAGACATATTTTAGTGTCCAGCAGAGCTCGCAGTAGACTCCGGGGTCGGAGTAGTGGCGAGAGCCCCAGTGACCCAGAGATGGAGAACCGAAGGAAATCGATGATTGTACTGTTTGTTATTTCGGGGAATTTCATCCTGTTATGGGTGGTGTTCATGGTCTGTTCTATATTGAGACGATTGGATTACTTGGGATACCCTGTTTCTCTGCCCACATTTGTAACAGAAATTGGCTTCATGCTCCAGCTCCTGAGTTGTTGCACAAACACTGTTGTTTATGCAGTGACCCAGAGGAAATTCAGAGAGGAGTTGAGGAACGGAATGGAATATCCCCTTGCAATGATGGTCAGAATAATTCGATGAGAAGCCCTAATATTTCGTAACATTATCATGTATTTCTGTTCAATATTCTATAGAATCCACTGTCCGGTTCATTTGAATCTTTGGCCAAGATTTTTGCACTTCTAACGAAGGTGAGACTGTCAGTCTTGGCCGTCATTACCCCTCTGAAACGGATAATAAAGGCAGGGTTTATTGCATGTGCAGATAAACGCCAAATTCATTGAGTTGTGGTCCGTCATTCCCTGCTCCGCCATAGACTGTGCTGTGGAACTCCCCACTGTTGACAATCAGTGAAATCAATTGAATTGACAAAAACATCCCCTTTTCTGCTCAAATATTGCTGTTTAAAAAAACCCGTAAGAAGTTAAGTCTTGTTCAATGAGGTGTAAATGGGTTTTTAATGGTGTTCTGCATAATAACTAATACTGAACAATCATTCTGGTCTTGAAAACTAATTTTACATTTGTGGAATTTCAAATTTCTCCAAAATGATAAAATTTATTAGATTTTTAAAATATTATTATTTTTTTAATGACATTTCACCTTCTACCTTAACCGTGTTGTTTCGCAATTTATTTGACTCTCTGTAAAAAGTCAATGATAAAAGCTGATTTTTATTTCCTGCTTTGCTGCCTGTGAAACTTCTTCAATATATTTCGCTGCTTTGCAAGCTTGGAGACATCACTGATGCTGGAGAGCTTTAGATTCCTGAGGCATTGGGACCGTTTCTAGGGGAAGTGGGACCCCTACAAGCCAGGTGGATTGCACCTCAACAGAGTCGGGACCAGTATCCTCGTTTGCTCGTGCAGTTGAGGATGGATTAAACTAGCTTTGCAGGGGGATGGGAAGTGGAGAATAGATTCAATGGGGAGAGAAGCAAAGCTGGAATTGGGCAGCCGAAAGGTAGAAAATGAATTTGAAAGACAGAGGAAACGGGCTGGAAAATAGAACATAAGGGAATTTGGCAATATTAAATAGTATATACCTCAATGTAAGGATTATAGAGGATAAAGCAGATCATCGGAGAGCACAGATAGACACTTGGGAGTACGATATTATCGCTATTACGATATGGCTGAAAGAAGGGCAGGTGTGGCAGTTCAACATTCCTGGTTTCAGGGTTTTCAGATGGGATAGAAAGTGGAGTAAAAAAGGAGTGGGGGGAGGAGGTTCGCAATATTAATTAAAGAAACAATTACAGCTGAGAGAAGGGATGATACGTTAGAGGGGTCATCAAACGAGGTCAGATGGGTTGAATTGAAGAACAATTATGGGACAATCACACTACTGGGAGTGTACTATAGACACTCAAACAGTCAGAGGGAGGGAGAAGAAATTAACGTGGGTATATTGCTGCGAAGTACAAAAACTATAGAGCTGTAACAGAATCATAGACTCATAGAAATTTACAGCACGGAAGGAGGACATTTCGGCCCATCGTGTCTGCGTGGCCGACCAAGAGCTAAACAGCCTAATTCCACCTTCCAGCTCTTGCTCCATAGCCCTGTAGGTTACGGCACTTTAAGTGCTCATCCAAGTATCTGTTAAATAGGGTGAGGGTTTCTACCTCCATTATCATTTCAGGCAGTGAGTTCCAGACCACCACCACTCTCTGGGTGAAAACATTTCCCCTCATATCTCCTCTTAAGCTCCCCCAATTACTTTAAATCTATGCTCCCTGGTTCTTGAAACGTCTGCCAAGGGAAACAGGTCCTTCCTAGCCACTCTATCCAGGCACCTCATAATTTTATACACCTCAATAAGATCTTCCCTCAGACTCCTCTGTTCCAAAGAAAACAGACCCAGCATCTCCAATCTTTTCTGATAGCCAAAACCCTCCAATCCAGACAACCTTCTTGTAAATCTCCTCTGCACCCTGTCCAGTGCAATCACATCTTTCCTGTAATATGGCGACCAGAAATACACACAGTACTCCAGCCGCAGCCTAACCAGTGTTTTATACAGTTCCAGCATGATCCCCTTGCTCTTGTATTTCATGACTCAACTTGTAAAGGCAAGTATTTCATATGCATTCTTTACCACCTTATCTGCCTGACCTGCTACTTTCAGGTATCTGTGGACCTGCGCTCCAAGGTTCCTTTGTGCCTCTACACCTTTCAGTGACGTACCATTTAATATATACTTCCTTGAAGTGTTGGACTTCCCCCAATGCATTATCTCACACTTATCTGGATTGAATTCCATTTGCCACTGTTCTGCCCAGCTGACCAGTACATTGATATCTTCCTGCAGTCCTCAAATTTCATCTTACTTATCAACCACTCAGCCTATTATAGCGTCATCTGCAAATTTCTTAATCATAGCCCCAACATTTAAGTCCAACTGCCATGGAATCGTTTACTTCCACCTGAGAGAGAATAAGCATCTCATCAAAAGATAGAACCTTCAACGATGCGGCACTCCTTCAGTAGTGCCCTGAAGTATCAGTCGAGAACATTGAGCGAAGGTGTCTCTGCAATGAGACTTGAACCCGCGATCTCTTGACTCAGAGGCGAGAGGGCGACCACAGCTAATACCTTAACTAAAATGGGAAGAGAATGATGCAAACACTTAACCCATTCAGAGCCGGACCGCTGATCGCTATTCCAATGCAGGCTTCAAAGCATTATCCAAACACAGGGGTATTGTAAACTGACTCACATTGCTTGAAGCAGCAAAGTAAGAATTGCAGATGCCAACTTAAAGTTGTGCTGAGAATATACCACTGCCTGGAAAGGCTGAAATCCAATATCTTCCTTTCCGGCTGAGCTCATTAACTGTACCTCTAAATTTGTGCCTAATAATGAGATGGTACTTCTGATTCCAGATTCTAATGCATTTATGTAAATTGTTAGCAACATTGGTCCAGCTCCGATCCTCATGGAGTGGATGCAGAAAGTATCTCCCCATTCCATGTACCCTGGATTGCAGAAAGTATCTCCCCATTCTATGTACACTGGATGGCAGACAGTATCTCCCATCCCATGTACTTTGTTTTCAGAAATATTTTCCCATATCATGTACTCTGGATTGCAGAAAGTATCTCCCCATTCCATGTACCTTGGATTGCAGAATGTATCTCCCAATTCTGTGCAGCCTGGGTTGCAGAAAGTATCTCCCCATTGCATGTAGCTTGGATTGCAGAAATATCTCCCCATCCCATGTACACAATTTGGCAGATGGAGTATAATGTTGGAAAGTGTGAGGTTACGCACTTTGGCAGAAAAAATCGAAGAGCAAATTTTTATTTAAATGGAGAAAAATTGCAAATGGCTGCAGTAACGCGGGACCTGTGGGTGCCTGGTGCATGAAACACAAAAGGTTAGTATGCAGGTCCAGCATTTGATCAGGAAGGCCAATGGAAACTTGGCCTTTATTGCAAAGAGGATGTAGTATAAAAGCAGGGAAGCTTTGTTACAGTTATACGGGGTATTGGTAAGGCCACACCTGGAATACTGCATGCAGTTTTGGTTTCCATATTTAAGAAAGGATATACTTGCTTTGAAGGCAGTTCAGAAAAGGTTCACTAGGTTGATTCCAGGGATGAGGGGGTTGACTTATGAGGAAACGTTGAGAAGGTTGGGCCTCTATTCATTGGAATTCAGAAGAATGAGTCGTGATCTTATTTAAACATGTATATGATTATGAGAGGACTTGACAAGGTGGATGCAGAGAGAATGTTTCCACTGATAGGGGAGACTAGAACTCGGGGGTCTAATTTTAGAAAATGGGGTCACCCATTTAAAACTGAGATGAGGAGGCATTTCTTCCATCAGAGTGTTGTAAATCTGTGGAATTCGCTGCCTCAAAGAGCTGTGGAAGCTGGGTCATTGAATAAATTAAGACAGAGTTAGACAGTTTCTTAACTGATAAGGCAGTATGGAGTTATGGGGACTGGGCAGGAAAGTGGACCTAATCCATGATCGGATCAGCCATGATCGTATTAAATGGCAGCGCAGGCTCGAGGGGCCGTATGGCCTACTCCTGCTCCTATTTCTTACCTACACTAGATTTCAGAAAGTATCTCCCATCCCATATGCCCTGGATTGCAGAAAGTAACACCTATCCCATGCACCCTGGATTGCAGAAAGTATCTTCCATGCCATGTTCCCTGGATTGGAGAAAGTATCTCCCATCCCATGTATCCAACTTTCACCTGTTAACCTGTGGAATTCCCTGCTGCAGAGAGTTGTTGATGCCAGTTCATTGGATATATTCAAGAGGGAGTTAGATATGGCCCTTATGGCTAAGGGGATCAAGGTGTATGGAGAGAAAGCAGGAAAGGGGTACTGAGAGAATGATCAGCCATGATCTTACTGAATGGTGGTGCAGGCTCGAAGGGCAAAATAGCCTACTCCTATACCTATTTTCTATGTTTCTATGTTTCTATGTTTCACACAAAATCATTTTTACTCAAGCTCTAATCATTAGGGATCCCATCTATTCCATGCCTGGAATTTCAGAATCATGAAGGAGGAAACGTTTGGAAACGTGTATTCTTAAACTAAAGCTGAACCTGCCGAGGGATCTGTCTGACACTGAGGGAAGAGGAGAACGACCAGCTTTCCCTTCACCTCCCTCAGAGAGCTTAACCACATTCTGTTCAGTTTAGTGTTTGGCTTCACCAAGATGGTCAGTTACTGACGTACAGTAACAAGACTGTGAGTAAAGCTTTGGTAATAAATTATGTTGGATTTCCCCACTCCTCCGCCATAAAATAATGGAATACACAGATTTTTTTTTCGGGGACGGTGCGGTTGAACCGTCCCCGATAATTTATAACCCCATGATAATTTATAACAGAGTATCATCCGAGCAATATGTTGAATTTCTCCTCTTCAGCTGTGCAGAACTATTACCAAGGACTTGGGGATCCTACTACCTATCCCACAGGTAAGCCGACAGTTTCAGATGTGGGATGGAATAAGCTGCCATCAGGATGAGCGGAAACCTTCACATTAAGATGTGGCTGTTCTGAAGTCGGCGTTAACGTGTATTCACTGCGATTGAGGAGAAGGCACATTGATCTGCACCTGGTCTGTTCTGTCACTGAACGCGGAAACATTCACAAAACTGAAGATCGACATCTGATTCGTTTACCAACACTGAAGTAAGTCACTTTAATAAATCAGAGAATTAATCTCGCAAACAGACGAACGTTTCTGTTGGTTGCAAGTTGACTCGGATCACCCAGCGGTAACGTGGGTTGCTGGGGTTATTCCCCTCTCGATCAACTCGAGGCTGAGCTGAAGTCAAAGTCACAATTGTTTCCAATTGATGCACTCCCACAACCACACAACAAAACAGTAACAGAGGTACTGCTGGACATATCCAGCCCGACTAATGATGGCCTTGTCTACCTACTCTCAATTATCAGCAAAGTGATGGAACGACCCATCGCTCCTGCTGTCAAACGGCACGTGTGCCCCACTGACCTGCTCACCGATGCTTAGTTTGCCTTCCGTCTGAACCACCAGACTCCATACCTTATCACAGCCTTTGTTCAAACACGGACACCACGCCTCAAATTCAGAAGTGAGATGAGAGTAACAGCCCTTGGCATTAAGGCAGCTTTTGGGCGAGTGTGGCACAAAGGAGCTCTTGTAAAAGTTAACCAATGATTGGAGTCATAACTAACACAAATTAATGCATTGTGCTTTTATAGGCCAATCATCTTCAATGCAGGACATCGCTGCAGGAGTTCCACAGGGTAGTGTACTCGGCCGAGCTATCTTCAGCTACTTCATCAATGACCACCTCTCCATCATACGGTCAGCAGTGGGGCTGTTAACTGATAATGGCACAGTGTCCTGCTCCAGTCACAATTTATCAGATAATGAAACAGTACATTGCTGCCTGCGGCATGTCCCAGACAGCATCCGGCTATGGTCTAAGTACTAGCCAAGTCGCTAAGGTGTTTATCATGAATGCATTTCTTTTTTTTGATTAGTGACATAGTAAAAGCAAAGAGATCAGGCTAGGACTTTATAAATCACTGGTTTGGCCTCACCTGGAGAATATTGGACAATTCTGGGCAACACATTTGAGGAAAGATGCAAAGACCTTAGAAAGTGTACAGCGGAGGATTACCAGGATGTTACCAGGAATGGAGGACTTCAGTTATGGGGAGAGGTTGGAAACATTAGGACTAAGCTCATTTAAACAGGTAAGTTTAGCAGGTGACATAATAAAGGTTTTCAAGCTGATGCGAGGTGTTGATAGAGTAGATAAAGCAAAACCAATCCCTCTGGAGTGGGGCAATAACCAAAGGTCACAGATGTAAAATCATTGGCAAAATATCGAGCAAGGAGACCAGGAGATATTTTTTCACTCATAACTTGTTCGGATCTGGAACGCTCTATTGAAAAGCTAAATCCATGAATAATTTCAAACATTCTTTGGATATAGGTGTGGGTTGATGAGGAACTTATGAAGACACGGAAGCAATCAGGGTGGGGTGTGGGTGTCGTTGTGGGGGGGGGATTAAACATGACTGATCTGTCAAAGAGCCAGTACAGGCACGACGGGTCGAATGGCATCCTCTGTCCTGTAAGTTCCTACGATTCTATGGCAACATTTGCAACACACGAGTGTCAAGCGATGATCATCTCGAACAGAGAGAGGCAACAATATTCCATGGCATTACAAGGCATTATAAGAACATAAGAATTAGGAGCAGGAGTAGGCCATTCGGCCCCTCGAGCCTGCTCCGCCATTTAATGAGATTATGGCTGATCTTCTCCATCAACTCCACTTTCCTGCACTATCCCCATGTCCCTTGATTCATTTAATATTGAAAAATGTATCGATCTCTGTCTTGTATATGCTCAAACACTGAGCCTCCGCAGCCCTCTGGGGGAGAGAATTCCAAAGATTCACCACCTGCTGAGAGGCGATAAAGGTCTATGGTCTAGAACCTCCATGTTTGAGCTTATTGCCCAAAAATGGGCGTTATTTCTGGTGCGGGCAGTAAAAAGGGTTTTCAGATCACCGGCTTCTCGCCCATTCTCAAAACACCGAGTTTACATTTTGAAAATGTGTGTTACCGTGAGCGATATCAAATTGGCAGTAGCGTTACATTTTTTTGATCTTCTGCCATAAAGTGTGGCCGTCCTTAGCAACGGCATGGCAACCCTCGATTTCCGCGATATTGGAGGTCAAAGGTCACCATGACATGCGCAGAAGAGGAGACAGAGAGAGGGGGAGCTCAGAGGGGCTGAAGGCATGGCTGGGTGTGGTGTGGCTGCTTTGGGAGGAAGGAGGGAGACTTTAGAGCTTCACAGCAAGTAGGCAAAAAAAAAGTAGCTTTAATCAGCCACATATTTGACCGAATTTGGCCTATAATGGAGAGAGAGGAGGAGGCATCACAGCATGCTGTGGAGACTGACGTTGGAGAGAGCAATGAGGTGGGAGAGGAGCACATTGGAGGCTGCAAAAGAGCCAGGAGGTACTCAGATGAGGCAAATGTCTCCCTCATGCAGGAGGTCGAGTTACACTGGGGTGATTTGACACAGGGAGGTTGTGGGAAGCCCACCCCAAAGCCCTACCAGAGGATATGAACCGAGATAGCAGAGGTGGTCTCGTCGGTGACCAACGAGGTTTGTGAGGACAACCAATGCCACAAATGATGGAATGACCTTGTGGGATCCGCAAGAGTAAGTATTACATTGATTTACATGTACTTCTGTATTTATATAATTTGATTTGTGACAGTCATGAGTGACTTTCAGCAGTTCTCAGGTCTTGCACTTTTACCAGCAATGTTTTACTCAAAGCCTGCGGTCATGGTGTATGTCTTTAGGTAAAGAATGATAAAATCATAATAATCATGATTATGTATGTCGGTTATGTGTTGTATCAGTCTCTGTGACAGTACCTAGCAATGATATCACACAATGATATCATGCCATGTCGTCCTGTCACCTTTTACAGCAGAAGCTATCGATGATGAGGTCCATGCAGAGCCGAACAGGTGGGGGGCCACCAGTCCCCAGCGACATCACTGACATGGAGGAGCAAGTGCTAGCACTCGTGGGGAAGCATCCCCGGACAGCCACAGATACATCTGCAGACCCTGAAGTGATGCCATGTGAGAAAAGCTTACACCATTGCGTGATGTAAAGTCAATAGATGCCACACCAACTCATATCCGAACAATCATATATGATAGATGATTTCTAAAAGTATCATAGAAATAATGCTGGCCTAATGAAAATCATTGCAATCCACAATGTGTTGATGGTCATGAACTGTGATGTCTGTGATGATTTTGAGAGTGGTGGTGCTTTTGTCGTGCACATGCTATGTGTAGCGCTGGATTCACCTTGTCACCCGAGCACCCCTTTCTCCTCTAACAAATCATTTGTGTCTTGCAGCTCAGACAGCAGCGTGGCCCCAGGCAAGGCCACAGAGGCCAAAAGGTGGGGGTGCGGGGCAGGAGTCGGCGGATGATCCGATGATATCTGGTGCTGGGGAGCTCCAATTGTCGCCCATCAATTCTCTGGGTCTGTTCTCGACGGATGAGTGCGCGGACTTCGAAGTACCTGCATCGTCACGCTCAAGGACCCATTCCACCCCAAGGCCATCTATTGGTCCTCCGGTCATTCCCGCCTCCACTCTGGAGGTATCGGCGCCAAGCACCTCTCCATAGGGCACCCCAATTGTCCCCAGGACGGCGCCTACCCCATGGACGCCTCGTGGACAAGGCAGATCAGTTCCATGAGCGTGACATGACAGCGGAGAGATGGTTCAGTTGGCCAGGAGGACTGTAGACATTGGTGACCAGCTCATCGAAGCTTTGAGGGCACCATGTCCGAGTGCATTCCATGCATGGCGAAGTCCCTGGATGTGATAGCTAGGAACACTGCTGCCACAGCTCTCCCAGTGGTCCCAGAGCGCGGCACTCCACCCCGAGGTTCCACTGCAAACGACAGATGCGAGCAAGGACCAAGATCCTGCTGCTGCATCAGAGAATGTTGCCCCCTCGGGAGCCCCCGCTCCTGTACCCATTCAACTAACACATCTGCCTTCATTCCCTCCAATGAGGCACCGCCTGAGGAGCTTCTCGGCCAAGCGCCGTGGAGCGAGAAGGGGAAGGGATAGAGGTGGGGAGACGAAAGAGAGGGGGAAGGAAAGTGAGGTGCATGTGCGCAGGTGATGCTTGTGTTATATCTCCATCTGGGTGTATACAATTTGTTGCAATGTATGAAGGCCGGGGGCAACGCTCCTGCTTTGCCTCGAGGGGTGGGGGGGCGGAGGTCCGTGCCTCGGGTGGGCCGGAAGTATCGGCGGGCCTCCGGTGGACTGAGTGTCAGCGGTCCCCAGCGGGCTGAGTGTCAGTGGGCCCCTGGCGCGCTGAGTGTCAGTGGGCCCCCGGCAGACTGAGTGTTGACGAGGCCCCGGCCACCAGGATCATGCCGGACGATGGGTGGTGCTGGATAAGGCAGTTCCAGATAAGGAAGGTCCAAACTGCACAAAACTTGCACAATGGGCGTGTAATAGGCAAATTAGTTCAATATAAATTCTTGTGAGATTTTACATTTAGGTCGGAACAAAAATGAGGTCTCACAGTGCTTCGAAATCCAGAAATCTCGCCTCCCAAATTTGTGCCCATCTTCCCCGGAACTCCATGTCTGAATCCCTCCAATCAGATTTCCGCCCCAGTCACAAGACACAAATGTCATCTGGAATGATTGTAACAAAGGTAAACTATACCTCCTCTGTCTCCTCGACCTGCCTGCAGCCTTTGACATGTTTGACCATTCCATTCTCCTCCAAAACATCTCTGCCATCGTCCAGCTGGAAGCTACTGCTCTCGGCTGGTTCCATTCTCATCTATCTAATAGTAGCCAGAGAATCACCTGCAATGATTTCACTTCCTGCTCTCGCATCATTACCTCTGGTGTCCTCCAAGGCTCTATCCAACGTCCCCTCATATTTCTCATCTACATGTTTCCCCTTGACGACATCATCCGAAAACATAGCGTCAGTTTCCACATGTACGCTGATGACACCCAGCTTTACCTCCATTGCTTCTCTCAATCCCTCCACTGACTATATATTGTCAGTACTGGATCAGCAAAAACATTTTCCCAATTATATATTGGGAAGACTGAAGCCATTGTTTTTGGACACACCACAAACTGCGTCCCATAGCCATTGACTCTTTCTCCAACATCTGTTTGAGGCTGAACCACACAGTTCGCAACCTTGGTGTCATATTTGAACCTGAAGTGAGCTTTAGACCACATATCCGCAGCATAACGAAGAACACCTATTTCCACAACCGTTACATTGCTCGTCTCCGCCCCTGCCTCAGTTAATCTGTTGCTGAAACTCTCATCCATGTCATTGTTATCTATAGACTTTATTATGCCAATGTACGCCTGGCTGGTCTCCCACTTAATTCCCTACATAAGCTTGAGGTCATCCAAACCTCTGCTCCCGGTGTCCTAACTCGCACCAACACTCGTTTACCCATCACCCCTGTGCTTGCTGACCTACATTGGCTCCCGGTAAAGCATGGTATTGTTCTTAAAATTCTCATGTTTTTTTACAAATCCCTCGATGGTCCTCGCCCCCTCCTGATCTCTGTAACTCCCTCCAGCTCCACACCATCCGAGATGTCTGCGCTCCTCTAATTTGGCCTTTTAAGCAGCCCCGATTGTAATCGCTCAACCATCGTTGACAGTGCCTTTTGTTGCCTGCGCCCTACACTTTGGAAAATACCTCCCTAAACCTCACTGCCTCGATACCTCTCTTTCCTCTTTCAAGACGCTCCTTAAAACCTAGCTCTTTGACCAAGCTTTTGGTAATTTCTACTAATTTCTCCTTATGTGACTTAGTGTTAAATATTGTTTTATAACAATTCTTTGAAGCATCTTGGGACGTTTTATTAAGTTAACGGTGCTATATATACACACATTGTGGTCGTTGTTGTTGTTGTTGTGCACCCGCGGACTTTGAGACTTAATTTTGATTGATACTTCAGTGCACTACTGAGCATGTGCAGACTATCTTTCGAGTTGTACGTTAAATTGTGCTGATAACAGTTTGTGTGGTTTTACATTCTTACATTAATATCGCTTCAACTGTATTGAGGTTTCTCTTAATGTGTGTGCTGAATACAGCTTTTCATGCTTTACAAGTACATTTATACAGAGACATGGACCATGTACAGTAGACACCTCAAGTTGCTGGAGAAATATCACCAACGATGCCTCCGCAAACTTCCTATAAATCTCCTGGGAGGACAGGTGCACCAACATCAGCGTCCTCGATCAGGCTAACATCCCCAGCATTGAAGCACTGACCACACTCGATCAGCTCCGCTGGGCAGGCCACATAGTCCGCATGCCAGACATGAGACTCCCAAAGCAAGTGCTCTACTCGGAGCTCCTTCACGGCAAACGAGCCAAAGGTGGGCAGCAGAAATGCTACAAGGACACCCTCAAAGCCTCGCTGATAAAGTGCAACATCCCCACTGACACCTGGGAGTCCCTGGCCAAAAACTGCCCTCAGTGGTGGAAGTGCATCCGAGAGGGCGCTGAGCACTTCGAGTCTCAACGGCGAGAGCATGCAGAAATCAAGCGCTGACAGCAGAAAGAGCGTGCGGCAAACCTGTCCCACCCACCCCTTCCCTCAACAACTATCTGCCCCACCTGTGACAGAGTCTTTGGCTCTTGTGTTGGACAATCAGCCACCAAAGAACTCACTTCAGGAATGGAAGAAAGTCTTCCTCGAACCTGAGGGACTGCCTATGATGATGGTACTCAGTAAGATAATGGGTCTAAAGGCAGATAAATCCCCTGGATAGCATCCTCGGGTCTTAAGAGAAGTAGCGGCAGGGATTGTGGGTGCATTGGTTGTAAGTTACCAAAATTCCTTGGATTCTGGGGATGTCCCAGCAGATTGGAAATCTGCAAATGTAACGTCGCTATTTAAAAAAGAAGGCAGACAAAAAGCAGGAAACTATAGACCAGTTAGCTTGACATCTATGTTCGGGAAAATGTTGGAGTCCATTATTAAAGAAGCAGTAGCAGGACATTTGGAAAAGCAAAATTCGGTCAGGCAGAGTCAGCTTGGATTTATGAAGGGGAAGCCATGTTTGACAAATTTGCTGGAGTTCTTTGAGGATGTAACGAGCAGGGTGATTAAATGGGAACAATTGTATGTCGTGTATTTGGACTTCCAGAAGGCATTTGATAAGGTGCCACATGAAGAGTGGGCAGGGAAGTGGCGCTGAGTCCATGATCAGATTGGCCATGATTTTATTGAATGGCGGAGCAGGCTCGAGGGTCCGCATGGCCTACTCCTGTTCTATTTCTTATGTTCTTATGTTTATGTAAAGTCACTGACACTGTCATTCTATGTCTCAGGTTCTTTTCAGGCCACAGCTGGAGACATTTGTGGACTTTCTCAGCATGCCACACATCACTGCATTCGACAGGTCACTGAAGCCCTGTACGTATGCAGGAGGTACTTCCGTATGACCAGGGAGCCACAGAGTGAGAGGGTTCTAGGATTCTCCAGAATTGCAAACTTCCCCAAGGTACAGGGAGCAATAGACTGTACGCACATCGTGGAGTGGGCACCTTTTCAGGCTGCAGAGGTTTTCAGGAACTGCAAGGGATTCCACTCCCTGAGTGAAATAGACTGGTGGAGAGGCTGGGAGAGATTGGGAGATACATAGAGAGAATTGGGAGAGAGCTATGTAGTGTGGGAGAGAGAGCGAGAGAGAGAAACTGGGGGATAGGGAGACTGGGGAGTGTGAGAGAGACTGGGAGAGCGAGTGAGAGAGACACTGGAGATAGAGAGAGACGGGGGAGAGTTATATTGACACAGGGGAAGAGAGTGAGAGAGACTGGGGGAGAGACTGAGGGAGGGTGAGGAGAGAGATAGACTGGAGGCAGGGAGAGAGAAATTGGGGATATGGAGAGAGACTGGAGGGAGAGAGTGAATTGTGGAGAGACTGTGGGAGAGAGAGAGAGAGAGAGAGAGAGACTGGGGAGAGAAAGTGTTAACGAGTCTGGGGAGTGAGAGAGAGAGACTGGGGAGAGAGGGTGAGAATGGTGGGGAGAGAGAGGGAGAGACTGGGGAGAGGGAGAGAGACTGTCGGAGAGAGAGAGATTGGGGAGAGATGGAGGGACTGGGTGAGAGAGGTAGAGACTGGGAGAGAGAGAAACTGGGGGAGAGAGGGTGTGCGAGACTCGGGGACAGATAGAGAGACTGGGGGGCAGAGAGAGAGACTGGAGGAGGGAAGGAGAGAGTCTGTGAGAGGGTGTTTATATGATGGAATAAAAGCTTTTAATTAATTATACCATAAACAAACTTGCAGAATGAGCATGTAATTAATAAATTAATTTGAATACACATACGTGTCAGAAGGCACACTTTGTTAGGAGGAATATGGAGGCTACATACTCCTCGGAAAATAAGAATCTAACTGGGGTAGAGTTGCAAAGGTATCTTGGGACATAAACAAATCACTAAAAGTAGCAACGCAGGTGAAAAAGAACATAAAAGTGCAAATTATGCACGAGGGTTCATTTCTAGAGGAATAGAATTCAAAAGTTATGTTAAACATGTACAGAACCTAGTCTCATTGTCTCATGATTTGAGATGGTGGGATGGCAATATGGCATTACTGTATATACGCTTTTAAGTGGTTGCAGTTGTTGTTGTAAAGGTTGTTATTGTAAACGTTATTCTTGTAAAGGTTGTTGTTGTTGTTGTTGTTGTAAGACTTTGACCATGGACAAAAAGGTCGCGCTCAAAGGAGTTCATGGCCCGCTCAGTACAAAATAAAATGATAGAAAACATTGCTCACTTGAATCAAACATTAGAAGAAGACACATCACCACGTTCTAGAAACCGAGACACATAGAAATTTACAGTGCAGATGGAGACCATTTTGGGCCATCGTGTCCGCGCCGGCCGACAACGAGCCTCACGGCCCTCGGTCAGCAGCCCTGAAGGTTACATATAAACCAATGAACAATGAACAATGGCGGAAAGGTAAAGAGCACCCGGCCCAACCAGTCCGCCCCACACAACTGCGACACCCCTTACACCGAAACATTCTACACTCCACCCCAACCGGAGCCATGTAATGTCCTGGGAGATGCAAAAACCAGATTAAAACCCAGGCCAATTGGGTAAAATAATTTGGGGAAATTCCTCTCCGACCCATCCAGATGATTGAAACTAGTCCAGGAGATCATCCTGGCCGTATTCTATTTGCTGCAGTACTTACCATCGTATCTGTGCCAGCCAACAAAAGGTTATCCAGTCTAATCCTTCTCAACCAGCTCTAGATCCGTAACCCGGCAGGTTACAGCACTTGAAGTGCCCATCCAAGCACCTTTTAAATATGGTGAGGGGTTCTGCATCCACCACTTTTACAGGCAGTGAGTTCCAGACCACATAACCCTCTGTGTGAAGAAGGCCGCCCCCTCAAATCCCCTCTAAACCTTCCACCAACCACCTTAAACCTATGCCCCCTCGTAATTGACCCCTCCACCAAGGGAAGTAGGCTTTGCTATCCATTATATCCAGGCCCCTCAAAATTTTGCACACCTCAATGAGGTCTCCTCTCAGCCTCCTCTGTTCCAATGAGAACAAATCCTACCTATCCACTGTCCGCATTGATAAGATTCTCCATTCCAGGCAGCATCCTAGTAAACCTCCTCTGCACCCTCTCTAGTGCAATCATGTCCTTCCTATAATACGGTGACCAGAACTGCATGCATTATTTAGGCCTAAACAGAGTAATATACAATTTAAGCATAACCTCCCTGCTCTTGTATTCGAGAACTCAGCCAATAAAGGCAAGCATTCCGTATGCATTCGTAACCACTTTATCCACCTGGCCTGCTGCTTTCAGGGATCTGTGGACAAGCACTCCAAGGTCCCTTTGTTCATCTGCACTTTTAAGTGGCCTACCGCTTAATGTGGAAACCCTTTCCTTATTAGCCATCCCAAAGTACATCACCTTACACTTCTCCGAATTAAATTCCATTTGCCACTGCTCTGCCCACCTGACCAGTAGATTAATATCGTCCTGCAGCCCATGACTTTCTTCTTCATTATTAACAACACAGCCAATTTTAGTGTCATCTGCAAACTTATTAATCATTCTCCCTATATTCAAATGTAAATCATTGATATACCACAAAAAGCTATGGAGCCAGTACAGAGCCCTGCGGAACCCCACTGGAAACATTCTTCTAGTCACAAAAACACCCATCAGCCATGATCCTTGGCTTCCTACCTCTGAGCCAATTTTGGATCCAACTTGCCACTTGCTCTGTTGCCCATGGGCTTTAACCTTCCTGACCATTCTACCATGTAGGACCTTATCAAAAGCTTTGCTAAAGTCCATATACACTACATCGTATGCTCTGCTCTCATGGATCCTGCTGGTTGCCTCCTTGAGAAATTAAATCAGGTTAGTCAAACACAATCTTCCCTTAACAAATCCGTGCTGACTGTCCATAACTAATCCTTGCCTTTCTTCAGGAAGTGCATTCCAGATCCTGACCACACTGTTTGAAAAATAATTTTCTTATGTCGCCTTTGTTTCTTTTGCTAATCCCCTTAAATCTCTGTCCTCTGGTTCTCGACCTCTGCCAATGGGACCAGTTTGTCTGTACTTACTCTGTCGAGAACCCTCGTGATTTTGAACAGCTCGACCAAATCTCTTCTCAATCTTCTCTGCTCCGAGGAGAACAAGCCCAGCTTCTACAGTGTAACTGAAGGCCTCATCCCTGGAATCATTCTCATAAATCTTTTCTGGATTCTAACTAAGGTCTTTACTTCCTTCCTAAAGTGTGGTGCACAGAATTTGACACAATGCTCCAGTTGAGGCCGAACCAGTGTTTTACACAGGTTCATCAGAATTTCCACACTTTCAAACTTTATACCTCTAATCATGAAGTGCAGGATCCGGTAAGCCTTTTTAACTGCGTTCTCTACCTGCCCTGCCACCTTCAACGATTTATGCACATATACCCTCAGGTCTTTCTGTTCCTGCACCTGCTTTAGGATTGTACCCTTCACGTTACCTTTCCTCTCCTTATTCCTTCAACCAAAATGTATCACCACACTTTTCTGCGTAACATTTCATCTGCACCGTGTCCACCCATACCACCAGACTATCTCTTGAAGTCTATTACTATCCTCCTCACTGTTCACTACACTTCCAAGTTTTGTGTCATCTGCAAATTTTGAAACTGTGCCCTGTGCACCCAAGCCCAAGTCATTAATATATATTAAGAAAAGCAGTGGTTCCAGTACCGACCCCTGGGGAACACCACTGTATACCTTCCTCCTGTCCAAAAAACAACGTTCACCACTACTCTCTGTTTTCTGATACGAACCCAATTTCTTATCCCTCTGCCACCGTCCCTTTTATTCCATGGGCTTTAATATTGATTTGAGGATTGATTGTGGAAGGTACAATTCCCACAAGTGCACAGTTGGTGAAACCCACTGTTATCAGGCAGGCAAG
The DNA here is from genome assembly GCF_044704955.1 of Pristiophorus japonicus. NCBI lineage: Eukaryota > Metazoa > Chordata > Chondrichthyes > Pristiophoridae > Pristiophorus > Pristiophorus japonicus. The sequence continues at coordinate 82,668,636 of NC_091996.1, read as the reverse complement.
AAGTAGCAAATTGTTGTTGAAGCTTTGGTTGGCACTGTGAAGATTGAGCTCGTGGTCTCTCTAAAGAGTGCATTGGATCTGAGAATCCTGTCCTACTGTGGGTTATGCTCCAGATATCTCCTCCGCCTAACTCAAATGCTCCAGTAGCAGAACATCTCACAGCTGCTCTGAGATTGACAATTGCAAGAGGAAAAATTCTAGTCAGCGAAACGTGAGCCCCCAAGTCGTGCTTTACAATTTGATTTGCAAGGAGAGGGTAGTACAAAGCATAGATCAGGTCAATAAGCGTTTTGTACATCCTTGAAAAAAGCAGCAGTGCCTGCTGGTGTCAAATTGAACAAATGCACAGGCCCGACCAAGCTGCATAGTCAAGGGATGATATTTATATCTGCAGGAACTCCCCAGATTGGTTTTAAGCAGCATCTCAAAGGAGGAAAGAGATGTTAGGGAGGGAAATCCAGCATATAGAGCCAGGGCCGCTGAAGGCTTGGCTGTCAATGATTACATTACATAGGGTTACATGGGATATATGGCACAGAAACAGCCCATTCGGCCCAACCAGTCCATGCCAGCGTTTATGCTCCACTCGAGCCTCCTCCCGTCTTTCCTCATCTAAATCTATCAGCATATCCCTCTATTCCCTTCTCCCCCACATGCTTGTCTAGCCTCCACTTAAGTGGATCGACACTATACGCTTCAATCACTCCCTGTGGCAGCGAATTCCACATTCTCACCCTGCTCTGGGTAAAGAAGTTTCTTCTGAATTCCCTATTTGATTCATTGGTGATGGTCTTATATTGATGGCCTCTAGTTATGCTCTTCCCCACAAGTGGAACATTCTCTCTGTATGCATTCTATCAAAATATTCATTATTTTAAAGACCTTGATTAGGTCACCCCTCAGCCTTGTTTTTTCAAGAGAAAAGAGACCCAGCCTATTCATTCTTTCCTGAAATGTTTCCCCTCGCATTTCTGGTATTATCCTTGTAAATCTTCTCTGCACCCTCTCCCGTGCCTCTTAGAATTTTTATAACATGGCGACCAGAACTGAACACAGTACTCCAAGTGTGGTCTAACCAAGGTTCGATACAGGATTAACATATCTATTCCTCCAGAAATAAACCCTAGCTCTCAATTTGATGTTTTATGGCCTTGGTGACCTGTGTTGCAACGTTTAGTGATTTGTGTATTTGTACTCCGAGATGCCTTTGTTCGTTTACCCCACTGAGACTCACACCCTCCAAGTAATAAGTGGCCTCTGTATTCTTTGCACCAAAATGTAATACCTCGCATTTATCTGTGTTGAACTTCATTTTCCAACTACATGCCTATTCTGCAATATTATTAATGACCTCTTGTAATTTGTTGCTGTACTCCTCAGTATTGACTATCCCACCCCGCAGCCCTCCACCCCCAAACCCACCCCCAGCACCAATTCAGTGTAATTCGCAAATTTAAAAATTGTATTTTTGATTCCAAAGTCTAAAGCATTAAAGTTAATTATGACCAATATTTTTTTCCGAGCACTGATCTTTGTGGATGAAGGGTTTAAACTTGTGGATGCACAATAAGCCAGAATTGCAGGAGTGCAGGGATCTCGGAGTGTTCTAGGGTTGAACTAGTTTATCGAAGGAAATAGACAGTTTTGGTATCTGTATTCAATGAATGATACATTTGCACTGGAGGTTGTTGAGAGGAGGTTAACTCGGTTGATTCTGGAAATGAGGGGGTTGACTGATGAACATAGGTTGAGTCGGTTGGGCCACAACATTGGAGTTCAGAAGAATGAAAGGTGGCCTTATGATAACATATAAGATAATGAGGGGGCTCGACAAGGTGGATGCAGAGAGGATATTTCCACTGATAGGGGAAACTAAAATAAGGGGACATAGTCTCAGAATTAGGTGCCGCCCTTTTAAAACTGAGATGGGGAGGAATTTCTTCTCTCAGAGGGTTGTAAATCTGTGGAATTCTCTTCCCCAGAAAGCTGTGGAGGTTGAGTCATTGAATATATTTAAGGTGGGGATGGACAGATTTTTCAGCGATAAGGGAGTGAAGGGTTATGGGGAGCGGGCAGGAAAGTGGAGCTGAATCCATGATCAGATCAGCCGTGATCTTATTGAATGGTGGAGCAGGCTTGATGGACCAAATGGCCAACTCCTGCTCCTATCTCTTATGTTCTTATGTCCAAATTGGACAAATTGGTCAGAAACCCTCCAGACAGGGACAAGCAGCTATTAGATGTGATATACACTAGAAAACTTAGCAAACATGTGGTTCTGTGGCTTAGTTGGTTAAAGCGCCTGTCTAGTAAACAGGAAATCCTGAGCTCAAATCTCAGCAGAACCTACTCATTGTCTTTTATAATGTTCTAATTGTTTGTGAATTTAGTCCAAAACTGGGCATTATTGTGTCCGTTCAGAAGCCACGAGGGAAGGATTTCTGAATTTCACCTCTTTCCTTGCACAGACAGGTCTTTCATAGAATGCGTTTGTAGCACATGTTTTATAAATACATTAAGGGCAAGACAATAACAAAATAAAGTGTGGGGCTTATGAGAGACCATGAGAGTAATGTGTGTGTGGAGGTGGAAGACTTTGGTTCAGTATTCACTGAGGAGGACACAAACAACCTTCCGGATATAAAAGTGGTCAGAGGGTCTATTAAAGAGGAGGAACTGAGGGAAATCTTTATTAGTCGGGAAATTGTGTTGGGGAAATTGATGGGATTGAAGGCCGATAAATCCCCAGGGCCTGATGGACTGCATCCCAGAGTACTTAAGGAGGTGGCCTTGGAAATAGCGGATGCATTGACAGTCATTTTCCAACATTCCATTGACTCTGGATCAGTTCCTATCGAGTGGAGGGTAGCCAATGTAACCCCACTTTTTAAAAAAGGAGGGAGAGAGAAAGCAGGGAATTATAGACCGGTCAGCCTGACCTCAGTAGTGGGTAAAATGATGGAATCAATTATTAAGGATGTCATAGCAGCGCATTTGGAAAATGGTGACATGATAGGTCCAAGTCAGCATGGATTTGTAAAAGGGAGATCATGCTTGACAAATCTTCTGGAATTTTTTGAGGATGTTTCCAATAAAGTGGACAAAGGAGTACCAGTTGATGTGGTATATTTGGACTTTCAGAAGGCTTTCGACAAGGTCCCACACAGGAGATTAATGTGCAAAGTTAAAGCACATGGGATTGGGGGTAGTGTGCTGACGTGGATTGAGAACTGGTTGTCAGACAGGAAGCAAAGAGTAGGAGTAAATGGGTACTTTTCGGAATGGCAGGCAGTGACTAGTGGGGTACCGCAGGGTTCTGTGCTGGGGCCCCAGCTGTTTACATTATACATTAATGATTTAGACGAAGGGATTAAATGTAGTATCTCCAAATTTGCGGATGACACTAAGTTGGGTGGCAGTGTGAGCTGCGAGGAGGATGCTATGAGGCTACAGAGTGACTTGGATAGGTTAGGTGAGTGGGCAAATGCGTGGCAGATGAAGTATAATGTGGATAAATGTGAGGTTATCCACTTTGGTGGTAAAAACAGAGAGACAGACTATTATCTGAATGGTGACAGATTAGGAAAAGGGAAGGTGCAACGAGACCTGGGTGTCATGGTACATCAGTCATTGAAGGTTGGCATGCAGGTACAGCAGGCGGTTAAGAAAGCAAATGGCATGTTGGCCTTCATAGCGAGGGGATTTGAGTACAGGGGCAGGGAGGTGTTGCTACAGTTGTACAGGGCCTTGGTGAGGCCACACCTGGAGTATTGTGTACAGTTTTGGTCTCCTAACTTGAGGAAGGACATACTTGCTGTTGAGGGAGTGCAGCGAAGATTCACCAGACTGATTCCCGGGATGGTGGGACTGACCTATCAAGAAAGACTGAATCAACTGGGCTTGTATTCACTGGAGTTCAGAAGAGTGAGAGGGGACCTCATAGAAACGTTTAAAATTCTGACGGGTTTGGACAGGTTGGATGCAGGAAGAATGTTCCCAATGTTGGGGAAGTCCAGAACCAGGGGTCACAGTCTAAGGATAAGGGGTAAGCCATTTAGGACCGAGATAAGGAGAAACTTCTTCACCCAGAGAGTGGTGAACCTGTGGAATTCTCTACCACAGGAAGTAGTTGAGGCCAATTCACTAAATATATTCAAAAGGGAGTTAGATGAAGTCCTTAGTACTCGGGGGATCAAGGGGTATGGCGTGAAAGCAGGAAGTGGGTACTGAAGTTTCATGTTCAGCCATGAACTCGTTGAATGGCGGTGCAGGCTAGAAGGGCTGAATGGCCTGCTCCTGCACCTATTTTCTATGTTTCTATGTTTCTATGAGTATGGTTCTTCATGAATACTTCACGTCTGTTTTCAAAAATGAGAGGGGCGATGCAGATCTTGTAATCAGGGAGGAGGAGTGTGAAATATGAGATGAAATAAACAAAGTGAGAGAGGACGTATTAAGGGGTTCAGCAGCGTTGAAAGCGGATAAATCCCCAGGCCTGCATGAAATGTGGCCCAGGCTGTTAAGAGAAGCAAAAGAGGAAATGGCAGAGGCCCTGACCATTATTTTCCAATCCTCTCTGGCTACAAGTGTGGTGCCAGAGGACTGGAGGACTGCCAATGTTGTAACTTTGATTAATAAAGGAGAAAGGGATACCGAATAATTACAGACCAGTCAGCCTATCCTTGGTGGGAGGAAAATTGTTTTAAAATTGAAGGACAGGATAAATCTTCATTTGGAAAAATATCGATTAAACTGGGAGAGTCAGCATGCATTTATTCAGGGAAGGTCATGTCTGATTTAATTTTTGTCGGAGGTAACAAGCAGGGTCAATGAGGGCAGTGCATATGATGTACTGTAATTTGACAAGAGGTGGGGTATCAGGAAGTAGCTATATACATTTTAGCATGGCTTTGGATAAGCTCCCACATGACAGACTGATGACGAAAGTTAAAGCCCATGGGATCAAAGGCAAAGTGGCAAGTTAGATCCAAAATCGGCTCAGAGGCAGGAAGCAAATTGTAATAGTCGATGGGTGTTTTTGTTGCTGGGAGGCTGTTTCCAGTGGGATTCCGCAGGGCTCAGTAATAGTTCCCTTGCTCTTTGTGGTATGTATCAATGATTTAGACTTGAATGCAAGGGGTATTATTCAAAAGTTTGCAGATTATGCAACAATTGGTTGAGAATGAAGAAAAAAGCTGCAGACTGCAGGAAGAACTCTATGGACTGGTCAGGTGGGCAGAACAGTGGAAATTGAATTCAAGACGGAGAAGTGTGAGGTAATGCATTTGGGGAGGGCTAACAAGGCTTGGGAATACACATTAACTGATAGGACACTGAGAAATGTAGAGGAACACAGGGAACTTGGGTGCATGTCCACAGATCCCTGAAGATAGCAGACCAGGTAGATAAGGAGGTTAAGAAGGCATACGGAATGCTTGCCTCTATTAGCCAAGGCATAGAATGGAAGAGCAGCAATATTATGCTTGAACTGTGTAAAACACTAGTTAGACCACAGCTCGAGTACTGCGTGCAGTTCAGGTCACCGCATTACAGCAAATATGTGATTGCACCAGAGTGGATGGAGAGGAGATTTACGAGGATTTTGTCTGGACTGGAGAAATTTAGCGATGAGGAAAGATTGGACAGGGTGGGTTTGTTTTCAGAAACTGAAGAGGCTGAGGGGAGATCTTATTGGGGTGTTTACAATTATGAGGGGCCTTGTTAGAGTGGATAGAAAGGACTTGTTTCCCTTCGCAGAGGGGTCAACAGCCAGGGGGCATAGATTTAAAGTAATTAGTGGGTGGTTTAGAGGGGAGTTGTGGGCAAATTCTTTCACCCAGAGGATGGTGGGGCTCTGGAACTCACTGCCTGAAAAGGTGGTAGAGGTTGAAACCCTCACCACATTTAAAAAGTACTGGGATGTGCACTTCAAGTGCCGTAACCAAAAGCGCTTCGGACCGAGAGCTGGAAAGTGGGATTCGGCTGGATAACCATTTGTTGGCCGGAACGGACACGAATGGCTAAAACGGTCTTCTTCATGCTGTAAAATTCTACAATTCTATGATTCTATGATTCACTTGTCTTCCAGGGCTATTGGGATCATTTCTGGGGCAGCAGGGACCTGTACAAGTGGCTGGGTTGCACTTGGACAGGCGGCAACCAATGATATCATGGGAAGGTTACCCAGTGGGGTGGGAAGGTTTTACTGTAATTGGGCAGGAGAAGGGGTACCAAGAAATAGCAGCAGGGAGGAGAGACAAGGTGCATAGAGAACTAGGAGGGACAAATAGCACCAGAGCCAAGAATAGCGTAGAAAGAGCAGGAATTAGAAGGTGGAAAAAACAAAGCATCCTCTGTGAATGCACACATGTTACTGAGAGGATTGTTACAAATAAGGTTCACCAGTTAAAGATGCAAGTTGCCACATGGTGTTATTGTGTAGTGGCTATAACAGAGATCTGGCTTAAACATGGACATGAATGGGAGTTCAACATTCCTGGCTGCAATGTATTCAGGAGGGATACGGAATGAATAAAGACAGGAAGTTGAGTACTGACCAAGGATAATATTACAGTTCTACAGAGGAACGATATACTCAATGGTTTTATTGTGTTCCGAACACGGATGAGATTGCACACAGGGAGGTTAAAGTAACAGTGACCTCATTCTTTATTAAGACACTCAAGATTGAGGAATAGGCCTGAGGGGCTGGCTTATTTGCAGTGCTCTCAAAGGATGCAGGGATCCCTTGGGACTTCAGGGGATGCATTCCCTGGTGGCGGAACATGGGAGTGCATGCTTTACAGATACACAACATCACTCCCCCGCCAAGGTCAAAGTGAAAACTATTTACAAGGTGAGCCTTTCTTTCCCTGGTGGACCGCCTCAGTACAAATGTCTGTTCTGGTGCCCTTGCTGGGCTGGCGTGTTGTTGGCCCTGCAGGGCTGCTGGGTGAGCCTGGCCGCTGGGTTAGCCTGGCCTTGCTGGGCTGTGGGACGTGATGGGTTTGATTTCCTGTTCCGGGGAGGTGTCATTGATCCTTTGGGTGTGTGTTGTGGGCTCGAAAAAGGTGGTGTCTGTTGTGGGTTGTTCGGGGGGGTCTGTGAACCGCAGCCTCGTTTCGTCCGGGTGCATTCTGCAAATTTGTCCATTGTCTAGTTTGACTACAAACACCCCACTCCCTTCTTTAGGTATCACCATGCCCGCGATCCACTTTGGACCATGTCAATAGTTTAGCACATACACAGGGTTATTCAGATCAATTTCCCGTGACACAGTGGCGTGACCATCGTTTACATTTTGTTGCTGCCGCCTGTTCTCTACCTGATCATACAGATTGGGGTGAACCAGCGAGAGTCTGGTTTTAAGTGTCCTTTTCATGACTAGCTCAGCCGGGGGCACCCCTGTGAGCGAGAGAGGTCTCGTGCGATAGCTGAGCAGGACTTGAGACAGGCAGGTTTGGAGTGAGCCTTCTGTGACTTGTTTGAGGCTCTGTTTGATTGCTTGTACTGCCCGCTCTGCCTGCCCATTGGAGGCTGGTTTAAACGGGGCCGAGGTGACATGTTTGATCCCATTGCGGGTCATGAATTCTTTAAATTCAGCACTGGTGAAACATGGCCCGTTGTCACTGACCACTTGTCACTGACCAGTCTGTCAGGCAGGCCGTGGGTGGCAAACATAGCCCTCAGGCTTTCAATGGTGGTGGTGGCGGTGCTTCCCGACATTATTTCACATTCAATCCATTTTGAAAAAGCATTCACCAGCACCAGGAACATTTTATCGAGAAACAGGCCTGCATAGTCGACATGGATCCTTGACCATGATCTGGAGGGCCAGGACCACAAACGTAGTGGTGCCTCTCTGGGCATGTTGCTCAACTGAGCACGCACGCTGCATTGCCATACACAGGACTCTAAGTCAGAGTCGATACCTGGCCACCACACGTGGGATCTGGCTATTGCTTTCATCATTACTATACCCGGGTGTATGCTGTGGAGATCCGAGATGAAAGTCCCCCTGCCCTTTTTGGGTAGCACTACGCGGTTACCCCACAGCAGGCAGTCTGCCTGAATGGACAGCTCATACTTTCGCCACTGGAACGGCTTGGTTAGGTCTTGCATTTCAATGGGGATGCTGGCCCAGCTCCCTTGCAGTGCACAGTTTTTTTACTAGGGACAGCAGAGGATCTTAGCTGGTCCAAGTCCTAATCTGGCGGGGCGTGACAAGTGATTTATGATTTTCAAACGCTTCCATGATCATCAACAAGTTTGCGGGCTGCGCCACCATCAACAAATTTTCAGGCTGCACCATTTTCAGCCCCATGGTGGGCAATGGTACCGACTGAGAGCATCGCACAGTTCTCGGTGCCTGGCCTGTGGCGGATAGGATAGTTATACGCTGATAGCGTGAGTGCCCACCTTTGTATGCGGGCTGAGGCATTAGTATTTATCCCCTTGTTTTCAGCGAACAGGGATCTGAAGGGCTTGTGATCGGTTTCCAGCTCAAATTTGAGGCCAAACAGGTCCTGATGCATTTTCTTTACCCCAAACACACATGCTAATGCCTCTTTCTCAATCATGCTGTCGGCCCTCTCAGCCTTAGACAAGTTCCTGGAGGCATAGGTGACAGGTTGCCAATTCCCTGCAGCGTTTGCTTGTTGTAATACACAACCGACTCCGTACGACAACGCATCACAAGATAGCACAAGTCTTTTACACGGGTTATACAATACAAGCAGCTTGTTGGAGCATAAAATGGCTCTGGCTTTCTCAAAAGCAATTACTTTATTTTTCCCCATACCAGTTCTCACCTTTACGCAATAACACATGTCGGGGCTCTAAGAGGGTGCTTAACCCCGGTAGTAAATGACCAAAATAGTTGAGGAGTCCCAGGAACGACCACAGCTCAGTGATATTCTGTGGCCTGGGCGTGCTCCTGATAGCCTCTGTCTTGGCGTCTGTGGGCCGAAAGCCGTCCGCCGTGATCTTTCTCCCCAAAAATTCCACTTCTGTTGCCATGAAGACGCGTTTCGACCTCTTCAGTCGCAGCCCTATGCAATCCAGTCGCTGGAGGACCTCCTCCAGGTTTTGTAGGTGCTCATCGGTGTCCCGACCCTTGACCAATATGTCGTCCTGAAAAACCACCGTGCGTGGTACCGACTTGAGTGGGCTCTCCATGTTTCTCTGGAAGATCACTACAGCATACCGAATTCCAAACGGGCATCTGTTGTAGATGAACAGTCCCTTGTGTGTGTTGATGCAGGTGAGGCCCTTCGACGACTCCTGCAGCTCCTGCGTCATATAAGCCGAAGTCCGATCGAGCTTGGAGAATGTCTTTCCTCCAGCCAGCAAACAGGTCGTCTGCCTTAAGTAGCGGGTATTGGTCCTGCAGCGAGAAACGATTAATAGTTACTTTATAATCGCCGCAAATCCTGACCGTGCCATCACTTTTGAGTACTGGAAGAATCGGACTGGCCCACTCGCTGAATTCCACTGAGGAGATGATGTTCTCGCGTTGCAGCCTATCCAGCTCGATTTCCACTCTCTCCCCCCTTGTGGCGAATGGGTTGTGCCTCTGGGACCAAGTGGATCCACACCTTCGCCCCGGAAAAGCTTCCAATGCCTGGCTCAAAAAGGGAACAAATTTGTTATGAACCTGGGTATATGAGGCCTCATCGACATGTGATAGCACTCGGATGTGATCCCAGTTCCAGTGGATTTTGCCCAGCCAGCTCCTTCCAAGCAGTGTGGGGCAGTCACACGGGACAATCCAGTGTGGCAGTTCTTGCACCGTTCTCAGTTTCGTGTGGATCGGGCTCAGGGCTGGTCTGAGTGCCTTGTTGCACCACAGTCTCTCAAACATCTTTTTATTCATGCCAGGGCCAGTGTCCACTTCCATGGCTATGAGTGAGCCATTCAATTTTACATTTAGCATTATAGGTGGACATTTCGTCGAAAATGTGTGCACCCCATATACGTCAGCATCTGTCTCCTCTCTGAGGCTCAAAATTGCTTTGATCCACCATTGACCGATCTTTCTCTGTCACGTGGTGGTTAGCAGAGCTTGCAGCTCATCTGCAAGCTCATTGGAGGTGCCCCATTGTTCCACAGCTCTTGCAAACATACTCTTTGAAGCGGCATGAATAGGCTGAATGGAAGCCTCCACAACGCCAAAAAGCTGTGAATTACCTTGCATTCATCCTTTGTTGCGGACTCTGAGTCATCTGGGTCACCTGAGGCCTGCTGGCAGTTGCAGACTCATGGTTTCTGCCCTGTACATTTCTGCTCGCAAACTCAGTTCCAGTTATTGCTCGCACTTATGTGCTGAGAGATTTGTTGGGTGTTATCACTGGTGGACATAAACGCCTGTGCTATTGCAATGGCCTTACTGAGGTTCGGTGTCTCTACAGTCAAAGGTTTTCGTAGGACGGTGTCGTGGCCAGTGCCCAGTACAAAAATGTTTCTGAGCATTTGCTCCACGTAGCCATCAAACTCACATTGTCCTGCAAGTCGCCTTAGCTCGGTGACATAGCTCGCCACTTCCTGACCTTCAGATCACTGGCACGTGTAGAACTGATACCTCGCCATCAGCACGCTCTTCCTCGGGTTAAGATGCTCCCGAACCAGTGTATGCAGCTCCTCATATGACTTATCTGTGGGTTTCACCGGATCCAGAAGATTCTTCATGAGGCTGTAGTTCGGTGCCCCGCAGACTATGCGGAGGACCGCTCTCCTTTTTGCAGCGCTTCCTTCTCTGTCCAGCTCATTGGCTACAATGTACTGGTCTAGTCGTTCGACATAGGCTTCCCGGTCCTCACCCTCCAAGAACCTCTCCAGGATGCCCACAGTTTTCTGCATCTTTGCGTTGGATTCGTATTCTCGTCGCCAGTTACTGTGTTCATAAGACGGATGAGACTGCATACAGAGAGGTTAAAGTAACAGTGACCTCAGTCTTTATTAACACACTCCAGAGTGAGGAACAGACCTTAGCAGCCGGCTTATATAGAGTGCTCCCAAGGGATGCTAGGATCTCTTGAGACTTCAGGCAATGCACTCCCTGGTGGCAGAACATGGGAGTGCATGCTTTCCAGATACACAACAGGTTTAACGTCTGAATTTATTTGGTTAGAGTTTAGGAATAGAGAAGGAGCTGTTACATTGCAGGGCCTTTACTATCGACCCCCAAATAGTGAGAAGGAGATAGAGGAGCAAATCTGGAGGCAAATTTCAGATAAATGCAAAAACAATAGAACAGTAGTATTAGGAGACTTCAATTCCCCCAATATAGACTGGGGGAAACAGAGTGAAGGGCAAGGTGGGTGAAGAATTCCTGAAATATGTTCAGGAGAATTTTTTAATCAGTACGTTACTAGGTCACGGGGACGGAAGCAGTGATGGATCAATGAAGTAGGGCAAGTAGAGTATGTTTCAGTGGGAGAGCATCTAGGTAATAGTGATCATAATATCTTTAGGTTGAAGATAGTTGTGGGAAGAGATATAGAAAAATCAATGGTGAAAATATTCAACTGGGAAGAGAGCCAATTTCATTGATTTGAGAAGGGATCCAGCAGAGGTGGACTGGAGCAAAGATTGGCCAGACAAGCCGTGAATGAGCAATAGCAGGGCTTAAAGGTAGAGATCGGCTATAAACCCAGGGTATTTCCATGAGGAGCAAAGATGGAGCATCCAAAGCTGCAACACCCCGCTCCCCTCACAGATGAGAAAGGAAATAGAGGTTAAAATAAAACAAAAAATTGGAGGTTTATGACACATGTCAGTTACAGAATGCAGGTAAAACCAGGCAGAATACAGAGAGTGCAGGGAGAAGTTGATAAAGGGTGCAAGAACGGCAAAGAGAAAGTATGAGAAAAGATAAGTGGGAAACATAAAAGGGAACACAATCTTTTTGATAACATATAAGAAAAGGCACTCCCTGCCTTCCTCCCTCTCTTCCTTGCTCACTCTCTTCCTTGCTCACTCTCTTCCTTCCTCTCGTTCCTTCCTTCCTTCCTCCCCTCGTTCCTTCTTTCTGCATAATATAAAAATTCAGACTGGCATCAGCAACTGGAATAGATTTGTCCAGTGGTCAGTTTATTTATTGAACAGCGAGCTGAGGATTAATGATCAGACTATTTGTTAATAAACACTAAAAAAATACTGCAATGGTGGAAATGTGAACCAAAATCAGAATATGCTGGAAACACTCAGCAGATCAGGCAGCATCTGTGACAATTACACTACAGGGACTGCAAGGCGTGGTGATTACTGGAAACAATATTGTTCAAATTCATAAGTTCGATTTTTTGCAAATGATCTTTATCAGTTGTCCCCCTGGAAAAGAGGACACGGTTGACAGGCTTTACGATCGATGACACTGGAGTATCCCGTTGTCTCCTTACACTTTAAATAAGAAAAGGCAGCTGTGGAAATTCTTGTTAGGATTGTGAGACCTTTCTGAGTGTATAAAGATGCATCATTTACCCTGGTCTTTGGGGATTTATATGATTGTGAATTCCGCTGTTGTTGTTAAAACTCTTGTTGTGCAACTTTTCATCATCTGTTTGTTCAGTGACTGCAATTAAACCCAGGCAGCAGGGCACATGATTTTCTGACCGCATGGATTCTCACTCCTATAAATAAGGGGAATCTTTTCATTGTGGCAATCGGAGAATTGCTCCCAGCGACAGCGCCAACCATCGAATCTTCGATTAATGCCGAAAGGGAAAGATGTCTCTTGGTTTTCTGATCAAGCTCAAGATTCTCTGGGTGATTAATGATATAGAAAAGATTTACTACCCAATCCTGGCAGCGGTTGGTGTCCCGGGTAAGTGGTTACCTGCAGCTGGAACCTCGGCAGCTGGAGATTAACAGTATATTATATCTTAGTCCATGTGTCCAGCTCGTTATTTTATCAAAAAGGAGTTAGATGTAGTCCTTACTACTCGGGGGATCAAGGGGTATGGCGAGAAAGCAGGAATGGGGTACTGAAGTTGCATGTTCAGCCATGAACTCATTGAATGGCGGTACAGGCTCGAAGGGCCGAATGGCCTACTCCTGCATCTAGTTTCTATATTTCTATGTTTCTATGTTTCTATCTAATTTCCACACATTACGGCAGCAACTGCATTTCAGAAATACTTTGTTAGCTGTAAGCGCCTTTGGGTTTCGAACATCTAGAAATGGACTTTCTGTCTCTCTTGTGTGTGTTTGTGTATGTCAATGATTTAAACCTCAATATCAGTGGTCATGATTACGAAGTTTTCAGATGATACAAAATATGTCCATGTGGTTGATAGTGAGGAAGAAAGCTGTAGACTGCAGGAAGATATCAATCAGCTGGTGGGCTGAATAGTGGCAAATGGAATTCAATCAGAGAAATGTGAGGTAATGCATTTGGAGAGGGCTAACAAGGTAAGGAATAAACCTTAAATGGCAAAATACTGCAAAGGACTGGAGAACCATCATCGTCATAGGCAGTCTCTCGAAATCGAAGAAGACTTGCTTCCACTCTAAAAGTGAGTTTTCAGGTGACTGAACAGTCTAATACGGGAATTACAGTCTCTGTCACAGGTAGGGCAGACAGTAGTTGAAGGAAAGGGTGGGTGGGGAGACTGGTTTGCCGCACGCTCCTGGGCTTGCTTTCTGCATGCTCTCGACGACGAGACTCGAGGTGCGCAGCGTCCTCCCGGATGCTCTTCTTCCACTTCGGGAGGACTTTGGTCAGGGATTCCCAGGTGTCACTGGTGATGTTGCATTTTATCAGGGAGACTTTGAGGGTGTCCTTGAAACATTTCCTCTGCCCACCTGGGGCTCGCCTGATGTGTAGGAGTTCCGAGAAGAGCGCCTGCTTTGGGAGTCTTGTGTCATGCATGCAGACAATGTGGCCTGCCCAACGGAGCTGGTCGAGTGCGGTCATTGCTTCGATGCTGGGGATGTTGGTGCGTCTGTCCTCCCAGGGGATTTGCAGGATCTTGCAGCGACATCGATGGGGATATTTCTCCAGCGAGGAACAGAGGGACCTTGGAGTGCATGTTCGCAGATTCCTGAAGGTAGCAGGACAGGTCGATATGGTAGTTACGAAGGCATATGGGATACTTTCCTTTTTTGCCGATGCAGAGAATATAAGAGCAGGGAGGTCCTGCTGGAAATGTATGAAACACTAGTTAGGCTGCAGCAAGAGTACTGTGTACATGTGTAGCCCCACATTACAGGAAAGATGCACTGGACAAGTGACAGAGCAGCTTTACGAGGATGTTACCTGCACTGGAGAATGTTCGCTGTGAGTAAAGTTTAGATAGGCTGGTTGTTCTCTTTGTAACAGAGGAGGTTGAATGGAGACTTAATATGGATGCATAAAATTATAAGAGGCCGAGATAGAGTGGACACTGACACCTGGGAGTCCCTGACCATAGACCAACCTAAGGGGAGGAAGTGTACTCAAGAGGGCGGTGAGCACCTCGAGCCTCATCGCCAAGAGCATGCAGAAATCGAGCACAGGTAGTGGAAAGAGCGTGCAGCAAACCAGTCCCACCCACCCTTTCCTTCAGTGACTACCTGTCCTACCTGTGACAGGGACTGTGGTTCTCGTATTGGAATGTTCAGTCACCTAAGGACTCATTGTTAGAGTGGAAGCAAGTCTTCCTCGATTCCGATGGACTGCCTAGGATGATGATGAAGATAGGAAGGATCTATTTCTCTTTGCAGAGAGGTCAATAACAAGGTGGCATAGATTTAAAGTCATCGGTTGAAGGATTAGAGGGGAGTCCAGGGGAACCCAAAGGCTTGTGCCAGTCTGGAGCAGGCTACCTACAAGTATGGTAGAACCAGAAACTGCCTCTATTTTTCAAAATCCAGAGACTGTTACGATTGAATTTCTGTGTTATGATTTGGATCCTAGCTCCACAAACTATCAACAGAACATGTTTCCTATTTGTAGCTACGTGGACCATGACAACCGGACTCTCCCTCCAAATTCAAATTCTTCTCCTTTCAATGGAGATATCTTCAACCCTGACACTAGACAGGGAACACAGCCTTCGGACTTCATGGTCACAGCTGCAGAGAACAGTTTCTAACCCCCTGACTATACTGTCCCCTAACACACCCATTTTCACTCCCCGCTCTTGAATGGTTTCCTGTAGCATGGCTTAATTTTGTTCATACACCATGCAAACAATGCCCTCATCCACACAGGCAGCAAGAACCTCATACATGTTGTATAAGTGCAAATACCAAAACTCCTCCAAGACTGCACTTTAATCGCAGTAACACCCTCTTGTCCCTGGCCACTAACCACACTTGTAGTACTACCTGACGTAAGGGTTGTCACTGCCTCCTAGATCAAAGTTTCCAAATAAATCTCCCGCTCTCTGATGACCCACAATGTCTGCACGTCGGACTCCAGTTCAACACCTCTGACCTAAAATTGCTCCAGATGCGGACACTTGCTGCAGACATAGTCATCCGGGATCGTGATGCTCTGCACAAACTCTCACATACTGCACTTGCAGTACACTACTTGCACTGCCAACCATATACATCCTTGTTTGATTTATTAAAGTAATTAAAATTTATGCAGTTAATTAACTTAACTTATTGTATAGTTTTAGCCAATTACTAGATCTAGCTAAAGTTATACATAGATTAATTATATTTTTAGCTGCAATAGAAATCACTGCAAGAAATGGAGGCAAAAAGCAACACTTACTTCCCCCTCTGCACGAAATTCTCATTGTCTCTAAATTGCAAACTTTAACTCTCTGTTTACAAGCACTCTGTTCAAGACCATTCTGTCCAGACAACCCTGTAGACCTTCTCCATTACCTTATTTGAAACAAATCAAAGTACTGTAAGTGCCTGGTGTTCAGTGAATAATTTCCATATTTTCCTCCTGCTCGCAGTTAACGTGGTGACGATTGCGATTCTGTCTCGGGGAAAGTGCGGTCTCTCCAAATGTGTCACTCGCTACCTGGTGGCCATGGCAGCGGCGGATCTATTGGTCGTGATCATCGATCTGATACTGAGGCAGATTCCTATAGTTTATCGGGAACTATTCACATTTGTGTGGGACTTTAGAGTATGTAACATTCACGCTGTCCTACTTCATGCCGCTACAGATTGTTCTGTCTGGTTCACCGTCACTTTCACCTTTGATCGATTTGTGGCCATTTGTTGCCAGAAACTGAAATTTGAATATTGCAAGGAGCAAACAGCGGCTGTGGTTCTAGGAACAGTGAGCGTGCTGAGCTCTTTGAAGAACATTTTCTGGTATTTCCTGTATACAAGTCAATATTGGCTTTCTAACGATCCCTGGTTTTGCCGCGTGTCATTCAGTGTATCTCGCTCACTCATCTGGACAATCGTTGAATTAATGCATTACGTTTTAACGCCATTTATTCCATTTCTTTTGATTCTACTGTTCAATGTTTTAATGGTCAGACATATTTTAGTGTCCAGCAGAGCTCGCAGTAGACTCCGGGGTCGGAGCAGTGGCGAGAGCCCCAGTGACCCAGAGATGGAGAACCGAAGGAAATCGATGATTGTACTGTTTGTTATATCGGGGAATTTCATCCTATTATGGGTGTTGTTTATGGTCTGTTCTATATTGAGACGATTGGATTACTTGGGATACCCTGTTTCTCTGCCCACATTTGTAACAGAAATCGGCTTCATGCTCCAGCTCCTGAGTTGTTGCACAAACACTTTTGTTTATGCAGTGACCCAGAGGAAATTCAGAGAGGAGTTGAGGAACGGAGTGGAATATCCCCTTGTGATGATGGTCAGATTAATTCGATGAGAAGCCCCAATCTTTCGAAATATTATCATGTATTTTTGTTCGATATTCTATAGAATCCACTGTCTGGTTCATTTGAATCTTTGGTCAAGAGTTTTGCGGTTGTAATGATGATGATACTGTCATTGTTGGCTGTCATTACCCTTCTGAAACGGATAATAAAGGCAGGGTTTATTGCAAGTGCAGATAAACGCCGAATTCATTGAGTTGTGGTCCGTCATTCCCTGCTCCGCCATAGACTGTGCTGTGGAACTCCCCACTGCTGACAATCTGTGCAATCAATTGAATTGACAAAAGCATCCCCTTTTCTGCTCAAAAAAACACAAAGAAGTTATGTCATGTTCAATGAGGTGTAAATGGGTTTTTAATGGTGTTATGCATATTAACTAATATTGAACAATCATTCTGGCCTTGAAAACTAATTTTGCATTTGTGGAATTTCAAATTTCTCTAATATGATAGACTTTATTAGAGTTTTAAAATATTTTTAATTTTTTTAATGACATTTCACCTTCTACCATAACCGTGTTGTGTACATCACCAATTTATTTGGCTCTCTGTAAAAAGTGAATGATAAAGGCTGATTTTTATTTCCTGGTTTGCTGCCTGTGACACTTCTTCAATATGTTTTGCTGTTTTGCAAGCTTGGAGTCATCACTGCTGCCCGAAAGCATTAGATTCCTGAGACATTGGGACCATTTCTAGGGGAAGTGGGACCCCTACAAGCCAGGTGGATTGCACCTCAACAGAGTCTGGACCAGTATCCTCGTTTGCTAGTGCAGTTTGGAATGGATTAAACCAGCTTGGCAGGGGGATGGGAAGTGGAGAATAGATTCAATGGGGAGAGAAGCAAAGTTCGAATTGGGCAGCAGAAAGGTAGAAAATGAATTTGAAAGACAGAGGAAACGGACTGGAAAATAGAACATAAGGGAATTTGGCAATACTAAATGGTATATACCTCAATGTCAGGATTATAGAGGATTAGGCAGATCATCGGAGAGCACAGATAGACACTTGGGAGTACGATATTATAGCTATTACGATATGGCTGAAAGAAGGGCAGGTATGGCAGTTCAACATTCCTGGTTATAGGGTTTTCAGATGGGATAGAGAGTGGAGTAAAAAAGCGGGGGGGAGGATCACAGTATTAATGAAAGAAACAATTATAGCCGTGAGAAGGGATGATATGTTCGAGGGATCATCAAACGAGGTCAGATGGGTTGAATTAAAGAACAAATAAGGGACAATCACACTACTGGGAGTGTGCTATAGACACTCAAACAATCAGAGGGAGGGAGAAGAAATAAAAGTAGATTATTTGCTGTGAAGTGCAAAAACTAGAGCTGTAACAGAATCATGGACTCATAAAAATTTACAGTACGGAAGGAGGACATTTTGGCGCATCGTGTCTCCGCGGCCGACCAAGAGCTAACCAGCCGAATTCCACCTTCCAGCTCTTGATCCATAGCTCTGTAGGTTACAGCACTTTAAGTGCTCATCCAAGTATCTTTTAAATAGGGTGAGAGTTTCTACCTCCATTATCATTTCAGGCAGTGAGTTCC
Source organism: Pristiophorus japonicus (assembly GCF_044704955.1). Taxonomy (NCBI): domain Eukaryota; kingdom Metazoa; phylum Chordata; class Chondrichthyes; family Pristiophoridae; genus Pristiophorus; species Pristiophorus japonicus. Next base: position 82,650,282 of record NC_091996.1, on the reverse strand, counting down.
AGAACCCCACCCCCCTCTGAGTGAAGACATTTTCCCTCATATCTCCTCTAAAGCTCCCCCAATTACTTTAAATCTATGCCCCTTGGTTCTTGAAACCCCTGCCCAGGGAAATAGGTCCTTCCTATCCACTCTATCCAGGCACCTCATAATTTTATACACCTCAATCAGATCTTCCCTTAGACTCCTCTGTTCCAAAGAAAACAGACCCAGCATCTCCAACCTTTTCTCAGAGCCAAAATCCTCCAGACCAGCCAACATTCTTGTAAATCTTCTCCACACCCTTTCCAATGCAATCACATCTTTCCTGTAATATGGCGACCAGAAATGCACACAGTACTCCAGCTGCGGCCTAACCAGTGTTTTATACAGTTCAAGCATAACCCCCCTGCTCTTGTATTCCATGCCTCAACTTATAAAGACAAGTATTTCATATGCATTCTTTACCACCTTACGTACCCGACCTGCTACTTTCAGGTATCTGTGGACCTGCGCTCCAAGGTCACTTTGTGCCTCGACACTTTTCACTGTTGTACCATTTAACATGCACTTCCTTCACGTGTTAGACATCCACAAGTGCATTATCTCACACTTATCTGGATTGAATTCCATTTGCCACTGTTCTGCCCAGCTGACCAGTACATTGATATCTTCCTGCAGTCCTCAAATTTCATCTTCCTTATCAACCACACAGCCTATTATAGCGTCATCTGTAAACTTCTTAATCATCGACCCAACATTTAAGTCCAAGTGCCATGGAATCATTTACTTTCACCTGAGAGAGAATAAGCGTCTCATCAAAATACAGAACCTTCAACGATGAGCCACTCCTTCAGTAGTGCCCTGAAGTATCAGTCGAGAACATTGAGCGAAGGTTTCTCTGCAGTGAGACTTGAACCCGCGATCTTTTGACTCAGAGGCGAGAGGGCGACCACAGCTAATACCTTCACCAAAGTGCGAAGAGTATGATGTGAACACTTAACCCGTTCAGAGCCAGACCGCTGATTCCAATGCAGGCTTCAAAACATTAGCCAAGCATAGGAATTTTGTAAACTGGCTCACATTGCTTAAAGCAGCAGACTAATAATAGCAGATGCCAACTTAAAGTTGTGCCAAGAATATAACCACTGGCTCGATAGGCTGAAAACCAATATCTGCCTTTCCGGCTTAGCTCATTAATTATACACCGATATTTGTGTCTAATAATGAGATGGTACTTCTGATTCCAGATTCTAATGCGTTATGGAAATTGTTAGCAACATTTGTCCAGCTCCGATCTTCGTGGAGTGGATTGCAGAAATATCTCCCCATCCCATGTACCCTGGATTGCAGAAATATCTCCCCATCCCATGTACCCAATTTGGCAGATGGAGTATAATGTTGGAAAGTGTGAGATTATGCACTTTGGCAGAAAAGACTCGAAGCGCAAATTATTATTTAAATGGAGAAAAATTGCAAAGTGCTGCTGTACAGCGGGACCTGGGGGTACTTGTGCATGAAACAAAAAATTTTAGTATGCAGGTCTAGTAAGTGATCAGGACGGCCAATGGAATCTTGGCCTTTATTGCAAAGGGGATGCAGTATAAAAGCAGGGAAGTCTTGCTACAGTTATACAGGGTATTGGTGAGGCCACACCTGGAATACTGTGTGCAATTTTTATTTCCATATTTAAGAAGGAATATACTTGCTTTGGAGACAGTTCAGAGAAGGTTCACAAGCTTAATTCTTGAGATGAGGGAGTTGACTTATGAGCAAACGTTGAGAAGGTTGAGCCTCTTTTCATATGAATTCAGAAGAATGAGAGGTGATCTTATCGAAACATATAAGATTATGAGGGGGCTTGACAAGGTGGATGCAGAGAGGATGTTTCCACTGATAAGGGAGACTAGAAGTAGGGGACCACCCATTTAAAACTGAGATGAGGAGGCATTTCTTCTATCAGAGGGTTGTAAATCTGTAGAATTCGCTGCCTCAGAGAGCTGTGGAAGCTGGGTCATTGAATACATTTAAGACAGAGTTAGACAGTTTCTTAACCGATAAGGGGACAAGGGGTTATGGGGAATGGGCAGGAGAGTGGACCTGAGTCCATGATCGGATCAGCCACAATCGTATTTAATGGCAGAGTGGGCTCGAGGGGCCATATAGACTTCTCCTGCTCCTATTTCTGATGTTCTTATGTACTCTGGATTGCAGAAAATATCTCCCATCCCATGTTCCCTGGATTGCAGAAAGTCTCTCCCATCCCATGTATCCAACTTTCACACATACTCATTTTTACTCAAGTTGTAATCATTCGGGATCCCATCTATTCAATGCCTGGAATTTCAGAATCATGAAGGAGGAAAAGTTTGGAAACATGTATCCTTAAACTTAAAGCTGAACATGCCGAGGGATCTGTTTGTCACTGAGGGAAGAGAAGACAGACCAGCTTTCCGTTCACCTCCCTCAGAGAGCTCAACCACATTCTGTTCAGTTTAGTGTTGGGCTTTACCAAGATGCCCAATTATTGATGTACAATAACAACATTGAGAGTTAAACTTTGGTAATATATTCTGTGCGATTCCCCACTTGTCCACTATAAAATCATGGAATACACGCAAAAAAACAGTTTTCTTTTCGGGGACAGTGCGATTGAGCAGGACAACCCCATGATAATTTATGACACAATATATTACGAGCAACAGGTTCAATATCTCCTCTTCAGCTGTGCAGAACTATTACCAAGGACTTGGGGACCCCACTACCTATCCCACAGGTAAGCCGACAGTTTCAGATGTGGGATGGAACAAGCTGCCATCAGGATGAGCGGAAACCTTCACATTAAGATGTGGCTGTTCTGAAGTCGGCGTTAATGTGTGTTCACTGCGATTGAGGAGAAGACACATTGATCTGCACCTGGTCTGTTCTGTCACTGAACGCGGAAACATTCACAAAACTGAAGATCGACATCTGATTCATTTACCAACACTGACGTAAGTCACTTTAATAAATCAGAGAATTAATCTCACAAACAGACGAATGTCTCTGTTGGTTGCAAGTTGATTCGCATCACCCTTACTACTCGGGGGATCAAGGGGTATGGCGAGAAAGCAGGAATGGGGTACTGAAGTTGAATGTTCAGCCATGAACTCATTGAATGGCGGTGCAGGCTAGAAGGGCCGAATGGCCTACTCCTGCACCTATTTTCTATGTTTCTATGTTTCTATGTAACATGGGTTGCTGGGATTATACCCCTCTCGATCAACTCGAGGCTGAGCTGAAGTCAAAGTCACAATTGTTTCCAATTAATCCACTCCAACAACGACACAACAAAACAATAACAGAGGTACTGCTGGACAAATCCAGCCCGACTAACAATGGCCTCATTTGCCGACTCTCAATTATCAGCAAAGTGATGGAATGAGCCATTACTACTGCTATCAAACGGCACTGACCTGATCACTGATGCTTAGTTTGCCTTCTGCCTGAACCACCGGACTCCATACCTGAGCACAGCCTTTGTTCAAACATGGACACAATACCTCAAATTCAGAAGTGAGATGAGAGTAACTGTCCTTGGCATTAAGGCAGCCTTTGGCCGAGTGTGGCACTAAGGAGCTCTTGTAAAAGTTAACCAATGGCTGGAGTCATAACTAGCACAAAATAATACTTTGTGCTTTTATCGGCCAATCATCTTCAATCCAGGATATCGCTGCAGGAGTTCCACAGGGCAGTGTACTCGGCCTAGCTATCTTCAGCGACTTCATCAATGACTATCCCTCCATCAAACGGTCAGCAGTGGGGCTGTTAACTGATAATGGCATGGTGTCCCGCTCCAGTCGCAATTTATCAGATAATGAAACAGTACATTCCCGTCTGCGGCATGTCCCAGACAGCATCCGGCTTTGGTCTCATTACTAGCAAGTAAAGGTGGCAGGCCAAGTCGCTAAGGTGGTTATCATAAATGCATTACTTTTTTATGATTAGTGACATAGAATTTAAAAGCAAAGAGATCAGTCTCGGACTTTATAAATCACTGGTTTGGCCTCACCTGGAGAATATTGGACAATTCTGGGCAACACATTTGAGGAAAGATGCAAAGACCTTAGAAAGTATACAGCGGAGGATTACCAGGATGTTACCAGGAATGGAGGACTTTGGTTATGGGGAGAGGTTGGAAACGTTAGGACTTAGCTCATTTAAACAGATAAGGTTAGGAGGTGACATAACAAATGTTTTCGAGATGATGCGATGTGTTGATAGAGTAGATAAAGTAAAACCAATCCTTCTGGAGTGGGGCAATAACCAAAGGTCACAGATGTAAAATCATTGGCAAAATATCTAGCGAGGAGACCAGGAGATATTTTTTCACTCATAACTTGTTCGGATCTGGAATGCTCTATTGAAAAGCTAAATCCATGAATAATTTCAAACATTCTTTGGATATAGGTGTGTGTTGATGAGGAACTTATGAAGACACGGAAGCAACCGGGGGTCATCGGGTGGGGGGTTGGGGGGTCTAAGCATGACTGATCTGTCAAAGAGCCAGTACAGGCACGACGGGTCGAATGGCATCCTCTGTCCTATAAGTTCCTACAATTCTATGGTAACATTTGCAACACACGAGTGTCAAGCAATGACCATCTCCAACAAAGAGAGGCAACCATGTTCCATGGCATTACGAGGCATTATAAGAACATAAGAACATAAGAATTAGGAGCAGGAGTAGGCCATTCGGCCCCTCGAGTCTGTTCTGCCATTTAATGAGATTATGGCTGATCTTCTACATCTACTCCACCTTCCTGCACTATCCCCATATCCCTTGATTCATTTAATATTGAAAAATCCATCGATCTCTGTCTTGTATATGCTCAAAGACTGAGCCTCCCCAGCCCTCTGGGGTAGAGAATTCCAAAGATTCACCAGCCTCTCAGAGACGATAAAGGAATCTATGGGCTGGAACCTCCATGTTTGAGATTATCACCCAAAAATGGGTATTTTTCTGGCGTGAGCAGTAAAAAGGGTTTTCCGATCGCTGGCTTATCCCCCATTCTCAAAACACCTAGTTTACATTTTTGAAAATGGGTGTTACCGTGAGCGATATCAAATGGCCGGAAGCATTAAATTTTTTTGACCTTCTGCCATAAAGTGTAGCCGTCCTTAGCAACGGCATGGCAACGCTCGATTTCCGCAATTCCGGAGGTCAAGGGTCACCATGACATGCGCAGAAGAGGAGACAGAGAGAGAGGAAGCTCAGAGGGACTGAAGGCGTGGCTAGGTGTGGTGTGGCAGCTTTGGGAGGAAGGAGGGAGACTTTAGAGCTTCACAGCAAGTCGGCAAACAAAAAGTAGCTTTTATCAGCCACATATTTGACCTAATTTGGCCTATAATGGAGAGAGAGGAAGATGCATCACAACCCGCTGTGGAGACTGATGCTGGAGAGAGCAGTGAGGTGGGAGAGAGGTGCACATTGGAGGCCGCAAAAAAGCCAGGAGGTTCTCAGACGAGGCAAATGCCTCCCTCCTGCAGGAGGTCGAGTTACACTGGGGTGATTTGACACACGGAGGGCGCGGGAAGCCCATCCCAAAGGCCTACCAGAGGATATGAACCGAGATAGCAGAGGTGGTCTCGTCGGTGACCAACGAGGTGCGTGAGGACAACCAATGCCACAAATGATGGCATGACCTTGTGGGATCCGCAAGAGTAAGGATTACATTGATTTACATGTATTTATGTATTTATATAATTTGATTTGTAACAGTCATGAGTGACTATCAGCAGTTGTGAGGTCTTGCACTTTTACCAGTAATGTTTTACTCAAAGCCTGCGGTCACGGTGTATGTCTTTAGGTAAAGAATGATAAAACCATAATAATCATGATTATATATGTCGGTTATGTGTTGTATCAGTCTCTGTGACAGTACCGACCAAAGATATCACTTAATGATCTCATGCCATGTCGTCCTGTCACCTGTTACAGGAGAAGCTAGCGATGATGAGGTCCATGCAGAGCCGAACAGGTGGGGGGCCACCAGTCCCCAGCGACATCACTGACATGGAGGAGCGAGTGCTAGCACTCGTGGGGAAGCACCCCCGGACAGCCACAGATACATCTGCAGACCCTGAAGCGATGCCATGTGAGTAAAGCTTACACCAGTGCGTGATGTAAAGTCAATAGATGCCACACTAACTCAAATTCGAACAATCATATATGATAGATGATTTGTAAAAGTATCATAGAAATAATGCCGGCCTAATGAAAATCATTGCAATGAACAATGTGTTTGATGGGGTCATGAAATGTGATGTCTGTGATGATTTTGAGAGTGGTGGTGCTTTTGTCGTGCATATGCTCTGTGTAGCGCTGGACTCACCTTGTCACCCTAGCACAACTTCTCCTCTAACAACTCATTTATGTCTTGCAGCTCAGACAGCAACATGGCCCCAGGCAAGAGCACAGGAGCCAGAAGGTGGGGGCGTGGGGCAGGAGTCGGCGGACGATCCTACGACATCTGGTGCTGAGGAGCTCCAATTGTCGCCCATCAATCCGCTGGGTCTGTTCTCGACGGATGAGAGCGCGGACTTTGAAGTACCTGCATCGCCAAGCTCAAGAACCCATTCTACCCTAAGGCCATCTATTGATCCTCCGGTCCCAAGCACCTCTCCACAGGGCACCCATTTATCCACAGGATGGCGCCAACCCCGCGGAGGCCTCGTGGACGCGGCAGGTCTGTTCCACGAGCGTGACATGACGGCAGAGAGACGGTTCAGTTGTCCAGGAGGACTGTAGACATTTGTGACCAGCTCATTGAGGCTTTGGGGGCATATCCCGACACCTGGCCACCAAGTCCAAGTAAATTCCACGCACGGCAGTGTCCCTGGATGTGATAGCTAGGAACTCTGCTGCCACAGCCCTCCCAGTGGTCCCAGAGCGCGACACTCCACCCCTAGATTCCGCACCACCACTGCGAATGACAGATGCGAGCAAGGACCGAGATCCTGCTACTGCATCAGAGAATGTTGCCCCCTCGGGAGCCCCCACTCTTGTACCCATTCAACCAATGCATCTGCCTTCGTCCCCCGCAATGAGGCACCGCCTGAGAAGAAAGAGAGGTGGAAGGAAAGTGAGGTGCATGTGCGCAGGTGATGGTTGTGTTATATCTCCATCTGGGTGTATGCAATTTGTTGTAATGTATGGGGGCCGGGGGCCACGCTCCTGCTTTGCCTCTGGGAGGTGGAGGGGATGAGGTCGGTGCTAGGGTGGGCCGGAAGTATCGGCAGGCCTCCGTTGGACTGAGTGTCGGTGGTCCCCGATGAGCTGAGTGTCGGCGGGCCCCCGGTGGGCTGAGTGTCGGTGGACCCTCGGCGGGTTGAGTATTGGTGGGTCCCCGGCAGGCTGAGTGTCGACGAGGCCCCGGCCACCAGAATCATGCCGGACGAGGGGTGGTGCCGGATAAGGGAGTTCCAGATAATGGGAGGTGCAACCTGCACAAAACTTGCACAATGGGCGTGTAATAGACAAATTAGTTCAAAATAAATTATTGTGAGATTTTACTTTTCGGTAGGAACAAAAATGAGGCCTCATAGTGCTTCTAAATCCATAAATCTCGTCTCCCAAATCTGTGCCCATCTTTCCCGGAACTCCATGTCTGAATCCCTCCAATCAGATTTCCGCCCCAGTCACAAGACACAAATGTCATCTGGAATGATTGTAACAAAGGTAAACTATACCTCCTCTGTCTCCTCGACCTGCCTGCAGCCTTTGACATGTTTGACCATTCCATTCTCCTCCAAAACTTCTCTGCCATCGTCCAGCTGGGAGCTACTGCACTTGGCTGGTTCCATTCTCATCTATCTAATAGTAGCCAGAGAATCACCTGCAATGATTTCACTTCCTGCTCTCACATCGTTAGCTCCAGTGCCCCCCAAGGCTCTATCCAACGTCCCCTCATATTTCTCATCTACATGTTTCCCCTTGACGACATCATCCGAAAACATAGCGTCAGTTTCCACATGTACGCTGATGACACCCAGCTTTACCTCCATCGCTTCTCTCAATCCCTCCACTGATTGTATATTGTCAGTACTGGATCAGCAAAAGCTGTTTCCCAATTATATATTGGGAAGACTGAAGCCATTGTTTTTGGACCCGCCACAAACTGTGTCCCATAACCATTGACTCTTTCTCCAACATCTGTTTGAGGCTGTTCTCAACCTTGGTGTCATATTTGAACCTGAAGTGAGCTTTAGACCACATATCCGCAGCATAACTAAGAACACCTATTTCCACAACCGTTACATTGCTCGTCTCCGCCCCTGCCTCAGTTAATCTGTTGCTGAAACTCTCATCCATGTCATTGTTATCTATAGACTTTATTATGCCAATGTACGCCTGGATGGTCTCCCACTTAATTCCCTACATAAGCTTGAGTTCATCCAAACCTCTGCTCCCGGTGTCCTAACTCGCACCAACACTCGTTTACCCATCACCCCTGTGCTTGCTGACCTACATTGGCTCCCGGTAAAGCATGGTATTGTTTTTAAAATTCTCATGCTTTTTTACAAATCCCTCGATGGCCCTCGCCCCCTCCCTATCTCTGTAACTCCCTCCAGCTCCACACCATCCAAGATGTCTGCGCTCCTCTAATTTTGGCCTTTTCAGCAGCCCCGATTGTAATCGCTCAACCATCGATGGCCGTGCCTTTTGTTGCCTGGGCCCTACACTTTGGAAAATACCTCCCTGAACCTCACCGCCTCGCTATCTCTCTTTCCTCTTTCAAGACATTCCTTAAAACCTCCCTCTTTGACCAAGCTTTTGGTCATTTCCACTAATTTCTCCTTATGTGACTTAGTGTTACATTTTTTTTCGTAACAATCCATTGAAGCATCGTGGGATGTTTTATTAAGTTAATGGCGCTTTATATATACACACATTGTTGTCGTTGTTGTTGTTGTAGACCCGCGCACTTCGAGACATAATTTTGAATGATACTTCAGTGCAGTACTGAGTATGTGCTGCACTATCTTTCGAGTTGGACGTTAAATTGAGGCATTGTCTGCCCCCTCAGGTTGACGTAATAGATTCCATGGCATTTATCGAAGAAGGGCAGGGATGTTCTCGCTGTGTCCTTGCCAATAGTTACCCACTGACCAACATCACCTAACCCGATTAATTGGTGACTGTCGAGCGATTGCCATCAGAATAAATCTTCCCTGCTGGCTGGAACGAATGAAAAATGAACACCCGATAGCATATTTTGCATTTTATTTCTACCTTAAAAGTTAAACCAAACAGCCAGGCAATCAATTTTAAACAATTCAAAACTTAGCAAGTCAAACAATCACAAAGGCCTTTACAGCAACTTTAGCTGTTCAATGTCCTTAATTCCAGCGCTCTGATAGCAGAATCCTTTTCCTGAACTCCATGAGAACCTTGAACTTTCGGAGCTGAAGGTGAATTATATAGCCATGTTTTACGGAGTTCCTGGAGTGAGAGAACAAGAGGGAAATGTTATATTTCCCAAAATAATCCGTTAACCCTAGTTTCACTTTGAAGCTGAAATCGTTTAAAATCGTTTTAGGGAACAGCTCTAACCACGCAATCTGTGATAAAAGTGGATAAAGTCCAATCAGTAAATTAAACTTAACCATGAATCCATGGTGTGGTGACAATGTCCCTGTACCCACAAAATTGTGCCGCCTCTCATGAAAGAAGACATTTTTCTCACAAATCATCCAATCTGCAAGAACCAATATACATTTCTCAGGCACTGCAATGCTCATTCTTGAGGAACTGGGTAGATTTTCGGGGGACAGACATTTACCTGAAAAATAAGATATGTGAACCGTAGAAATAATCGATTGCCTTATGTTATTGTTCAAGGGTTGGCCATCTAACAGAACAGTAAGTCGGCAGTGAAATGGGTCTGGCTCACTGTGTCCATTGCTGTGACAAACACTGCAGTTTCTGCACATTGCATCCAGCTCTACCTCACCACCACTTCTCTCATCCCCTCCTCGGTCTCTAAATTATCCGACTGCTTGTCCAACATCCAATTCTGGATGAGCAGAAATTTCCTCCAATTGAATATTGGAAAGACTGAAGCCGTTTTTTTCGGTCCCCGCCACAAACTCCATTTCCTGGCCACAGACTCTATCCCTCTCCCCACCTCCTGACTGAGGCTGAACCAGACTGTTCGCAACCTTGGTGTCATATGAGCTTTCGACCACATATCCACAGCATAACTAAAACCGGCTGTTTCCACCTCTGTAACATTGTCCATCTCCACCCTTGCCTCAGCTCATCTGCTGCTGAAGCCCTCATCCATGCCTTTGTTACCTCTAGACTTGACAATTCCAACGCACTCCTGGCTGGCCTTCCACATTCTACCCTACCTAAACTAGAGGTGATCAAAACTCGACTGCCCATGTCCGAACTCGCACCCAGTCCCACTCACCCATCACCCCCTGTGCTCGCTGACCTACATTGGCTTCCAGTTAAGCAATGCTTTGATTTCAAAAACTCTCATCCTTGTTTTCAAGTCCCTCCATGTCCTTGCCTCTCCCTATCTCTGTCATCTCCTCCAGCCCCCAACCACTGAGATAGCTGTGCTCCTCTAATTCTACCCCCTTGAGCATCTCTGATGTTAATTGTTCAAACATTGGTGGCCGTGCCTTGTTTTGCCTGGGCTCTACCTCTGGAACTCCCTGCATAAACCTCTCCGCCTCTCTACCTTTTTTCCTAATTCAAGACACTTCTTAAAACTCATCTCTTTGACTAAGCTTTTGCTCACCTGTCCTAATATCTCCTTATGTGGCTCGGTGTCAAATTATTTTCTCATAATACTCCTGTAAAGCGCCTTGGGACGTTTCATTACATTAAAGGCGCTATATAAATATAAGTTGTTATTGTTGTTGTATCTGTGCTGCTCCTGCAGAAAAGGAAAATACTTATAGCGTCCCTGATACAGTATGTCTGATCTGGATTTGTGCCCCAATTGTAATATAGTAGCTTTCGTTGGTGGGATGTATTGGGTTATTATGAACATGGTTCCCTTTGGTCCAACACCGTCCATCGCCATTTAGCAGCATGTTCCACTCTCCCATCTTTAACCTCTCCTTCCTCGGTAAGATCTAACGAGTACAGCACCGAGCCCATCTGAGGTCAAAGTTCACAACAATATCCTCCGTAAATGAGAACATGGAGCAGGTTATGTCTGGTCCTCCTACCTCGATGATCACACCGTCATCCTCCAATACCATTACTCCTTGGACAAGTGCATCCAGGACATCTTCATCTAAAGTTTATTTCCGCATCCCGCATGATCTCACCAACACTGCTCTTATTCCCAATTGAAATTTTGTCCCTGGGTATCATCACTCACTGATATTGGATACGTTTCAAAATGAAGGCTTAGCACACCCAGATTAACCTCTTCACTGTTGCCCAGTGTACAGTGAGTGATGCAGAGAGCCATCAGAGGGCGATAGATTGAACTGATTTGAGGAAAGCATACAATCGCTCTTTGAATGAGCTTTGAAATTGATGTGGAGAGACATTGGTAGAGGGAGGTAGTTAAAGGTGAAACTGGGCACTTTGAGTGAGACAGAGAGAGACAGCAGCAGAGGGAGATAGAGATAGGTGCAACTGAGTACAAAGATTGGAATTCCAAGGTATCAGCAAAGGGATACAGATAACGATGCAACTTAATACAGTGAGTGATACAGAGATAAACCAGCAGAGGGCAATCGAAAAATGTGAGTGATGCAGGTTGGGACCAGTAGAGGGAGATAGAGAACGGTCTAACTGAGCACAGTGAGCGATAGAAAATGGCACCATGGAGGGAGAGTCGATGTGACTAATGCAGTGATAGAGAGAAATATCAGCCGATGAAGCTCGAGATGTAATAGAGTACAGCAAATGATACAGTGGGACACCAATAGAGGGATTTTAGATAAGAGTGTGACTGAGTACGGTGATACATAGAGATGCAAACAGAGGGAGAGAGATAAAGATGTGACTGACTTGAGTCGGAGTAATTTTATCTTTTGGCAATGATTGAAAGGACAGTCGGCATGGTACATAATGGGCAGTAGATCGAATATTGCCTGTGTTAAACTATTGGCCTAGAAATCCCGGCCTTCCCGGGTCCGTATGGAGTGTGTACGGACTGGGAAGGCAACAAAAAAGCAGTTTTCAGCGCACAATGCGCATGCAATGAAAGCTGGCTTTTCTGATCTGTCATCTCCAGCTTGACAACTCCTCCATATCCCCACAGCCAGGACATTCGCATGGTTTAGATTGCGACATTTACCCATATCTTGCCCAGCGGATGTCCTGAAAACTCTTGTGCTGAGGTGTCAGCGTTTTAAAATACACAAAAACAAAGTAAAATAAATTTTAAAAACACATTTTAATGTTAACCAACCTTCCCGCGAAGGTAAGTTTATTTAAAACCATAATTAGAAAACTTTAAATAAACCCGATTTTTTTGTGACACATTTATTAACTTTAATTTAAATTAATCTGAAATATGTGATGTATTTTTTCTATTTTTTATTTGTGTTTTGATGTGGGGGGGAGGGGTTCTCAATCATAAAAATGGGAACTCCTACTTATGGAGTTCTCACCCTTATGAATGAGGGTGATAGAAACATAGAAACATAGAAAATAGGAGCAGTAATAGGCCATTCGGCTCTTCAAGCCTGCACTGCCATTCAATATGATCATGGCTGATCATCTATCTGAACACCATATTCCTGCTATTGGCCATAACCCCGTGATCTGTGTGTGGAGGCAGAAGATGTGGGTATGGTTCTTAATGAATACTTTGCGTCTGTTTTCACAAAAGAGAGGGACGATGCAGACACTACTATTTTAAGTGTGAAATATTAGATGAAATAAACATCGTGAGAGAGGAGGTATTAAGGGGTTTAGCAGCTTTTAAAGTGGATAAGTCCCCAGGCCTGGATGAAATGTACCCCAGGCTGTTAAGTGAAGCAAAAGAGGAAAAAGCAGTGGTTTTGACGATCATTTTCCAGTCCTCTCTGACTTCAGGTATGGTGCTAGAGGACTGGAGGACTGGTAATGTGATACCCTTGTTTAAGAAAGGAGAAAGAGATAGACTGAGCACTTACAGGCCAGTCAGCCTAACATCAGTGGTGGGAAAATTATTGGAAAAACTCCTGATGGACAGGTTAAATCTTCACTTAGATGGACATGAATTAATCAAGGACAGTCAGCACGGATTTGTTAAGGAAGGCCGTGTCTGACTAACTTGATTGAATTTTTTGGGGAGGTAACCAGGAGGGTCGATGAAGGCAAAGCATATGATGTAGTGTATATGGATTGTGGCAAAGCTTTTGATAAGATCCCACATGGCAGACTGGACACAAAAGTGAAAGCCCATGGGATCCAGGGCAAAGTGGCAAGTAGGATCCAAAATTGGCTCAGAGGCAGGAAGCCAAGGGTAATGGTTGATAGGTGTTTTTGCGACTGGAAGGATGTTTCCAGTGGGGTTCCACAGGGCTCAGTATGAGGTCCCTTGCTTTTTGTGATTTACATCAATGATCTAAACTTGAATGTAGGAGGTATGATTCAGAAGTTTGCAGATGATACTAAAATCGGCTGTGTGGTTGATAATGAAGAAGAAAGCTGTAGCCTGCAGGAAGATATCAATGTACTGGTCAGGTGGGCAGAACACTGCCACATGCAATTTAATCCATACAAGTGTGAGGTAATGCATTTGGGGAGGACTAACAAGGAAAGGGAATATGCATTGAGTGACACGATACTGAGAAGTGTAGAGAAACAAAGGTATATTGGAGTGCAGGTCCACAGATCTCTGAAAGTAGCAGGTCAGGTAGATCAGGTGGTTAAGAAGGCATAATGGAATGCATGCCTTTATTAGCCGAGGCATAGAATACAAGAGCAGGGGGATACGCTTGAACTGTATAAAACACTGGTTAGGCCACAGCTGGAGTACTGCATGCAGTTCTGGTCACCGCATTACAAGAAGGACGTGATTGCACCAGAGAGGGTACAGAGGAGATTTCTGAGGATGTTGCCGGGAGTGGAGAATCTAAGCTATGAGGACAGATTAGATAGACTGGATTTGTTTTCATTGGAACAGAGGAGGCTGAGGGGAGACCTCATTGAAGTGTATAAAATTATGAAGGACCTTGATATAGTGGATAGAAACGGCCTATCTCCCTTAGCAGAGGGGGTCAACTACCAGGGGGCATAAGTTTAAAGTAATTGGTAGAAGGTTTAGAGTGGATTTGTAGGGAATTGTGACCAAGATGTCGTCCTGGAAGACCACGGTGTACGGAAAACACTTCAGTAAGCTTTCAATGTTTCTCTGGAATATCGCCACCAGCGATCAGGCATCTGTTATTAAAAAAAAGACCTTTGTGTGTGTTGATACAGGTGGGGGTCTTCGATGATTCCTCCAGTTCCTGTGTCATGTAGGCTGAAGTCAGATCCAGCTTCATGAACATCTTTCCTCCTGCCAGCATTGCAAGGAGGTCATCAGCCTTTGGTAGTGGGTATTGGCCCTGCAGGTAGAAACTTTGTAACAACCACAGATTCTGATGGTGTCATCTTCGTTGAGGATAGGGACGATAGGACTGGCCCACTCATTGAACTTGTTCGGGGAAATGATGCCCTCTCTTTGCAGCCGGTCTAGCTCGATCTCTACCCTTTCTCTCATCATGTACAGTACTGCTCTCGCCTTGTGATGGATGGGATGCACCCCAGAATTAGGTGGATCTGCACTTGTGCTCCTGGAATTTCTCGATGCCTGGTTCGAACAGCGAAGGAAATTTGTTTACGACCTGGGCACACGAAGTGTCATCAGCAGGCGATAGCACTCGGACGTCGTCCCAGTTCCAGCGTATCTTTCCCAGCCAGCTCCTGCCGAGCAGCATGGGACCATCACCCGGTACCACTCAGAGTGGTAGCTTGTGCACCGCTCCATCATAGGAGACCTTTATGGCAGCACTGCCAATTAAGGGAATCAGTTCCTTTGTGTAAGTTCTTAATTTGGTGCGAATTGGAGTTCAGACTGGCCTTGAGGCCTTGTTGCACCACAACTTTTCGTAAGTCTTTTTGCCCATGATGGACTGGCTCGCGCCCGTGCCCAGCTCCATTGACATCGGAAGTCCATTTAGTTCAATGCTCAGCATTATCGGGGGACAATTCGTGGTGAATGTGTGCACCCCATGTACCTCTGCCTCCTCGATCAGAGGCTCTAGTTCATCGTGATCCTCCGTGGATCTGTCCTCCTCTGCAACATGGTGGTTTGCAGGTTTAACAGGCTTTGCAGCTCGCTTGCACAGTTGTTGGAGGAGTCCCATTGTTCCACAGCCCTTGCAAAAGTACTCTTTGAATCGGCATGAATGGACCGACGATCACCCCCGCAACGCCAACAAGGTGTTAATGGCCTTGCATTCATCACCCTTGATGGTGGACTCTGGGACATCTGCAGACGTGTAGCTGCAGGTATGTGTGACCTGCTCTGCACATGATGATTCGAAAACATCACTTTGTTCACAGTACTTGTAGCAGCACTTGTGTGCTGAGCGATTTGCTTTGCATTGTCACTGGTGGCAATGAACGCCTGGGCTATCGCTATGGCCTTACTCAAGGTTGGGGTCTCTACAGTCAAAAGTTTGCGAAGTATGTTTTTGTGGCCAATAGCAAGTACGAAAAAGTCTCTGAGAATGTGCTCCAAATGTTTTTCAAATTCGCAATGTCCTGCAAGGCATCTTAGCTCAGCATCATAACTCGCCACTTCCTGGCCTTAAGACCTTTTGTAGGTGTAGAACCAATACCTCGACATCAGAATGCTTTCCTCTGGGTTCAAATGCTCTCGGACCAGTATGCACAAATCGTTGTACGATTCCTCCGTGGGTTTCGCTGGAGTGAGCAGATTCTTCATGAGGCCATACGTTGGTGCCCCACAGTCCGTGAGGAGGATCACCCTTTGTTTGGCAGTGCTCTCTTCCCCATCTAGCTCGTTGGCGACGAAGTATTGGTCGAGTCGCTCCACAAAAGATTCCCAATCATCTTCCTCTGAGAATTTCTCCAGGATGCCCACTGTCCTCTGCATCTTTGTGTTCGCTATCTGTATCTCGTCGCCAGTTGTAATGCATGGAGAAGGAGTCAGACTGATCACTGTGAGCTCAAAGTAAACTGTGACCTTAGTCTTTTATTGCAGGTCTCCAGAGTGCCTCTCCAACCTGTGAAACCTCCTTAAATACCTGTGATCCCAAGGGATTATGAGATCCCTTGGGACTCCAGGTGGCGAGCCCTCTGGTGGCTGTACAGAGTAAATACAAATTTATATATATAACAGATTGCATATATGTAAGGTGGCAATAGACAGATTTTGAACGATATGGGAATGAAGGGTAAAGGGGAGCGGGCAGGGAAGTGGATTGAGGTCAAGATCAGATCAGCCATGATATTATATGGTGGAGCAGGCTCGAGGGGCCGAAATGCCTATTCCTCCTCCTATTTCTTTTGTTCTAATGTTGTTAGGGAGCAATTGCCTCCAGTTAAATACTGGCAATGCCAAAACCAGCATTTTTTTACCCATCGCAAACTTCTATCCTCGCTACAGATTCCGTTCCCAGCCCTGGCCGCTTTCTCAGGTGGCACCAAACTGTTCACAACGTTTGAGACCTCGTCACCCATAATCTGACATTCCAACCCAGTACCTATTGCTCACTAAGTCCGTCAATCCACCCGAAGCTTTGCATGGGCACCACAATGTGTCACAACCTGTTAGGCCCCAGGTTATGAGGGAAAATGCAAAAGATTCTCTGGTGATCTAGTGGTTTGAACACAGTTTCGATTCCCGCTCAGAAAGATTGACTTCCTCGGTGCTGTTCGATCTGGCACCAACCAAATGCCCATCCCGAGCACAATGCTCGCCCACGATCAACCAGCTTGTTGAACACCACTTTTGCTGCCTAAAAATCAGGAAACTTCAACCCATCTGCAGTAATGATCGGGACGCCGCACCTCGAGATATATATATTGGCAATGGAGGGGGTGAAGCACAGATTGAACAATATGATACGGGGGCTAAACGGGTTCAATTATGAGGGCAGTTTGTATAAACGTGGCTTGTATTGCATTGAGCTTAAAAGTTTGAGGGTTGTCTAAATTGAGGTGCATAAATAATAAATGGGTTTGATAGGATGGATACACATGCACTAATTCCTCTTATGATGCAGTTAAGAACGACGAATTATAAGCTTAAAACTATTCTTCACACGAAAGCTAGTGTCAGCCTTGTTTAAGCTGGAAACATTCTTGCCTCTTGAGTCAGAAGGTTGTGGCTTTCAGTTTCCTTCCAGAAACTTGAGGATAAAATGTAGGCTAGCACTTCAATGCAGTACTGAGGCAGCGCTGCAGTGTTGGAGGGGCAGTACTGAGGGAATGCTGCACTGTCGGAGGCTTAGTACTGATGGAAGGCTGCACTGTCGGAGATTCATTACTGAGGGAGTGCTGCACTGTCGGAGGTGCCGTTTTTCAGATGAGATGATAAACCGAGGCAATGTGTGCTCTCTCATGTGGATGTAAACCATTCTTTGGCACTATTTTGAAGAAGACAAGGGGAGATCTCGCTGATGTTCAGGCCAATATATATGCCTCATTCAAAATCACCAAAAAACAAGTTTTTTTCTGGTTATAATCACGTGGCTGCTGGTGGGACCTTGCTGTGCTGTCATATTCCCTACGTTACAACAGTGATTACATTTCGAAAGACTTCATTGGCTGTAGATGCTGAGTCCAAGTACATTTTCAAAGTTGAGATTGAAAGATATTCGGCCGGTAAGGATACAGATGAACTAAGGGGGTAAAATTGGATGAGGTACAGAGGAGCCATGATCTAAGTTAATGATGGAGCAGGCTCGACTACATTTGCAAGTCTCAGGTTTTTCCTGTCTGCCATGGTGTGTACACAATGCCGCAGTCCTGGACTGCTCTCATCTTTAAAGAATAACAGTTCAATATTGTCAGGGATTGCACATTCAGAAAGCACTTATAACCTTCTTCTTCAACAGGGTCTGTGGGACTGAGACAATATTTGTGTGTGTGCCCAGCAGAGTGCAGACTGGTCATTCTTTACAGAGGTTTGCAGGACTAACTCAACATTTGCAGGATGCTCCCAAGGAAGTGGATTGTGATAATATTCCCAGAAGAATCTATAGCATTTTACACTATGTACGGAGGCAGAGTCTCAATCTTTATAGGTGAACCAATGACTGGCAGGTATTTGCAGTAAGTTGCAGATAGTGGTTCTTTATTTCGAGGGTTCTCTAAAAGTGTTAATATTTGCAGTTTCCGCGAGTCAGACAGAGTCCCGCTCAGAAGGATCCTCACAGATCCACTGTAAAGTGACCCGGAGTTCACTAATATCACAGGATTGCATTGCATCACCGAAACTGTCTCGAAATGTAAATAGACTTCCTCTCACTTGTCATCCACATGCGAAGACACACAGTTTAACATTCCTTGTTTTTCCATCAATTAGTCGACTAACATTCTGAGCTCTGCTGTTTTCTCACTGACGTTAACATAACATGTAATAAATGTACTTTGTTCTATCAAAAGTTTGGGAGTGCAAGGGAAGAGCTGACTCTGTTTGTTCAATGACTGTAATTAATGTCAGTCTCCATCGACCATAATTGACTCACCAGAGGGTTCCCAGTATTATAAGTAAGTGGCCTCATCTCACAGTGTCAGCGGACTCTGTGTTTCCCATAGAAAGGGTGAGATGGTCCATACTCAAAGGCTGGAGTGCCATAGATCATCAGAGTTCACAGAAAGTGAAAGGACAGGGTGGTCTTTACTGACACTGCTCAGGATACATTTTGTTTTTCAGGATACACAGAGTATTTGCTATCCAGTCTTGGCTGCTTTCGTTGTTCCTTGTAAGTCACTCTTTCCAGATATGATTTCTGTATTTCCTTCTTTAATGTATTACTGTTCTTGCCGTTCATTACCGCATCTTCACTGCTGTTGGTGAACCAGCTGAGTCCTCCTATCAAGTTGTAACCTCTGTAAACCATGTTACGTTGTGCTACTTTTCTTAACATTTGTTCTCGTATTTTCGCTTCTGTTACTGGACCAGGTAAGTCACTATATTCAACTATTAGTGATACAAACACTCTTCTACTTTATTCATTGCACAATATCCGTGGTTCATTGTATTGAGTATACTGAATATGCTGTATGAATAATAACGTTGCATTTTCCCCTGACATGATTGTTTCCCAGTCACTCGTTCACTGGTCTGAGCTCAGAGTCTTCATTTCTCACCATTTGTTTGATGTGGGGCATTCGACGTTCTTTGAGTCTATCACACCACCATCAGTATTGTTGGATGATTCTTTGTGTTGAACATTTTGTGTTGTTTGCTTTGAAGACAGATATCAAACTAGAAATCTGCCTTGCAGGAGATTGATCTTAGCTGCAGAAATATTGTGTTATGGGGAGTCAGACAACGAATCCAGATAGACAGATGATCAGTACAATTGAAAATAATCCAAGTCCATAAGCTGCCTTACTCTCCCTTAATTAGAGCTGAGCATTAGTCTCACGATCTTTCAATCGTTAGAAACATAGAAACATAGAAAAATAGGTGCAGGAGTAGGCCATTCGGCCCTTCGAGCCTGCACTGCCATTCAATAAGATCATGGCTGATTATTCCTTCAGTACCCCTTTCCTGCTTTCTCTCCATACCCCTTGATCCCCTTAACCGTAAGAGCCATATCTAACTCCCTCTTCAATATATCCAGTGAACTGGCATCAACAACTCTCTGTGGCAGGGAATTCCACAGGTTAACAACTCTCTGAGTGAAGATGTTTCTCCTCATCTCAGTCCTAAATGGCCTACCCCTTATCCTAAGACGGTCCCCTGGTTCTGGACTTCCCCAACATCGGGAACATTCTCTCCATATCTAACCTGTCCAGTCCCGTCAGAATCTTATATGTTTCTATGAGATCCCCTCTCATCCTTCTAAACTCCAGTGTTTTAAGGCCCAGTTGATCCAGTCTCTCCTCATATGATAGCCCAGCCATCCCTGGAATCGGTCTGGTGAACCTTTGTTGCAGTCCCTCAATAGCAAGAACGTCCTTCCTCAGACTAGGAGACCAAAACTGAACACAATATTCCAGGTGAGGCCTCAATAAGGCCCTGCACAACTGCAGTAAGACCTCCCTGCTTCTATATTCAAATCCCCTAGCTATGAAGGCCAACATACCATTTGCCTTCTTCACCACCTGCTGTACCTGTGTGCCTACTTTCAGTGACTGATGAACCATGACACCCAGGTCTCGTTGCACCTCCCCTTTTCCTAGTCTGCCACCATTCAGATAATATTCTGCCTTGGTGTTTTTGCCCCCAAAATGGATAACCTCACATTTATCCACATTATACTGCATCTGCCATGCATTTTCCCACTCACCTAACCTGTCCAAGTCACCCAGCAGCCTCTTAGCGTCCTCCTCACAGCTCACACCGCCACCCAGTTTAGTGTCATCTGCAAACTTGGAGATATTGCACTCTATTCCTTCATCCAAATCGTTAATGTATATTGTAAAGAGCTGGGGTTCCAGCACTGAGCCCTGCGGCACTCCACTAGTCACTGCCTGCCATTCTGAAAAGGACCCATTTATCCCGACTCTCTAAATCCTGTCTGCCAACCAGTTCCCTATCCATGTCCGTATATTACCCCCAATACCATGTGCTTTGATTTTGCACAACAATCTCTTGCGCGGGACCTTGTCAAAAGCCTTCTGAAAGTCCAAATACATAACACCCACTGGTTTTACCTTGTCCACTCTGCTAGTTACATCCTCAAAAAATTCCAGAAGCTTCGTCAAGCATGATTTCCCTTTCATAAATCCATGCTGACTTGATCTGATCCTGTCGCCGCTTTCCAAATGCGCTGCTATTTCGTCCTTCATGATCGAGTCCAACATTTTCCCCACTACTGATGTCAAGCTAACCGGTCTATAATTACCTGTTTTCTCTCTCCCTCCTTTTCTAAAAAGTGGTATTCCATTAGCTACCCTCCAGTCCATGAGAACTGATCCAGAGTCGATCGACTGTTGGAAAATGATCACCAATGCTTCCATTAATTCTAGGTCCACTTCCTTGAGTACTCTGGGATGCAGACGATCAGGCCCCAGGGATTTATTGGCCTTCAATCCCATCAATTTCCCTAACACAATTTCCCGCCTAATAAGGATATCCTTCAGTTCCTCCTTCTCACGAGACCCATTGTCCCCTAGTACCTTCGGAAGGTTATTTGTATCTTCCTTCATGAAGACAGAACCGAAGTATTGGTTCAATTGGTTTGCCATTTCTTTGTTCCCCATTATGATGGTTATGATTTGTGTAAAGCCTGTTTACCAGCATCACTCTTCTTATCATTAAGTACTCTATAGTCATGCCTCATTTGTAAGTATGCTTAACTGTATTGTAAATATAATCTGTACCCTCTCTAATGCCTTCACATCCTTCCCAAATGGTGTTGCCCAGATTTGCACACAATACTCCAGCTGTGGCCGAACAAGTGTTTTAAGTAGGTTTAGCATAACCTGCTGGCATTTATCTAGGTCTCTACTTATCAAGCCCAGGGTCCCATATGTTTATTAACTGCTTTTTTACCCTGTCCTAGCAACTTCAATGATTTGTGCACAAACACTCCCAGGTCTATCTGTTCTTGCACTCCTTTTAACATTGTACAATTTGCATGTATTCTCTCAACAGATCCTTCCTACAAAAATGTTAATTTCGAGATAGTCACCTCAATACTATTCTTAAAATCCTCGTGTTCTGTGGCGCAGCTCCGTCCTTTGATCTAGGTGTGAGAAACCGCCTTCCTTCTCTCCACCGAATTCCTGCTCTCACCACATTCTCAACATCCACCCTGTCTGTGAGCCACTCCGATTGTGGGTCACCACTCTCTGTATCCTCATTACTCCCTAACAGCTGATAGCTCTGCAGGATAGCACATTTCGAAATGTTTTCGCATATTTTGTTCAGGAAACATTCGCGATGTTTTGAAATTGCCCTTCATATTTTCAAATGACCTGAAGTGTGAGGCTGTTCTGAAGAAAGAAAATAAAAACTTGCCTTTCTATGGCAGTTCACGGCCTCCGTATGTCCCAAAGCACCTTGCAGCCAATGAAGTATTTCACAAGTGTAATCACTGTTGTAATGTGGGAAATGTTCTGATCAAGTTTTTTGTTGAGTACTTGGACAGTTTGAACAAAAGCACGTGTTACGTACGTTTTATGGACAAACTCTGATTTCAACATGTAACCATTAGCGAATACATTTTCAAGAATTACATTGAATGATTACTGAATGAATGTTGATTTTAAAAGTTATTTACAATAGTTATTTTTATTCACTTTCACCCCTTCTAGATGTCGGGACAGCTGCTCTCCAACAATTCCGTGCTAGTATCACAACCGATACTGGTCCTGTTCAACAGCTCCCAACACTGGTCCACTCACGCTCTGCATTTCCAGATATCCTCTGTCAGTCCCTTCTCATTATACCCTGATAAATTATAACTCAATTCATGTGGTAATTTTCAAATCTATGTTTCAATTTACCAGGGTCGTTTTCAATCCTTCTCAATGAGACTAGAGATGTCGAGATTGTTCACCTTGGAGCAGAGGCGTTTCAGGGGGGATTTAATAGAATTGAAAATTACGCAGGGTTTTTGTTAGAGTAGATAGAAACGACCTATTTCCCTTAGCAGAGGGGTCAACAACCAGATTTAAAGTAATTAGTGGGTGGTTTAGAGGAGATTTGAGGGCAAATTCTTTCACCCAGTGTGTGGTGGGCATCTGGAACTCACTGCCTGAAAGGGTGGGAGAGGCTGAAATTCTCACCACATTTAAAAAGTATCGGCATGCGCACAAAGGGACCTTGGAATGCATGTCCACAGATCCCTGAAGGTAGCAGGCCAGGTAGATAAGGACATTAAGAAGGCATATGGAATACGTGCCTTTATTCACGAGAATACAAGAGCAGGAATATTATGCTTGTACTGTATAAAACACCAATTACGCCAAAAGTAGAGTATTGTGTTCAGTTCTGGTCCCTGCATTAGAGGAAATATGTGATTGCACTAGAGAGGGTGGAGAGGAGATTTATGAGGATTTTGCCTGGACTGGAGAAATTTAGCGATGAGGAAAGATTGGACAGGGTCTGTTTGTTTTCTGAAACTGAGGAGGCTGAGGGAAGACCTTATTGGGATGTCTAAAATTATGAGGGGTTTTGTTAGAGTGGATAAAAAGGACCTATTTCCCTGAGCAAAGGGGTCAACAACCAGGGGATATAGATTTAAAGTAATTAGTAAGTGGTTTAGAGGGGATTTGAGGGCAAATTCTTTCACCCAGAGTGTAGTGAGCATCTGGAACTCACTGCCTGAAAGGGTGGTAGAGGCTGCAACCCTCACCACATTTAAAAATACCTGGATGCGCACTTGAAGTGCCGTAACCTGCAGGGCTTTGGACCGAGAGCTGGAAAGTGGGATTAGGCTGGCTACTTAGTTGTTGGCCGGAACAGACACGATGGGTTAAAATGGCCTCCTTCCGTGCTGTACAATTCTATAATTCTATGATTCTATGATTCACTTGTCTTCCAGGGGTATTGGGATAATTTCTGCGGCAGCAGCGACCTGTACAAGTGGATGGGTTACCCTTGAACAGGCAGCAACCAATGATCTCACAGGGAGGTTAACAAGTGCGGTGGGGAGGTTTTACTGTAATTGGGCAGGAGAAGGGGTACCAAGAAATAGCAGCAGGGAGGAGAGACAAGGTGCATAGAGAACTAGGAGGGGCAAATAGCACCAGAGCCAAGACTAGCGGAAAAAGAGCAGGAATTAGATGGTGGAAAATAAAAAACATCTTGTGTGAATGCACACGTGTTAATGAGAGGATTGTTGCAAATAAGGTTCACCAGTTACAGATGCAAGTTGCCAAATGGTGTTATTGTATAGCTGGCTATAACAGAGATCTGGCTTAAACATGGACAGGAATGGGAGTGTGACATTCCTGGTTGCAAGGTATTCAGGAGGGATAGGGAATGAATAAAGACAGGAGGTTGAGTACTGAATAAGGATAATATTACAGTTCTGCAGAGGAACGATATGCTTGAGGGTTTAATGTCTGAATTTATTTGGTTAGAGTTTAGGAATAGAGAAGGAGCTGTTAGATTGCATGGTGTTTACGATCGACCTCCAAATAGCGAGAAGGAGATAGAGGAGCAAATCTGGACGCAAATGTCAGAGAAATGTTGTATTGTATGGGGTTAATCACATAGGGTTAATGATAATATTTCGACATTTACAGTGTGTTTCTGCTTCATGCCTCGTGGAATGTTGATGATAACGAGAGAGAAAGAGAGAGAGAGAGAGAGACATTGAGGCGCACACCAGCTTGTTTATGGGATGGTCGATGTCTCGAGATCTCACGCTTTGTGGAAGTACAGCTGGGGCCTTACAGATTAGGAGTTGGCCATAAGCCACATGCACCCATGTTTGTTCAATCGGATAAAGGAGCGGATCTGTCCAGTAGCTCTTTGAACCTCACCTTGGACCGTGATTCACGAGCGGTGCTACGACCCCAAGACTCCTGACCAGCCGTCGTTGTGGAATTACCGACGGCTGTGAGCTTTGTTGCATGTTATCATACTTCTCTCTTCTTCGTAAACTGTATTATGTTTCTTTTCTCTCAGTAAATGGTGTTTTATCTTTACTTCATTTGTCTTGTCTCTTGTTTAACATTCATCCTGATCCCAAACCTGGGTCTATTATTATCGATCCAAAACACTTTGGCGTCACGAACAGAATCTGGTAAAATGTTTAAGAGAAAACACAAGAAGCAGTCTCCTCCTGCGGGAGAGAAGTATAGAATACCAGGGTGGAGCAAGAGGGTTGAGGGTTGTGGCTCTCTTGCCAATGTGCTAGCCCCGTTTGGACCCTCGCAACATTGGGATACGCAGTTATTGGAACAGAGCAAAGATAGAACCATACCCCACGTGTTACTGTCTCTCCTGGAGGAAGCGAGCTTCCCACAGGAGAAAAATAGTCCCCCACAAATGGGATGGATTTTGTTGACAGCATTAAGGGTGATGTGTAAACAACTTAAGGAAAGTGAGGCAGAAAAACTTACAGTTAAAAACAGCTGTTAAGGTTTTGGAAAGTCAAAACACGACCCTGACTGAAGCGGTCCGCAGTGCACAAGAGCGGGCGGACAAGGTCAATGAACAATCAGAAATTTTAACCTGCCGTCTGGCGACAGTACAACATTTTTTAAAAGCCAGACGATGGAAGTTACAGATAGATCGGTCAAAGGTACTTGCATTGGTAACTGGACCCACTTGGGATCCGGCTCGTTGGGACGGAGACATCTGGTACTCCTCTGACTCAGAATATGAGTAGACAGATGGAGGTGGGGGGGGCAACAGGAGGAAACTAAAGACCCTCCCCCATGACAAATAAGACGAAACAGCAAGATGGGGAACAGCCGGTAACCACTAGAGGGTTGCGTGACTTCACCACTCGAGGGTTGCGTGACTTCACCACTCATGTGTTACAAGAAATAGGGTCTCAATTTCGCCAAAAACCCCGGGAATCATTTTCAGAATTGCTAATCCGGATTTGGGACCAGAGAGCATCAGGCGTAATATTTAACCCTGAAGAGTTAACAAAAATGGGGTCTATGACTACGGACCACCATATCACAGCAGTGCTACGGAATGTCCAGGGCACATGTTCACTATGGGACATGGTTACTATAGGGGTCCGGCAAAAATATCCCTCTGCCGTTGATTGAGAAGGGGAGGTAAAACCTTGGAATACTATGGCAGAGGGTGCGATACAGTTACGCAACATGGCAACACAGGGAGGATTATATCTCCAACCATATGGGGGGCCAGATCAGGAGCTCTTTACGGCAGGAATGCGGTGCAGGCTGATGAAGAGTGGCCCTCCTATGATGAGGGGTGCGCTACTCGCATTATTGGGACCAGCCCAAGGGCAGCGGGTGGGGCACGCTTGCCTATTGTTAGGACAGTTAGAGGATGTAGAAGATAGTGTGCGAGAGTCGAGAACGGCTATTGTAGAGGGGGATCGGGATCAGCGACAAGGTTCGACCTCTGGGAAAGGTACAGGGTCAGGAAAGACAAAAAAAAAGAATTACCCGGAGGGACATGTTCGCGGCTTTACTGAAGGCAAGGGCCAAGGAAAAAATTGATGGAATCCCAACAGGAGCAATGTATTCTATGTGGAAGCAACACTGCGTCCCGGGAACAGGGAAGGGTGAAAGGAGGGAGATAAGGGAGACTAAGTCGGATAGCGATAAGTCTGCGGATGGGGAGAAACCACCTCCCGCTAGCCTATAAACCAACGTAGAAGAGCTGTGGAAGGCTAGTAATCCCCTTGACTATGGGTGTGGCCGGGATCCGGGAGTACAACATCTATCCAAGCTCCCAGGGATCTGAGGCCACACATTCCGATTACGATGCATTGGCGGGGGAACATACAATGAGATGTTGCTTTACTAGACACAGAGGCAGAAGTTACTATTATCCATGGAAATCCTAGGAAAAACATAGGGACCTGTGTGATGATTAAGGGTTGGGAGGGGCAGAAACACCCACTGTCCGAACAACTGTCAGAATGGCATTGGGAAATGGGCCTCCGCGCTGAGTAACGGTCTTAATATCGGCAGCAAAGGAACATATTATTGGGATGGACCTTTTAAAGGGAACCACACACACCTCTTTCGGGCGATTCTCATTCGGGATACGGGCGATCACTGTGATTGCGGGGAAGCAAAGTGGGAACCAGTGGTTGTACCACGGCCATCGCGTATAGTGACTATGAAACAGTACCGAATAACTGGGGGACATAGAGAAATAGAGGAAACCATACAAGGGCTCTTGGAGGCGGGTATCATTAGACATGCGGTGTCCCCCTACAATAGCTCTGCTTGGTCTGTGCAGAAACCCGACAAAAGTTGGAGGATGACTGTGGACTACCGACAGCTGAACAAATTTGCCCCTCCCCTGGCAACCGCTGTCCCAGATGTAGTAACTATAACAGAGCTGCTGTCTGAAGAAGGTGTGGCGTGGAATGCGGTAATCGACCTGGCCAATGCCTTTTTCTCCATTCCAATAGCGGAACAATCCCAGGACCAGTTTGCATTCACTTGGAAAGGGAGGCAATACACGTTTAAACACCTACCTCAAGGTTACCTACATAGCCCTACCCTATGCCACGGATTGGTGGCCCGGGACCTGGACATGTGCACGTTGGCTCCTAATGTTTCACTGGCACACTACATCGATGATGTACAAATAAGGGGTCCCACCGAGGCAGTGGTGTCAGAAGCCCTAGCTACTTTAGTCCAACACATCCGAGACAGGGGCTGGGAGATAAATCCGAAGAAGGTGCAGGGCCCTAGCAAGACTGGCCAGTTTCTGGGGATCCAATGGTCTCGGGGTGAGTGCATCATATCCGAGCCTGTGAAATAAAATTCAATAAATGGCCACCCCCACGAATAAAACTGAGACACAACGGTTTGTGGGACTACTGGGTTACTGGAGGAGACACATACCTCACCTCACGATGTTATTAAAACCGCTGTATGCCGTAACATGAAAAAAGGCCCAGTTCGAGTGGGGAAAGGAACAGCAGGTGGCTTTTGATGCAGCCAAAGAAGCCGGAGCTCAAGCTTTACCCCTAGCCCCGCGAGTGCCTGGAAAGCCTTTTGAACTACAGGTATCCGTTACCAATGACACTGCAGTATGGAGTTTGTGGCAGGTTCAACATGGCACTCGTATACCGTTAGGGTTCTGGTCTAGAAAATTGACAGATGCTGCTACTCATTACACTCCATTTGAGAAACAATTATTAGCATGTTATTGGGCCCTAACAGAAACAGAAGGACAGACAGGGGACGACAAAGTCAGTTTAAGATCAGAGCTACCCATATTATCCTGGGTTCTCTCAGAAGGTCGGGCGAGCGCAGCAAAGCTCCATAGTGCGCTGGAAATGGTATATCGCAGACAGAGCAAGTAAAGGAAAAGAAGGAATCACCCGACTACATGAGCATGTGGCTGAATACCCACAAACAGCTGAGAGTGAACTTACGCAGTCGTCTGTCAGTTTAACCAAAGAGTCACCGATCTCCTGGGGCGTGTCTTTTGAACAGGTAACACCTGAACAACGTAGCCATGCCTGGTTCACAGATGGCTCAATGGTCTGGCGAAACGGCCTTCGGCAATGGCGAGCCCCTGCCTTCAATCCAAAAACCCAGACAATTGTGCATGATGAGGGCGTGGGAGGCTCCAGCCAGCTAGCAGAACTAGAAGCTATAGTCCTTGCGTTAGAAGAGGAACAGCAACAAGTACACATATTTACTGACTCATGGGCAGTAGCCAATGGCATGGTGAGCTGGATGCGAAACTGGCATGAACATAACTGGCAAGTAACTGGGAAAGACTTGTGGGGAAAGCACCTATGGGAACAATATGGTCCAAAGCCCAGAAGCTGAAAATAACTGTATATCATATGGACGTTCACATGAAAAACACTTCAAGGACCTCTGAATATAATAACACCGTTGAAAATATAGACTGGGTACGGGCTGTCAAAGAGGTGGAAGAGAAAGAATATGGCATAGGCAAATGGGCCCACCACAAATCTGGACATTTGGGCATTCAGGGTACGATACACTGGGCATGAAATAGGGGGTTACATTTGACTACGGACGGTGTTAAACAGATCATAAACACCTGTGAAATTTGTCAAAAGGTGAAGCAGTTTCCCCTACAATAACAACCCGGTGCCCATATTAAGAGAGGGACTCAACCAGCACAAATATGGCAAGTTGATTATGTAGGACCTTTACCATTGCAACCACGGTTCCAATATTTGTTCACTGCTGTTGATACCTATTCTGGACTTTTGATAGCTTATCCAGTGACGAAAGCAAATCAACAAAGTACGATTAAAGGACTGGAGAATTTAATCACATACTACGGTGAGCCAGCAGAAGTACATTCCGATAATGGGTCGCACTTCACAGGTCAAACAGTGCAACAGTGGGCGGTAGACAACGGGATCTACTGGATGTTTCACTTACCTTACTATCTGCAAGCTGCAGGGTTAATAGAACGCATGAATGGACTACTTAAGCAACAGAGTAAAATATTTACTCCGGATAGCACATTGCAAGAGTGGTTCAAGGTCTTACCACAAGCAGTGTGCAATCTGAATCACCGACCATTGCTGGGGGGAACTCCCATAAGCTACATGTTAGGCAAAGTTAGTGTCCCTACTATTGAAACAGAAAATCAGACGCAGGACACAGTTTGTGAAGGAGGAAAAGTGTGGGTGCAGTACCCACAGAAACCCTTACAAGCAGGGGAAATCTTTGCGAAAGGAGAAGGAAACACTTATTGGGTGCTCCTGACTGGTGAAGATATTTCTCTCTGTGTTGACAGGGGTAAATTGACTAAACGGGGCTGAATTAATATACTTATGCTTCCTCCCACAGGAATTCCGCCCAAAATGGCGACTCACCAGCTCGTGCTGGCAAGTCTCTGTGTCTCGTTATCTGTGACTGTGCTACTTCCATCCTCAAACACAGCATGGGATGGCCGTATAGGGTGGCGGTTAGCTAACACTGATCGTACGCAAGACAATTTTACCTGTCCTTCCAGGCAAGCCTGCACTATAGGATACTGGAGCGTCACTTCTGACACATACGGGAACTGGGGAGGCCCAGGACAGGTGCTATTAACAGTAAGGACGGGGGCCAGCATCACATTATCAATCAAGTGGCAAAAAGATATGACAATGATATGCACCCCAATGTGTCGTTATTGCACAATGTCACATGGTTAAGGAGTTGGGCCCACAGCATTACATCAAGCAATGACACTATGTCAGGCGAAATTAAGTTAAATACGTCTCTATGGTATGGATGTACAAATGCCTCCGTATTCACGGGTAGGGGTTTATGGGCCACTTTTGGTCAATGCATGTAGTTAAGCATTCTAAGAGCCCCATGGATCATTTGCAACAACAACACTCTACATGTACACCTGTGCTTACATCCCCACCCATATTAAATCTCACACCACAAGTCCGGTATGCGGACAAGCCATCTGACGCTTGTAATATAACAACAATTAAAGCAAATCTGAAAACGTCAGTGAGACAAAGACGTGATATATTAGTCACCATATTAGGAGGGATAGGAACAGGAATAGGAGCATTAAACTCTATGGATATTGAGACCTTACAAAACAAAATATAAAAGGTAGGGAGACTCACTGGAGATGCGATTCGATTGCGAAATGCATGGGACAGAGGTCTCACAGGACAAATGTTTTCGAATTGGCTGTAGGACGTAATGCAATGGGAACAAATAGATAAAACTACTCAAGAGATAGGGAGTGTCACCGGGCGACAACAAGAATTAGGTCATCACACCAAATGCATGTTTGAAGAAGTAACCCGGCAACTATTAAGGGCCGAGTTAGAACGTATTGTCATGTCAGGGCATGCAAATAGTTGGAGCAAAATATTCCACTTCGGCTATAGAAATCTAGGGGTAAAACCTGATATGCAACGTACACATTGTGATGACCAGGGGTGTAACTTTACTATGAGAATAGTCAATATCACAAAAACCAACATCTGGTGCCAGTTTATAGTGCTTCCCCACCTCTATGGCCAAAATCTATGGGTACCCGAGTTCAAGGGTGGATGGATTGATGCTAGCAATAGAACTCACCAAGCTCAAGATTGTCAAATATGGCCTTTCGTTATGGTGTGTCCTTTGCACACACCTGTGTTTCAACCATGCTCCCTACAGCATACAGCGGGAACATGTATTTGGACACTTGTACCATACAATGACACAATTTTACATGAAATTGGGCAGAATCATGTTTGCATTACTAGTGTCAATTCCATTTATCTTGACGGCGCCTGTAAAGATCTTCCTCTAAATGTTTGCTTTAAAGGTGTGTATACCATATACGACCTTCATTCTAAAAGGTCATATCGATTGGGACGATTGAAAAATGTTGTGCGCCATCGCACCGTCCTAGGCATTACGAACCTTCCTCCCACTGTAGACCTAACTCGTTTATAACAACTTCTAAAAGATAATCAAAAGATCACTGACGAATTGAGCAAACGAGGGTGTACTCTTCATACTCTGCAAGTCGCTGTGAGTTACAGTGAAGGCGCCTTGGTCAGAGTTGCGACAACGGTCACTGACCTTACATTACACCATTGGTCGGACATCTTTTACGGGTGGTCCCCAAAAACATCCGCCGCCTTGAAGCTGTTAATACATCCTATCGTTGTTTTACTCATCACGTTATAACTGATATTACTGCTTATATGTATTCTTTGGTGTCGATTGCGGGTGTTGCTTGCGCATACTCAATGTGTAACTGATGCATTACGCCTTCAACTCGATTATTTTACTTAGAATGTCTAAATATCAAGTGTGGATTGTATTGTATGGGGTTAATCACATTCTGTTAATTATGATATTTCGACATTTACAGTGTGTTTCTGCTTCATGCCTCGTGGAATGTTGTTGATGCAGAGAGAGAGAGAGAGAGACATTGAGGCGCACACCAGCTTGTTTATGGGACGGTCGGTGCCTCGAGATCTCATGCTTTGTGGAAGAACAGCTGGGGCCTTACAGATTCGGAGTCGGCCATAAGCCACATGCACCCATATTTGTTCAACGGTATGAAGGAGCGGCACTGTCCCGTAGCTCTTTGAACTTCACCTTGGACTGTGATTCGCGAGCGGTGCCGGGACCCCCAAGGCTCCTGACCAGCCGTCGTTGCAGAGTTCCCGACGTGCTGAAGGCCGTGAGCTTTGTTGCATCTTATCATACTTCTGTTTTCTTCGTAAACTGTGTTATGTTACTTTTCTCTCAGTAAATGGTGTTTTAGAAACATAGAAACATAGAAAAATAGGTGCAGGAGCAGGCCATTCGGCCCTTCGAGCCTGCACCGCCATTCAATAAGATCATTGATGATCATTCCTTCAGTACCCCTTTCCTGCTTTCTCTCCATACCCCTTGATCTCCTTAACCGTAAGAGCCATATCTAACTCCCTCTTGAATACATCCAGTGAACTGGCATCAACAACTCTCTGCGGCAGGTAATTCCACAGGTTAACAACTCTCTGAGTGAAGAGGTTTCTCCTCATCTCAGTCCTAAATGGCCTACCCTTTATCCTAAGACTATGTCCCCTGGTTCTGGACTTCCCCAACATCAGGAACATTCTTCCCACACCTAACCTGTCCAGTCCCGTCAGAATCTTACATGTTGCTAGGAGATTCCCTCTCGTCCTTCTAAACTCAAGTGAATAAAGGCCCAGTTGATCCAGTCTCTCCTCATATGATAGCCCAGCCATCCCTGGAATCAGTCTGGTGAACCTTCGCTGCACTCCCTCAATAGCAACAACGTTATTCCTCAGACTAGGAGACCAAAACTGAACACAATATTCCAGGTGAGGCCTCACGAAGACCCTGTACAACTGCAGTAAGACCTCCCTGCTTCTATATTCAAATCCCCTAGCTATGTAGGCCAACATACCATTTGCCTTCTTCACCGCCTGCTGTACCTGCGTGCCCAATTTCAGTGACTGATGAGCCATGACACCCAGGTCTCTTTGCACCTCCCCTTTTCCTAGTCTGCCGCCATTCAGATAATATTCTGCCTTGGTGTTTTTGCCCCCACAGTGGATAATCTCACATTTATCCACATTATACTGCACCTGCCATGCATTTGCCCACTCACCTAATCTGTCCAAGTCACGCTGCAGCCTCTTAGTGTCCTCCTCACAGCTCACACCACCACCCAGTTTAGTGTCATTTGCAAACTTGGAGATATTACACTCTATTCCTTCATCCAAATCGTTAATGTATATTTTAAAGAGCTGGGGTCCCAGCACTGAGCTGCACTTATCTTTACTTCATTTGTCTTGTCTCTTATTTAACATTCATCCAGGTCCCGAACCTGGATCTATTATTATCGACCCAAAACAAATGTTAAAACAATAGAACAGTAGTATTAGGAGACTTCAATTCCCCCAATATAGACTTGGGGAAACTGAGTGAAAGGCAAGAAAGGTGAAGAATTCCTGAAATGTGTGCAGGAGAATTTTCTTACCAGCTCAATGGTGACCGAAGCAGTGTTGGATCAATGCAGCAGGGCAAGTGGAGTGTCTTTCAGTGGGAGAGCATCTGGATAATAGTGATCATAATGTAATCAAGTTAAAAGTAGCTGTGGGAATAATCAAAGAAAAATCAAAGATGAAAAGTATTCAACTGGAAGAGAGCCAAATTGAGTGATTTTAGAAGGGACCTAGCACAGCTGGACTGGAGCAAAGATTGGCAAGACAAACCGTGAATGAGCAATAGCAGGGCTTAAAGGTGGAGGCACATTGGGTATAAACCCAGTATATTTCCATGAGGAGGAAAGATGGGCATCCAAAGCTGCACTCCCCCCGCCCCCACCAGATGAAAAAGGAAATAGATGTTAAAATGAAACAAAATTGTCAGTTATAGAATACAGGTAAAACCTGGCATAACACAGAGAGTGCAGGGGGAAATTAATGAAGGGTGTAAGAAAGGCAAAGAGAAAGTATGAGACAAGATAAGTGGCGAACATAAAAGGGAACACAATGTTTTAAATAACATATAAGAAAAGGCACTGGAGAAGATGCAAACAATATTTACAATGATAATACCAGCAATGCAAGGTTATAACTATCAGGGAAGGATGAACCAGCTTGGTCTCTATTCTCTTGAAAAGAGAAGGCTGAGGGATGACCTAATAGAATTCTTTAACATTTTGACAACCTTTGATCGAGTAGATGCAGAGAGAGTGTGTCCACTTGTGGGCAAGAGCATAACTGGAGGCTATCAATATAAGATAGTCACCAAGAACTTCAGTGGATAATTCAGCAGAAACTTCTTTACCCAAAGAGTGGTGAGAATATTGAAATCGCTCCCACAGGGAGTTGTTCATGTGCGTAGTATAGACGCATTTAAGCGGAGTTTGATAAGCATATGAGGCAGAAGGGAATAGAGGGTTATGCTGAGGAATGATGTGCGGACGTTCGAGTGGAGCATCAATGCCAAAATGGTCTGGTTGGTGGAATGGTCTGTTACTGTACCTATATCCTCGGTAAACCTATGCAAATATAATATCGTAGTAGATGAGGCGGACTGGAGATATTGGATAGGATAACAATAGATAGAAATGATGTGCTCAATAGTTTGGCATCACTCAAAGTTAACAAATCACTGGTCCAAATAATATGCATCCTAGGTTGCTGAGAGAAGCGAGGGTGGAAATAGTAAAAGCTCTGACCACAATCATTCAATCCTCCTTGGATATGGAAGTGGTGCCAGAGGACAGGGCAATTGCAAATGTTGCAACCCTGTTTAAAAAAAGAAGAGAGATCAAATTGGTAACTATTGGCCAATTCATCTATTGCCAGTGGTCAGAAAATGACTCGACTATTCGCAAGGACAAAGTTAATTCTCACTCGGAGAAACATGGGTTAATAAGGGTCAACCAGCATGGATTTGTTGCAGGCAAATCGTGTCTGATGAACCTAATGGAGTTACTTGATGAACTAACAGGGAGGGTTGATGAAGGTAGTGTTTAGATGTTGTATATATGCACTTTCAAAAGGCATTTTAGAAGGCAGCGTATCAAAGACTTCTTGGGAAATAGGAGCACGGGGCATTAAAGGAGTGGTGGTAACTTGGTACGTAATTGGCTAAGGGATAGGAGGCAGCCAGTAGTGGTGAACGGATGTTTTCTAACTATGCAGTGGCTTAGAGGTTGGTATTGAGATCATTTCTTGTTATATATAAATGAACTGAACTTAAGTATAGGGAATGCAAAACATTGAAGTTTGAGGATGATACAAAACTTGGCAACCTAGTAAATAGTGAGCAGGATTGTAGCAGACTTAAGGGAGACATATGTGAAATTAACAGGTGCATGGCTGAGACAATTCAATTCGGATAATTGTGAATGTGGCCAAGTGATGCACTTTGGGTAAACCAATATGCAGAGGCAGTATAATTACCAATTTGATTTCTTGCCGACTATCTTATATTGATTGCATATGTTTTTTGCTCTTCTCCACAAGCGTAAACACTGTCACTGTGTCTACTCTGTTAAAATCTCGCGTCATTTTAAAGACCTCTATCAGATCAGCGCTCAGCTTTCTCCTTTCAAGAGCAAAGAGACTCAGTGTGGTCATCCTTTCCTGATACGTACAACTTCACATTTCTGGTGTCATACTTGTAAATCTTTTTGAACCCTTTCTAGTGCCTTGGTATCCTTATTATAACATGGTGACCTGAATTGTGCAGTGTTCTTCAAGTGTTCAGTAGAAGTTTCACATAACTACTCTACTTCTCATTTCTATCCCTCTCGAAATAAATCCTAGTGCTTGGTTTCATTTTTTATGGCTTTATTGACCTGTCTCGCTACTTTTAGTGATTAGGGTATTGGCACTCTGAAATCCCTTTGCTCTTCAACCCAATTTAGCTTCCTACTTTCTAAATAATATGTGACCTTCTTATTATTGTTACCAAAGACCTCACATTTGTCTGTGTTCATTGGGCAATAATTCAGTGCTCGGTTAAGTGGTCAAGTTGTGGTTATAAAGTTAGTCAAACAACAGATTCTCTCAGCCAAAGTAACACATGCACGAGCAGATTGGGAAAGGCGAGCTTTGGTCGGTCAGGTTTAGAAGTAGGTAAAATACGACGCAATCGGTCAGAAGACAGAGAGAGAGGCAGAGTGTGGAATCAGGAACACGCAATATCACCAGTTAGGAATTGGCTATAAATGATTCACGCCTCTTGAGATAATACCTGTCTCATATTATTAATTACCTGAAATGTGGCGGTGGAATGGTGGAGTTCAAACACTTGATACGCTGGTCTCAATTCGCTCTCCCTGTTAGTAAATGTTATTTTAAATAGTAGAAGTCATCTTCATCATCATAGGCAGTCACTCGAAATCGAGGAAGACTTGCTTCCACCCTAAGAGTGAGTTCTTAGGTGACTGAACAGTCCAATACGGGAATTACAGTCTCTGTCACAGGTGGGACAGATAGTGGATAAAGGAAAGGGTGGGCGAGGAGTCTGGTTTGTCGCACGCACATTCTGCTGCCTGCACTTGTTTTCTGCATGCTCTCGGTGACGAGACACGAGGTGCTCAGCACCCTCCCAGATGCTCTTCCTCCCCTTAGGCTGGTCTTTGGCCAGGGACTCCCAGGTGTCGGTGGGGATGTTGCATTTTATCAAGGAGGCTTTGAAGGTATCCTTGAAGCATTTCCTCTGCCCACCTGGGGCTCAATTGCCATGTAGGATTTCGGAGTAGAGCACTTGCTTTGGGAGTCTGAGGTCAGGCATGCAAACAATGTGACCCACTCAACGGACCTGGTCCAGTGTGGTCAGTGCTTCGATGCTGGCCTGATCGAGAACACTGACGTTGGTGCATCTGTCCTCCCAGGGGATTTGAAGTGCCCACACTGTAACAGTTGTTTCGTTGTTTATTTGTTTGTTTGTTTGTTTGTTTGTTTGTTTATTTGTTTGTTTCTTTCTTTCTTTCTTTCTTTCTTTTTTTCTTTCTTCAGGGACTGGAAGATGTGCCGACTACTGGGAACAGTATTATTCAAATTCATAAGTTTGTTTTTTGCTGATGTTCTTTATCAGTTGTCCCCCTAGAAAAGAGGACACATTTGCCAGGCTTTACGATCAATGACACTGGAGCATCCAATTGTCTCCTTGCACTTTAAGTAATAACAGGCAGCTGTGGAAATTCTTTTAAGATTGTGAGACCTGACCGAATCTATGAAGGTGCAGCATTTACCTTTGTCTGTGGAACTGTATCTGATTGGGAATTCCGCTGCTGTTGATATTAAGGATCTAGTTATTCAACTTTTTGCCATCATCTGTTTGTTCAGTGACTGCAATTACATCCAGGCAGCAGGGGACATGATTTTCTGACTGGATAGATTCTCACTCCTATAACTAAGGGAAATCTTCTCATTGTGACAATCGGAGAATTGCTCGCAGCAACAACACCAACCATCGAATCATCGATTAATGCCGAAAGGGAAAGATGTCTCTTGGTTTTCTGATCAATCTCAAGATTCTCTGGGCGATTAATGATATAGAAAAGATTTACTACCCAATCCTGGCAGCGGTTGGTGTCCCGGGTAAGTGGTTACCTGCAGCTGAAACATCGGCAGCTGGAGATTAACAGTATATTATTTCTTAGTCCGTGTGTCCAGCTCGTTAATTTATTAATTTCCACACATTACAGCAGCAACTGCACTTCAAAAATACTTTGTTGGCTGTAAACGCCTTGGGGTTCCCTACATCGAGAAAGGAACTTTCTGTCTCTTTTGTGTGTGTTTGTGTATATCGATGATTTAAACCTCAATGTTAGGGGTCATGATTATGAAGTTTGCAGATGATACAAAATATGTCCATGTGATTGATAGTGAGGAAGAAAGCTGTCGACTGCAGGAAGATATCAATGGGCTGGTGGGCAGAATAGTGGTGAATGGAGTTCAATCAGAGAAATGTGAGGTAATGCATTTGTGGCGGGCTAACAAGGCAAAAGAATAAACCTTCAATGGCAAAATACTGTGAAAGACTGATGAACCATCATCATCATAGGCAGACTCTCGAAAGTGTGGAAGACCTGCTTTCACCCAAAAAGTGAGTTCTCAGGTGACTGAACAGTCCAATATGGGAATTACAGTCTCTGTCACAGATGGGGCAGACAGTCGTTGAAGGAAAGGGTGGGTGGGGAGACTGGTTTGCCACACCCTCCTTTCGCTGCCTGCACTTGCTTTCTGCATGCTCTCGGCAACGAGACTCAAGTTGCTCAGCGCCTTCCCGGATGCTCTTCCTCCACTTCAGGCAGTCTTTGGCCAGGGAGTTGCAGGTGTTGGTGGGGATGTTTCACTTTATCAATGAAGCCTTGAGGGTGTCCTTGAAACGCTTACTCTGCCCACCTGGGGCTCACTTGCCATATATGAGTTCCGAGCAGAGCGTTTGATTTGGGAGTCGTGTGTCGGGCCTGCGGACAATGTGGCCCACCCAACAGAGCTGGTCAAGTGTGGACATTGCTTTGATGCTGGGGATGTTGGCCTGATTGAGAATACTGCTGTTGGTGCGTCTATCCTTCCAGGGCATTTGCAGGATCTTGAGGAGGCATCGATGGTGATATTTCTCCAGTAAGGAACAGAGGGATCTTGGAGTGCATGTTTGCAGATTCCTGAAGGTAGCAGGACAGGTCGATATGGTAGTTAAGAAGTCATATGGGATACTTTCCTGTTTTAGCCGATGAAGAGAATATAAGAGCAGGGAGGTTATGCTCAAAATGTATGAAACACTAGTTAAGCTGCAGCGAGAGTACTGCGTACATGTGTAGCCCCACATTACAGGAAAAATGTACTGGCAAGCGACAGAGGAGCTTTACGAGGATGTTGCTAGCACTGGAGAAGGTTGGCTGTGAATAAAAATTAGATACGCTGGTTGTTCTGTTTGTAACAGAGGAGGTTGAAGGGAGACTTAATTTGGGTGCATAACATTTGAGAGGCCGAGATAGCATGGACACTGATACCTGGGAGTCCCTGGCCAAAGACCGCCCTAAGTGCATCTGGGAGGGCGCTGAGCACCTCAAGTCTCATCGCCAAGAGCATGCAGATATCAAGCGCAGGTAGCGGAAGGAGCGTTCTGCAAACCCGTCCCACCCACCCTTTCCTTCAGTGACTACCTGTCCTACCTGTGACAGGGACTGAGGTTCTCGTATTGGACTGTTCAGCCCCCTAAGGACTCATTGTTAGAGTGGAAGCAAGTATTCCTTGCCTCCGAGGGACTACCTAGGATGATCATGAGGGTAGAAATGATCTGTTCTCTTCGCAGCGAGGTCAATAATAAGGTGGCATAGATTTAAAGTCATTGGTTGAAGGATTAGAGGGGACTTCAGGGGAACCTTTTCACCCAGAGGCTTGTGGGGGTCTGGAGCAGGCTACCTACAAGTTTGGTAGAAGCAGAAACCGCCGCCACTTTTCAAAATCCAGAGACTGTTACTTTGGACTTTCTGCATTATAATTTGGATCCTAGCTCCATAATCTATCAGCAGGACATAATTCCTAGTTATAGCTCCGTGGACAATGACAAATGGACGCTCTCTTCGAATTCAAATTCTACTCCTTTCATAAGGAGATATCTTCAACCCTGACATTGGGCAGGCAACACAGCCTTCGGACTTCATGGTCACAGCTGCAAGGAACAGTATCTAACCCCCTGACTATACTGACCCCTAACACATTCATTTTCACTCCCCCCTCTTCAATGGCTTCCTGCAGCATGGTGCCATGGTCAGTTTGCTCATAAACCACACAGACATTGCCTTCATCAACACTAGCAGAAGAACCTCATACATGTTGGATAAGTGCAAATGCCGTGGCTCCTCCAAGACTGCACTTGAATCGCAGTAACACCCTCTTGTCTCTGGCCACTCACCACACTTGTACTACTCTCTGACATGAGGGTTGTCACTACCTCCTGCATCAAAGTGACCAAATAAATCTCCCGCTCGCTGATGACTCACAATGTCTGCCCCTCGGACTCCAGTTCAACAACTCTGACCTAAAATTTTCCAGATGCGGACACTTACTGCAGGCATAGTCTTTCGGGATCACGATGCTCTGCACAAACTCTCACATCCTGCACTTCTGGTACACTACTTGGACTGCCAACCATATACATCCTTGTTTGATTTATGTAAGTAATTAAAATGTATGTCGTTGACAAACTTAACGTATAGTATAGTTTTAGCCAATTACTAGATCTAGCTAAAGTTATAGGTGGATTAATTATATATTTAGCTGCAATAGAAATCACTACAAGAACTGGAGGCAAAAAGCATCAATTTCCCCTCTGCACGAAATTCCTATTGACTCTAAATTGCGAACTTTAACACTCAGTTTATAAGAACTCTGTTTAAGACCATTCTGTCCAGACCACCCTGTAGACCTTCTCCATGACCTTGCTTGAAACAAATTAAAGTACCGTAAGTGCCTGGTGTTGAGTGAATCATTTCCATATTTTCCTCCTGCTCGCAGTTAACATGGTGACGATTGTGATCCTGTCTCGGGGAAAGTGCGGTCTCTCCAAATGTGTCACTCGCTACCTGGTGGCCATGGCAGCGGCGGATCTGTTGGTCGTGATCATCGATCTGATACTGAGGCAGATTCCTATAGTTTATCGGGAACTATTCACATTTGTGTGGAACTTTAGAGTATGTAACATTCACGCTGTCCTACTTCATGCCGCTACAGATTGTTCTGTCTGGTTCACCGTCACTTTCACCTTTGATCGATTTGTGGCCATTTGTTGCCAGAAGCTGAAATTTAAATATTGCAAGGAGCAAACAGCGGCTGTGGTTCTCGGAACAGTGACTGTGCTGAGCATTTTAAAGAACATTTTCTGGTATTTCCTGTATACAAGTCAATATTGGCTTTCGAACAATCCCTGGTTTTGCCGCGTGTCATTCAGTGTATCTCGCTCACTGGTCTGGACAGTCGTTGAATTAATGCATTATGTTTTAACGCCATTTATTCCATTTCTTTTGATTCTACTGTTCAATGCTTTAACGGTCAGACATATTTTAGTGTCCAGCAGAGCTCGCAGTAGACTCCGAGGTCGGAGCAGTGGCGAGAGCCCCAGTGACCCAGAGATGGAGAACCGAAGGAAATCGATGATTGTACTGTTTGTTATTTCGGGGAATTTCATCCTGTTATGGGTGATGTTCATGGTCTGTTCTATATTGAGACGATTGGATTACTTGGGATACCCTGTTTCTCTGCCCACATTTGTAACAGAAATTGGCTTCATGCTCCAGCTCCTGAGTTGTTGCACAAACACTGTTGTTTATGCAGTGACCCAGAGGAAATTCAGAGAGGAGTTGAGGAACGGAATGGAATATCCCCTTGCAATGATGGTCAGAATAATTCGATGAGAAGCCCTAATATTTCGTAACATTATCATGTATTTCTGTTCGATATTCTATAGAATCCACTGTCCGGTTCATTTGAATCTTTGGCCAAGATTTTTGCACTTCTAACGATGGTGAGACTGTCAGTCTTGGCCGTCATTACCCCTCTGAAACGGATAATAAAGGCAGGGTTTATTGCATGTGCAGATAAACGCCAAATTCATTGAGTTGTGGTCCGTCATTCCCTGCTCCGCCATAGACTGTGCTGTGGAACTCCCCACTGTTGACAATCAGTGAAATCAATTGAATTGACAAAAACATCCCCTTTTCTGCTCAAATATTGCTGTTTAAAAAAACCCGTAAGAAGTTAAGTCTTGTTCAATGAGGTGTAAATGGGTTTTTAATGGTGTTCTGCATAATAACTAATACTGAACAATCATTCTGGTCTTGAAAACTAATTTTACATTTGTGGAATTTCAAATTTCTCCAATATGATAAAATTTATTAGATTTTTAAAATATTATTATTTTTTTAATGACATTTCACCTTCTACCTTAACCGTGTTGTTTCGCAATTTATTTGACTCTCTGTAAAAAGTCAATGATAAAAGCTGATTTTTATTTCCTGCTTTGCTGCCTGTGAAACTTCTTCAATATATTTCGCTGCTTTGCAAGCTTGGAGACATCACTGATGCTGGAGAGCTTTAGATACCTGAGGCATTGGG
Source organism: Pristiophorus japonicus (assembly GCF_044704955.1). Classification (NCBI taxonomy): domain Eukaryota; kingdom Metazoa; phylum Chordata; class Chondrichthyes; family Pristiophoridae; genus Pristiophorus; species Pristiophorus japonicus. The sequence goes on along the minus strand of NC_091996.1, from coordinate 82,608,438 downwards.
ACCGTTTCTAGGGGAAGTGGGACCCCTACAAGCCAGGTGGATTGCACCTCAACAGAGTCGGGACCAGTATCCTCGTTTGCTCATGCAGTTGAGGATGGATTAAACTAGCTTTGCAGGGGCATGGGAAGTGGAGAATAGATTCAATGGGGAGAGAAGCAAAGCTGGAATTGGGCAGCCGAAAGGTAGAAAATGAATTTGAAAGACAGAGGAAACGGGCTGGAAAATAGAACATAAGGGAATTTGGCAATACTAAATGGTATATACCTCAATGTAAGGATTATAGAGGATAAAGCAGTTCATCGGAGAGCACAGATAGACACTTGGGAGTACGATATTATCGCTATTACGATATGGCTGAAAGAAGGGCAGGTGTGGCAGTTCAACATTCCTGGTTTCAGGGTTTTCAGATGGGATAGAAAGTGGAGTAAAAAAGGAGTGGGGGGAGGAGGTACGCAATATTAATTAAAGAAACAATTACAGCTGAGAGAAGGGATGATACGTTAGAGGGGTCATCAAACGAGGTCAGATGGGTTGAATTGAAGAACAAATAAGGGACAATCACACTACTGGGAGTGTACTATAGACACTCAAACAGTCAGAGGGAGGGAGAAGAAATTAACGTGGGTATATTGCTGCGAAGTACAAAAACTATAGAGCTGTAACAGAATCATAGACTCATAGAAATTTACAGCATGGAAGGAGGACATTTCGGCCCATCGTGTCTGCGTGGCCGACCAAGAGCTAAACAGCCTAATTCCACCTTCCAGCTCTTGCTCCATAGCTCTGTAGGTTACGGCACTTTAAGTGCTCATCCAAGTATCTGTTAAATAGGGTGAGGGTTTCTACCTCCATTATCATTTCAGGCAGTGAGTTCCAGACCCCCACCACTCTCTGGGTGAAAACATTTCCCCTCATATCTCCTCTAAAGCTCCCCCAATTACTTTAAATCTATGCTCCCTGGTTCTTGAAACCTCTGCCAAGGGAAACAGGTCCTTCCTAGCCACTCTATCCAGGCACCTCATAATTTTATACACCTCAATAAGATCTTCCCTTAGACTCCTCTGTTCCAAAGAAAACAGACCCAGCATCTCCAATCTTTTCTGATAGCCAAAATCCTCCAGTCCAGACAACCTTCTTGTAAATCTCCTCTGCACCCTGTCCAGTGCAATCACATCTTTCCTGTAATATGGCGACCAGAAATACACACAGTACTCCAGCTGCGGCCTAACCAGTGTTTTATACAGTTCAAGCATAATCCCCTTGCTCTTGTATTCCATGCCTCAACTTGTAAAGGCAAGTATTTCATATGCATTCTTTACCACCTTATCTGCCTGACCTGCTACTTTCAGGTATCTGCGCTCCAAGGTCCCTTTGTGCCTCTACACCTTTCAGTAACATACCATTTAATATGTACTTCCTTGACGTGTTAGACATCCCCCAATGCATTATCTCACACTTATCTGGATTGAATTCAATTTGCCACTGTTCTGCCCACCTGACCAGTACATTGATATCTTCCTGCAGTCCACAACGTTCTTCTTCCTTTTCAACCACACAGCCCATTATAGCATCATCTGCAAATTTCTTAATCATAGCCCCAACATTTAAGTCCAAGTGCCATGGAATCGTTTACTTCCACCTGAGAGAGAATAAGCATCTCATCAAAAGATAGAACCTTCAACGATGCGGCTCTCCTTCAGTAGTGCCCTGAAGTATCAGTCGAGAACATTGAGCGAAGGTGTCTCTGCAGTGAGACTTGAACCCGCGATCTTTTGACTCAGAGGCGAGAGGGCGACCACAGCTAATACCTTAACTAAAGTGGGAAGAGAATGATGCGAACACTTAACCCATTCAGAGCCGGACCGCTGATCGCTATTCCAATGCAGGCTTCAAAGCATTATCCAAACACAGGGGTATTGTAAACTGGCTCACATTGCTTAAAGCAGCAAAGTAAGAATAGCAGATGCCAACTTAAAGTTGTGCTGAGAATATACCACTGCCTGGAAAGGCTGAAATCCAATATCTTCCTTTCTGGCTGAGCTCATTAACTGTACCTCTAAATTTGTGTCTAATAATAAGATGGTACTTCTGATTCAGATTCTAATGCATTCATGTAAATTGTTAGCAACATTGGTCCAGCTCCGATCCTCATGGAGTCGATGTATAAATTATCTCCCCATTCCATGTACCTTGGATTGCAGAAAGTATCTCCCCATTCTATGTACACTGGATGGCAGAACGTATCTCTCCTTTCCATGTACCCTAGATTGTAGAAAGTATCTCCCCTTTCCATCTACCCAGCATTGCAGAAAGTATCTCCCCATTCTATGTACACTGGATGGCAGAAGGTATCTCCCCATTCCATGTACCTTGGATTGCAGTAAGTATTTCCCAAGTCCATGCACCCTGGGTTGCAGAAAGTATCTCCCCATTGCATATAGCTTGGATTGCAGAAATATCTCCCCATCCCATGTACACAATTTGGCAGATGGAGTATAATGTTGGAAAGTGTGAGGTTACGCACTTTGGCAGAAAAAAATCGTAGAGCAAATTATTATTTAAATGGAGAAAAATTGCAAATGGCTGCAGTAACGCGGGACCTGTGTGTGCCTGGTGCATGAAACACAAAAGGTTAGTATGCAGGTCCAGCATTTGATCAGGAAGGCCAATGGAAACTTGGCCTTTATTGCAAAGAGGATGTAGTATAAAAGCAGGGAAGCTTTGCTACAGTTATACAGGGTATTGGTAAGGCCACACCTGGAATACTGCATGCAGTTTTGGTTTCCATATTTAAGAAAGGATATACTTGCTTTGGAGGCAGTTCAGAGAGGGTTCACTAGGTTGATTCCAGAGATGAGGGGGTTGACTTATGAGGAAACGTTGAGAAGGTTGGGCCTCTATTCATTGGAATTCAGAAGAATGAGTAGTGATCTTATCTAAACATGTATATGATTATGAGAGGACTTGACAAGGTGGATGCAGAGAGAATGTTTCCACTGATAGGGGAGACTAGAACTCGGGGGTGTAATTTTAGAATAAGGGGTCACCCATTTAAAACTGAGATGAGGAGGCATTTCTTCCATCAGAGTGTTGAAAATCTGTGGAATTCGCTGCCTCAGAGAGCTGTGGAAGCTGGGTCATTGAATTAATTTAAGACAGAGTTAGACAGTTTCTTAACTGATAAGGGAGTATGGAGTTATGGGGACTGGGCAGGAAAGTGGACCTGAGTCCATGATCAGATCAGCCATGATCGTAGTAAATGGCAGTGCAGGCTCGAGGGGCCGTATGGCCTACTCCTGCTCCTATTTCTTACCTACACTAGATTTCAGAAAGTATCTCCCATCCCATATAACCTGGATTGCAGAAAGTAACACCTATCCTATGCACCCTGGATTGCAGAAAGTACCTTCCATCCCATGTTCCCTGGATTGCAGAAAGTATCTCCCATCCCATGCATCCAACTTTCACCTGTTAACCTGTGGAATTCCCTGCTGCAGAGAGTTGTTGATGCCAGTTCATTGGACATATTCAAGAGGGAGTTAGATATGGGCCCTTACGGCTAAGGGGATCAAGGTGTATGGAGAGAAAGCAGGAAAGGGGTATTGAGGGAAATATCAGCCATGAACTTATTGAATGGTGGTGCAGGCTCGAAGGTCTAAATAGCCTACTTCTGTACCTATTTTCTATGTTTCTATGTTTCACACATACTCATTTTTACTCAAGCTCTAATCATTAAGGATCTCATCTATTCCATGCCTGGAATTTCAGTATCATGAAGGAGGAAAAGTTTGGAAACGTGTATCCTTAAACTAAAGCTGAACCTGCCGAGGGATCTGTCTGTCACTGAGGGGAGAGAAGACAGACCAGCTTTCCCTTCACCTCCCTCAGAGAGCTCAACCACATTCTGTTCAGTTTAGTGTTGGGCTTTACCAAGATGCCCAATTATTGATGTACAATAACAACACTGAGAGTATTCTGTGGGATTCTCCCACTCGTCCACTATAAAATCACAGAATACACACAAAAAAACAGTTTTTTTTTCGGGGATGGTGCGATTGAGCAGGACAACCCCATGATAATTTATGACACAGTTTCATCCGAGCAATATGCTGAATATCTCTTCAGCTGTGCAGAATAATTACCCAGGACTTGGGGACCCCACTACCTATCCCACAGGTGAGTCGACAGTTTCAGATGTGGGATGGACTGTACTCCATGGGAACGTTCTAAGCTGCCATCAGGATGAGCGGAAACCTTCACATTAAGATGTGGCTGTTCTGAAGCCGGCGTTAACGTGTGTTCACTGCGATTGAGGAGAAGACACATTGATCTGCACCTGGTCTGTTCTGTCACTGAACGCGGAAACATTCACAAAACTGAAGATCGACATCTGATTCGTTCACCAACACTGACGTAAGTCACTTTAATAAATCAGAGAATTAATCTCGCAAACAGACGAATGTTTCTGGTGGATGCAAGTTGATTCGGATCACCCAGCGGTAACGTGGGTTGCTGGGGTTATTCCCCTCTCGATCAACTCGAGGCTGAGCTGAAGTCAAAGTCACAATTGTTTCCAGGTGATCCACTCCCACAACCACACAACAAAACAGTAACAGAGGTACTGCTGGACAAATCCAGCCCGACTAATGATGGCCTCATTTGCCTACTCTCAATGATCAGCATAGTGATGGAACGAGCCATCGCTACTGCTATCAAATGGCACTTGTGCCCCACTGACCTGCTCACCGATGCTTGGTTCATACAGAGACACAATACCTCAAGTTCAGAAGTGAGATGAGAGTAACTGTCCTTGGCATCAAGGCAGCATTTGGCCGAGTGTGGCACTAAGGAGCTCTTGTAAAAGTTAACCAATGGCTGGAGTCATAACTAGCACAAATTAATACTTTGTGCTTTTATCGGCCAATCATCTTCAATGCAGGACATCGCTGCAAGAGTTCCACAGGGCAGTGTTCTCGGCCGAGCTATCGTCAGCTACTTCATCAATGACTATCTCTCCATCAAACGGTCAGCAGTGGGGCTGTTAACTGATACTGGCACAGTGTCCCGCTCCAGTCGCAATTTATCAGATAATGAAACAGTACATTCCCACCTGTGGCATGTCCCAGACAGCATCCGGCTTTGGTCTCATTACTAGCAAGTAAAGGCAGCAGGGCAAGTCGCTAAGGTGTTTATCAAATATGCATTACTTTTTTATGATTAGTGACATAGAATTTAAAATCAAAGAGATCAGGCTAGACCTTTATAAATCACTGGTTAGGCCTCACCTGGAGAATATTGGACAATTCTGGGCAACACATTTGAGGAATGATGCAAAGACCTTCGAAAGTGTACATCGGAGGATTACCAGGATGTTACCAGGAATGGAGGACTTCGGTTCTGGGGAGAGGTTGGAAACATTAGGACTATGCTCATTTAAACAGATAAGTTCAGGAGGTGACATCATAAAGGTTTTCAAGATGATGCGAGGTGTTGATAGAGTAGATAAAGCAAAACCAATCCCTCTGGAGTGGGGCAATAACCAAAGGTCACAGATGTAAAATCATTGGCAAAATATTTAGCGAGGAGACCAGGAGATATTTTGTCACTCATAACTTGTTCGGATCTGGAACGCTCTATTGAAAAACCAAACCCATGAATAATTTCAGACATTCTTTGGATATAGGTGTGTGTTGACGATCAACTTATGAAGACATGGAAGCAATCGCGGGGGAGTGGGGGGCTGGGGTGGGGCGGGGGTAGGGGGAGATTAAACATGACTGATCTGTCAAAGAGCCAGTACAGGCACGACGGGTCGAATGGCATCCTCTGTCCTGTAAGTTGCTACGATTCTATGGTAACATTTGCAACACACGAGTGTCAAACAATGACCATCTCCAACAGAGAGAGGCAACCATTTTCCAAGGCGTTATGAGGCATTATAAGAACATAAGAACATAAGAATTAGGAGCAGGAGTTGGCCATTCGGCCCCTCGAGCCTTCTCCGCCATTCAATGAGATCAAGGCTGATCTTCTACATCAACTCCACCTTCCTGCACTGTCCCCATATCCCTTGATTCATTTAATATCGAAAAATCCATCGATCTCTGTCTTGTATATGCTCAAACACTGAGCCTCCCAGCCCTCTGGGGGAGAGAATTCCAAAGATTCACCACCCTCTGCGAGACGATAAAGGAATTTATGAGCTGGAACCTCTATGTTTGAGCTTATCGCCCCAAAATGGGCGTTATTTCTGGCGTGGGCGGTAAAAAGGGTTTTCAGATCGCTGACTTTTCGCCCATTCCCAAAGCACCTAGTTTACATTTTTGAAAATGGGTGTTACCGTGAGCAATATCAAATGGCCGGTTGCATAAAATTTTTTTGACCTTCTGCCGTAAAGTGTGGCCGTCCTTAGCAACGGCATGGCAACGCTCAATTTCCATGATTCAGGAGGTCAAGGGTCACCATGGCATGCACAGAAGAGGAGACAGAGAAAGAGGAAGCTCAGAGGGACTGAAGGCGTGGCTAGGTGTGGTGTGGCTGCTTTGGGAGGAAGGAGGAAGACTTAAGAGCTTCACAGCAAGTAGGCAACCAAAAAGTGGCTTTTATCAGCCACATATTTGACCGAATTTGGCCTATAATGGAGAGAGAGGAGGAGGCATCACAGCCCACTGTGGAGACTGATGCTGGAGAGAGCAGTGAGGTGGGAGAGGAACACATTGGAGGCCGCAAAAAAGCCAGGAGGTTCTCAGACGAGGCAAATGCCTCCCTCCTGCAGGAGGCCGAGTTACACTGGGGTGATTTGACACAGGGAGGGCGCGGGAAGCCCACTCCAAAGGCCGACCAGAGAATATGAACCGAGATAGCAGAGGTGGTCTCGTCAGTGACCAACGAGGTGCATGAGTACAACCAAAGCCACAAATGATGGAATGACCTTGTGGGATCCACAAGAGTAAGTACTGCATTGATTTACATGTACTTCTGTACTTATATAATTTGATTTGTAACAGTCATAAGTGACTATCAGCAGTTGTGAGGTCTTGCACTTTTACCGGCAATGTTTTACTCAAAGCCTGCGGTCACGGTGTATATCTTTAGGGAAAGAATGATAAAAGCATAATAATCATGATTATATATGTTGGTTATGTGTTGTATCAGTCTCTGTGACAGTACCTGCCAAAGATATCACTCAATGATCTCATGCCATGTCATCCTGTCACCTGTTACAGGAGAAGCTATCGATGATGAGGTCCATGCAGAGCCGAACAGGTGGGGGTCCACCAGTCCCCAGCGACATCACTGACAAGGAGGAGCGAGTGCTAGCACTCGTGGGGAAGCATCCCCGGACAGCCACAGAGACATCTGCAGACCCTGAAGTGATGCCGCGTGAGTAAAGCTTACACCAGTGCGTGATGTAAAGTCAATAGATGCCACACCAACTCATATCCGAACAATCATATATGATCGATGATTTCTAAAAGTATCAAATAAATAATGCTGGCCTAATGAAAACCATTGCAATCCACAGTGTGTTGATAGTCTTGAAATGTGATGTCTGTGATGATTTTGAGAGTGGTGGTGCTTTTATCGTGCATATGCTGTGTGTAGCGCTGGACTCACCTTGTCACCCGAGCAACCCTTTCTCCTCTAACAATTCATTTGTGTTTTGAAGCTCAGACAGCAGCGTGGCCCCAGGCAAGAGCACAGAGGTCAGAAGGTGGGGGCGCGGGGCAAGAGTTGGCGGACGATCCTACGACATCTGGTGCTGAGGAGCTCCAATTGTCGCCCATCAATCCGCTGGGTCTGTTCTCGACGGATGAGAGCGCGGACTTCGAAGTACCTGCATCGCCACGCTCAAGAACCCATTCCACCCCAAGGCCATCTATTGGTCCTCCGGTCATTACCGCCTCCACTCTGGAGGTACCAGCCCCAAGCACCTCGCCACAGGGCACCCGATTTGTCCCCAGGATGGTGCCACCCCCGCGGAGGCCTCCTGGACACGGCAGGTCTGTTCCACGAGCGCGACATGACAGCAGAGAGATGGTTCATTTGTCAGGGAGGACTATAGACATTGGTGACCAGCTCATCGAAGCTTTGGAGGCATATCCCGACACCTGGCCACCAAGTCCGTATACATTCCACGCATGGCGAAGTCCCTGGATGTGATAGCTAGGAACACTGCTGCCACAGCCCTCCCAGTGATCCCAGAGCACGGCACTCCACCCCTAGATTCCGCACCATCACTGCGAACGACAGATGTGAGCAAGGACCGAGATCCTGCTACTGCATCAGAGAATGTTGCCCACTTGGCAGCCCCCACTCCTGTACCCATTCAACCAACGCATTTGCCTTCATCCCCCGCAATGAGGCATCGCCTGAGGAGCTCCTCGGCCAAGCGCCGTGGAGCGAGAAAGGAAAGGGATAGAGGTGGGGAGACGAAAGAGAGGGGGAAGGAAAGTGAGGTGCATGTGCGCAGGTGATGGTTGTGTTATATCTCCATCTGGGTGTATGCAATTTGTTGTAATGTATGGGGCCATGCCTCGAGGAGGGGCGGGAGGAGGTCGGTGCCTCGGGCGGGCCAGAAGTATCGGTGGGACCCCTGTGGGCTGAGTGTCCCTGTACCCCCGACGGGCTGAGTGTCGGAATGCCCCCGGCGGGCTGAGTGTCGGAATGCACCCGACGGGCTGAGTGTCGGAATGCCACGGCGGGCTGAGTGTCGGTGGACCCGCGACGGGCTGAGTGTCGGTGGACCCGCGACGGGCTGAGTGTCGGTGGGCCCTGGCAGGCTGAGTGTCGACGTGTCACCGGCCACCAGAATCATGCCGGACGAGGGGTGGTGCCGGATAAGGGAGTTCCAGATAAGGAAGGTCCAACCTGTACAAAACTTGCACTATGGGCGTGTAATAGGCAAATTAATTCAATATAAATTATTGTGAGATTTTACATTTAGGTAGGAATAAAAATGAGGTCTCACAGTGCTTCTAAATCCAGAAATCTCGCCTCCCAAATTTGTGCCCATCTTCCCCGGAACTCCATGTCTGAATCCCTCCAATCAGATTTCTGCCCCAGTCACAAGACACAAATGTCATCTGGAATGATTGTAACAAAGGTAAGCTGTATCTCCTCTGTCTCCTCAAACTGGCTGCAGCCTTTGACATGTTTGACCATTCCATTCTTCTCTAAAACTTCTCTGCCATCGTCCAGCTGGGAGCAACTGCTCTCGGCTTGTTCCATTCTCATCTATCTAATAGTAGCCAGAGAATCACCTGCAATGATTACACTTCCTGCTCTCACATCGTTAGCTCTAGTGCCCCCCAAGGCTCTATTCAACGTCCCCTCATATTTCTCATCTACATGTTTCCCCTTGACGACATCATCTGAAAACATAGCGTCAGTTTCCACATGTACGCTGATGACATCCAGCTTTACCTCCATCGCTTCTCTCAATCCCTCCACTGACTGTATATTGTCAGTACTGGATCAGCAAAAGCTTTTCCCAATTATATATTGGGAAGACTGAAGCCATTGTTTTTGGACCCGCCACAAACTGCGTCCCATAACCATTGACTCTTTCTCCAACATCTGTTTGAGGCTGAACCACACTGTTCGCAACCTTGGTGTCATATTTGAACCTGAAGTGAGCTTTAGACCACATATCCGCAGCATAACTAAGAACACCTATTTCCACAACCGGTACATTGCTTGTCTCCGCCCCTGCCTCAGTTAATCTGTTGCTGAAACTCTCATCCATGTCATTGTTATCTATAGACTTTATTATGCCAATGTACGCCTGGCTGGTGTCCCATTTAATTCCCTACATAAGCTTGAATTCATCCAAACCTCTGCTCCCGGTGTCCTAACTCGCACCAACACTCGTTTACCCATCACCCCTGTGCTTGCTGACCTACATTGGGTCCCGGTAAAGCATGGTATTGTTCTTAAAATTCTCATGCTTTTTTACAAATCCCTCGATGGCCCTCGCCCCCTCCCTATCTCTGTAACCTCCTCCATCTCCACACCATCCGAGATGTCTGCGCTCCTCTAATTTTGTCCTTTTGAGCAGCCCCGATTGTAATCGATCAACCATCGGTGGCCGTGCCTTTTGTTGCCTGGGCCCTACACTTTGGAAAATACCTCCCTAAACCTCACTGCCTCGATACCTCTCTTTCCTCTTTCAAGACGCTCCTTAAAACCTATCTCTTTGACCAAGCTTTTGGTCATTTCCACTAATTTCTCCTTATGTGACTTCGTGTTAAATTTTGTTTCATAACAATTCTTTGAAGCATCTTGAGACGTTTTATGAAGTTAACGGTGCTATATATACACACATTGTTGTTGTTGTTGTTGTTGTGCACCCGCAGACTTTGAGACATAATTTAGGATGATACTTCAGTGCACTACTGAGCATGTGCAGACTATCTTTCAAGTTGGACGTTAAATTGTGCTGATAACAGTTTGTGTGGTTTTACATTCTTACAGTAAATATCGCTTCGATTGTAATGAGGTTTCTCTTAATATGTGTGCTGAATACAGCTTTTCATGCTTTACAAGTACATTTATACAGAGACATGGACCATGTACAGTCGACACCTCAAGTTGCTGGAGAAATATCACCAACGATGCCTCCGCAAGATCCTACAAATCCCCTGGGAGGACAGGCGCACCAACATCAGCGTCCTCGATCAGGCTAACATCCCCAGCATTGAAGCACTGACCAGACTCGATCAGCTCCGCTGGGCAGGCCGCATAGTCCGCATGCCAGACACGAGACACCCAAAGCAAGTGCTCTACTCGGAGCTCCTTCACGGCAAACGAGCCAAAAGTGGGCAGCAGAAATGCGACAAGGACACCCTCAAAGCCTCTCTGATAAAGATCAACATCTCCACTGACACCTGGGAGTCCCTGGCCAAAGACTGCCCTCAGTGGAGAGGGCGCTGAGCACCTCGTGACTCAACAGTCACAGCATGTAGAAATCAAGCGCTGACAGCAGAAAGAGCATGCGGCAAACCTGTCCCACCCACCCCTTCCCTCAACAACTATCTGCCCCACCTGTAACAGAGTCTATGGCTCTCGTATTCGACTGTTCAGCCACCAAAGAACTTGCTTCAGGAGTGGAAGCAAGTCTTCCTCGATCCCGAGGGACTGCCTATGATGATCGTATTCAGTAAGATAATGGGTCTAAAGGCAGATAAATCCCCTGGATTGCATCCTCGGGTCTTAAGAGCAGTAGCGGCAGGGATTGAGGATGCATTGGTTGTAATTTACCAAAATTCCCTGGATTCTGGGGATGTCCCAGCAGATTGGAAAACTGCAAATGTAAAGCCCCATTTAAAAAAGGAGGCAGACAAAAAGCAGGAAAATATAGACCAGTTAGCCTGACATCTGTGGTCGGGAAAATGTTGGAGACCATTAATAAAGAAGCAGTAGCAGGACATTTGGAAAAGCAAAATTCGGTCAGGCAGAGTCAGCATGGATTTATGAAGGGGAAGCCATGTTTGACAAATTTGCTGGAGTTCTTTGAGGATGTAACGAGCAGGGTGATTAAAGGGGAACCAGTGGATGTGGTGTATTTGGACTTTCAGAAGGCATTTGATCAGGTGCCACATGAAAGGTGACTGCACACGATAAAATTTCACCGGGTTGGGGGAAATATATTAGCATGGATAAAGGATTGTCTAACTAACAGAGAACAGAGAGTTGGGATAACTGGTTCATTCTCTGGTTGGCAACCAGTAACTAATGGGGTGTCACAGTGATCAGTGCTGGGACCCCAACTATTTACAATCTATATTAATGACTTGGAAGAAGGGACTGAGTGTAACATAACCAAGTTTGCTGACAATACAAAGATGGGAGGAAAAGCAATGTGTGAGGATGACACAAAAATCTGCAAAAGGACATAGACAGGCGAAGTAAGTGGGCAAAAATTTGGCAGATGGAGTATAATGTTGGAAAGTGTGAGATCATGCACTTTGACAGAAAAAATAAAAGGGCAAGTTATTATTTAAATGGAGAAAGATTGCAAAGTGCAGCATTGCAGCAGGACCTGGGGGGCTCCTGGTGCATGAAACACAAAAGGATAGTATGCATGTACAGCAACTGATCAGGAAGGCCAATGGTATCTTGGCCTTTATTGCAAAGGGAATGGAGTATAAAAGCAGGGAAGTCTTACTACAGCTATACAAGGTATTGGTGTGGCTACACCTGGAGTACTGTGGTAGTTTTTGTTTCCATATTTACAAAAGGATATACTTGCTTTGGAGGCAGTTCAGAGAAGGTTCACTGGGTTGATTCCGGGGATGAGGGGGTTGACTTATGAGTAAAGGTTCAGCAGGTTGGGCCTCTACTCATTGTAATTTAGAAGAATGAGAGGTGTTCTTATGGAAATGTATAAGATTATGAGGAGACTTGACAAGGTGGATTCTGAGATGATGTTTCCATTGATGGGGGAGACTAGAACTAGAGGGAATAATCTTAGAATAAGGGGCCGCCCATTTAAAACAGAAATGAGGAGAAATGTATTTTCTCAGATAGTTGTAAATCAGTGGAATTTGCTGCCTGAGAGAGCTGTGGAAGCTGGGACATTGAATACATTTAAGACAGAAATAGACAGTTTCTTAAACGATAAGGGGATAAGGGGTTATGGAGAGCGGGTAGGGAAGTGGAGCTGAGTCCATGATCAGATTAGCCATGATCTTATTGAAAGGCAGAGCAGGCTCGAGGGGCCGCATGGCCTACTCCTGTTCCTATTTCTTATGTTCGTATGTTTACGTAAAGTCACCGCGGCACTGTCATTCTATGTCTCAGGTTCATTTCAGGCCACAGCTGGAGACATTTGTGGACTTTCTCGCATGCCACACATCACTGCATTCGACAGGTCACTGAAGCCCTGTACGTATGCAGGAGGGACTTCCGTATGACCAGGGAGCCACAGAGTGAGAGGGCTCTAAGATTCTCCAGAATTGCAAACTTCCGCAAGGTGCAGGGAGCAATAGCCTGTATGCACATCGTGGAGTGGGCATCTTTTCAGGATGCAGAGGTTTTCAGGAACCGCAAGGGATTCCACTCTCTGAGTGAAATAAACTGGTGGAGAGGCTGGGAGAGATTGTGAGATAGATAGAGAGATTTTGGAGAGAGATATGTATTGTGGGAGATATATATATATATATATATATATAGAGAGAGAGAGAGAGAGAGAGACTGGGGGATAGTTAGACTGGGGAGAGTGAGAGAGACTGGGAGAGCGAGCAAGAGAGATACTGGAGCTAGAGAGAGACGGAGGAGAGATATATTGAGACTGTGGAAGAGAGTGAGAGAGACTGCACGATAGAGAGACTGGGGAGAGTGAGAGAGACAGGGGGAGCGAGCGAGAGAGACACTGAAGATAGAGAGAGATGGGGGAGAGATATATAGAGACTGTGGAAGAGAGTGAGAGAGACTGGGGGAGAGACTGAGGGAGACTGGGGGGAGAGACAGACTGGAGGCAGGGAGAGCGAAATTGGGCAGATGGAGAGAGACTGGAGGGAGAGAGTGAGTTGTGGAGAGACTGTGTGGGAGAGAGAGAGAGTGAGAGAGAGAGAGAGAGATTGGTGAGAGAAAGTGTTAGCGAGTCTGGGGAGAGAGAGAGACTGGGGAGAGAGGGTGAAAATGAAGGGGAGAGAGAGGGAGAGACTGGGGAGAGGGAGAGAGATTGGCGGAGAGAGAGAGACTGGGCAGAGATGGAGGGACTGGGTGAGAGAGGTAGAAACTGGGAGAGAGAGAGAGAGAAGGAGGGCGTCTCGGGAGAGAAAGTGTTAGCGAGTCTGGGGAGAGAGAGAGAGAGACTGGGGAGAGAGGGTGAGAATGGGGGGGAGAGAGAGGAAGAGACTGGGGAGAGGGAGAGAGATTGGCGGAGAGAGAGAGACTGGGGAGAGATGGAGGGACTGGGTGAGAGAGGTAGAGACTGGGAGAGAGAGAGACTGGGCGAGAGAGGCAGTGCGAGACTAGGGGAGAGATAGAGAGACTTGGGAAGCAGAGAGAGAGAGAATTGAGGAGGGAAGGAGAGAGACTGAGAGAGGGAGTTTATATGATGGAATAAAAGTTTTTAATGAATTATCCCATAAACAAACTTGCAGAATGAGCATGTAAATAAGAAATGAATTTCAACACACATACGTGTCAGAAGGCGCATTTTGTTCGGAGGAATATGGAGGCTACATACTCCTCGGAAAATAAGAATCGAAGTGGGGTAGAGTGGCAAAGGTATCTCTGAGTATACACAAATCATTAAAAGTAGCAACGCAGGTGAAAAAAGCTATAAAAGTGCAAATTATGCACTGGGGTTCATTTCTAGAGGAATAGAATTCAAAAGTTACATTAAACATGTACAGAACCTTGTCTCATTGTCTCATGATTTGAACCGGTGGGGTGGCAATATGCCCTTACTGTATATACGCTTTTAAACAGTTGCAGTTGTTGTTGTATAGGTTGTTGTTGTACAAGTTGTTGTAAAGGTTGTTATTGTACAAGTTGTTATTGTAAAGGTTGTCGTTGTTGTTGTCAGACTTTGACCACGGACAAAAAGTTCACGCTCAAAGGAGTTCATGGGCCGCTCAGTACAAAATAAAATGAAAGAAAACGTTCACTTGAATCAAACATTAGAAGAAGACACACCACCACATTCTAGAAACCGAGACACATAGAAATTTACAGTGCAGATGGAGACCATTTTGGCCCATCGTGTCCGCGCCGGCCGACAACGAGACTCACGGCCCTCGGTCAGCAGCCCTGAAGGTTACATGTAAACCAATGAACAATGAACAATGGCGGAAAGGTGAAGAGCACCCGGCCCAACCAGTCCGCCCCACACAACTGCGACACCCCACACTGAAACATTCTACACTCCACCCCAACCGGAGCCATGTGATCTCCTGGGAGAGGCAAAAAACAGATTAAAACCCAGGCCAATTGGTGGAAAAAATCTGGGAAAATTCTTCTCCGACCCATCCAGGTGATCGAAACTAGTCTAGGAGATCACCCTGGCCGTATTCTATTCCCTGCAGTACTTACCACCGTATCTGTGCCAGCCAACAAGAGGTTATCCAGACTAATCCTTCTTACCAGCTATAGATCCATAACCCTGCAGGTTACAGCACTTGAAGTGCCATCCAATCACCTTTTAAATATGGTGAGGGTTTCTGCATCCACCACTTTTCCAGGCAGTGAGTTCCAGACCCCCACAACCCCCCGCCTCAAATCCCCTCTAAACCTTCCACCAACCACCTTAAACCTATGCCCCCTTGTAATTGACCCCTCCACCAAGGGAAATAGGCTTTGCTATCCATTATATCCAGGCCCCTCAAAATTTTGCACACCTCAATGAGGTCTCCTATCAGCCTCCTCTGTTCAAATGAGAACAAATCCCACCTATCCACTTTCCTCATTGCTAAGATTCTCAATTCCAGGCAGCATCCTAGTAAATCTCCTCTGCACCCTCTTTAGTCCAATCACGTCCTTCCTATAATATGGTGACCAGAACTGCATGCATTATTTAGGACTAACCAGAGCATTATACAATTTAAGCATAACCTCCCTGCTCTTGTATTCGATACCTCGGCCAATAAAGTCAAGCATTCCGTATGCCTTCTTAACCACTTTATCCACCTGGCCTGCTACTTTCAGGGATCTATGGACAAGCACTCCAAGGTCCCTTTGTTCATCTGCACTTTTAAATGGTCTACCGCTTAATGTGTATACGCTTTCCTTATTAGCCATCCCAAAGTGCATCACCTTACACTTCTCCGAATTAAATTCCATTTGCCACTGCTCTGCCCACCTGACCAATAGATTGATATTGTCCTACAGCCCATGACTTTCTTCTTCATTATCAACAACACAGCCAATTTTAATATCATCCACAAACTTATTAATCATTCTCCCTATATTCAAATCTAAATCATTGATATACCACAAAAAGCAAGGGACCCAGTACAGAGCCCCGCGGAACCCAACTGGAAACATCCTTCCAGTCACAAAAACATCCTTCAGCCATTATCCTTGGCTTCCGACCTCTGAGCCAATTTTGGATCCAACTTGCCACTTGCCCTGGATCCCAAAGGCTTTAACCTTCATGACGAGTCTATCATGTGGGACCTTATCAAAAGCTTTGCTAAAGTCCATATACACTACATCGTATGCACTACCCTCATGGACCCTCCTGGTTACCTCCTTGAAAAATTAAATCAGGTTAGTCCAACACAATCTTCCCTTAACAAATCCGTGCTGACTGTCCATAATTAATCCTTGCCTTTTTTCAGGAAGTGCATTCCAGATCCTGACCACACTGTTTGAAAAATAATTTTCTTATGTCGCCATTGTTTCTTTTGCTAATCCCCTTAAATCTCTGTCCTCTGGTTCTCGACCTCTGCCAATGGGAACAGTTTCTCTCTGCTTACTCTGTGATTTTGAACAGCTCGACCAAATCTCTTCTCAATCTTCTCTGCTCCGAGGAGAACAAGCCCAGCTTCTACAGTGTAACTGAAGGCCTCATCCCTGGAATCATTCTCATAAATCTTTTCTGGAGTCGAACTAAGGTCTTCACATCCTTCCTAAAGTGTTGTGCACAGAATTGGACACAATGCTCCAGTTGAGGCCGAACCAGTGTTTTACACAGGTTCAACAGAATTTCCACACTTTTGAACTTTATACCTCTCGTCATGAAGTGCTGAATCCGGTAAGCCTTTTTAACTGTGGTCTCAATATGCCCTGCCACCTTCAACGATTTATGCACATATACCCTCAGTTCTTTCTGTTCCTGCACCTGCTTTAGGATTGTACCCTTCACTTTACCTTTCCTCTCCTTATTCCTTCTACCAAAATATATCACCACACTTTTCTGCGTTACATTCCATCTGCCCCGTGTCCGCCCATTCTACCAGCCTGTCTATGTCCTCTTGAAGTCTATCACTATCCTCTTCACTATTCACTATACTTCCAAGTTTTGTGTCATCTGCAAATTTTAAATTGTGCCCTGTACACCCAAGTCCAAGTCATTAATATATATTAAGAAAAGCAGTGGTCCCAGTACCGACCCCTGGGGAACACCACTGTATACCTTCCTCCTGTCCAAAAAACAACCGTTCACTACTACTCTCTGGTTTCTGACACTAACCCAATTCCTTATCCCTCTGCCACCGCCCCTTTTATTCCATGGGCTTTAATATTGATTTTAGGATTGATTGTGGAAGGTACAATTTGCACAAGTGTACAGTTGCTGAAACCCACTGTTATCAGGTAGGCAAGAAGTAGCAAACTGTTGTTGAAGCTTTGGTTGGCACTGTGAAGTTTGAGCTCGCGGTCCCTCTAGAGAGTGCATTGGATCTGCTAATCCTGTCCTACTGTGGGTTATGCTCCAGATATCTCCTCCGCCTAACTCAAATGCTCCAATAGCAGAACATCTCACAGCTGCTCTGAGATTGACGATTGCAAGAGGAACAATTCTAGGCAGAGAAACGTGAGCCACCAAGTCTTGCTCTACAATTTGAGTTTCCTAAAGCAAGGGGACTGAAATACCAAATCAGATTAGATCAGCAGACACAGTAATGGCGAACTGTTCATTTACCTGCTACCAGCAAATAGATAACTGACCAAAAGACATCAAAATAAACATGGTGCATTATCAGACACCCAGCAACAGCAGTAAGCAGTTCAACTCTGCGTCAAATGAATGATAACCTCCGATCCTCACTCACCAGGAATTCCTACAGTCGCAAGGAGAGGGTAGTACAAAGCATAGATCAGATCAATAAACGTTTTGTACATTCTTGAAAAAAGCAGCAGTGCCTGCTGGTGTCGAATTGAACAAATGCACCGGCCGACCAAGCTGCATATTCAAGGGATGGTATTTATATCTGCAGGAACTCCCCAGGTTGGTTTTAAGCAGCGTCTCAAAGGATGAAAGAGAGAATAGGGAGGGAATTCCGACGTATAGGGCCAGGGCCGCTGAAGGCTTGGCCGTCAATGATTACATTACATAGGGTTACACAGGATATACGGCACAGAAACAGGCCATTCGGCCCAACCAGTCCATGCCAGCGTTTATGCTCCACTCGCGCCTCCTCCCGTCTTTCCTCATCTAAATCTATCAGCATAACCCTCTATTCCCTTCTCCCCCATACGCTTGTCTAGCCTCAACTTAAATGCATCGACACTATTCACTTCAACCATTACCTGTGGCAGCGAGTTCCACATTCTCACCATTCTCTGGGTAAAGAAGTTTCTGCTGAATTCCCTATTGGATTTATTGGTGACTATCTTATATTGATGGCCTCTAGTTATGCTCTTCCCCAGAAGTGAAGCATTCTCCCTGTATGCATTCTATCAAAATATTTCATTATTTTAAAGATCTCTATGAGGTCACCCTTTTTTTTCAAGAGAAAAGAGACCAAGCTTGTTCATTCTTTCCTGAAATGTATACCCTCGCATTTCTGGTATCATCCTTGTAAATCTTCTCTGCACCCTCTCCCGTGCCTCTTATAATTTTTATAACATCGTGACCAGAACGGAATGCAGTATTCCAATTGTGGTCTAACCAAGGTTCGATACAGGATTAACATATCTATTCCTCTAGAAATAAATCCTTGCTCTCAATTTGATGTTTTATGGCCGTGGTGACCTGTGTTGCAACGTTTAGTGATTTGTGTATTTGTACTCCGAGATGCCTTTGTTCGTTTACCCCACTGAGACTCACACCCTCCAATAATAAGTGGCCTCTCTATTCTTTGCACCAAAATATAATACCTCACATTTATCTGTGTTGAACTTCATTTGCCAACTACATGCCTATTCTGCAATATTATTAATGACCTCTTGTAATTTGTTGCTGTACTCCTCAGTATTGACTATCCCACCCCCCACCCCTCCACCCCCAACATATCCCCCCACCACCGCCCACTCCGCCCACCCCGCCCACCACCAACTCAGTGTAATTCGCAAATTTAGAAATTGTGTTTTTGATTCCAAAGTCTAAAGCGTTAATGTAAATTGTGAACAATCTTTTTTTCCCAGCACTGATCTTTGTGGATGAAGCGTTTAAACTCGTGGATGCACAATAAGCCAGAATTGCAGGAGAGCAGGGATCTCGGAGTGTTCTAGGGCTGAACTAGTTTATCGAAGGAAATAGACAGTTTGGGTATCTGCAGTTAAGGAAGGATATATTTGCACTGGAGGCTGTTTAGAGAAGGTTCACTAGGTTGATTCCGGAGATGAGGGGGTTGACATATGAACATAGGTTGAGTAGGTTGGACCACACATTGGAGTTCAGAAGAATGAGAGGTGGCCCAATTGAAACATATAAGATAATGAGGGGGCTCGACAAAGTGGATGCAGAGAGGATATTTTGACTCATTGGGGAATCTAAAACTCGGGGACATAGTCTCAGAATAAGGGGCCGCCCTTTTAAAACTGAGATGGGGAGGAATTTCTTCTCTCAGAGGGTTTCAAATCGATGGAATTCTCTTCCCCAGAAAGCTGTGGAGGTTGAGTCATTGAATATATTGAAGGTAGGGATGGTCAGATTTTTCACCGATAAGGGAGTCAAGGGTTCTGGGGAGCGGGCAGGGAAGTGGAGCTGAGTCCATGATCAGATCAGCCGCGATCTTATTGAATGGTGGAGCAGGCTCGAGGCGTCAAATGGCTGACTCCTGCTCCTATTTCTTATGTTCTTCTGTACTTACATGGACAAATTGGTCAGAAATCCTACAGACAGGGACAGGCAGCTATTAGATGTGATATACACTGGAAAACTTAACAAACATGTGGTTCTGTGGCTTAGTTGGTTAAAGCGCCTGTCTAGTAAACAGGAGATCCTGAGTTCAAATCTCAGCAGAACCTATTCTTTGCTTCGGTGTCATTTACAATGTCCGAATTGTTGGTGAATTTAATCCAACACTGGGCATTATTGTGTCGGTTCAGAAGCCACTGAGGAAGGATTTTTGAATTGCAGCTCTTTCCTTGCACAGGCAGGTCTTTCATAGAATGTGTTGGTAGCACGTGTTTGAAAAGTACATTTAGGGCAAGGCAATAACAAAATAAAGTGTGGGGCTTCTTCGAGACCATGCGAGCAATGTGTGTTTGGAGGTGGAAGACATGAGTATGGTTCTCAATGAATACTTCACGTCTATTTTCAAAAAAGAGAGGGGCGATGCAGATCTTGTAATCAGGGAGGTGGAGTGTGAAATCTTAGATGAAATAAATAAAATGAGAGAGGAAGTATTCAGTGGTTCAGCAGCTTTCAAAGCGGATCAATCCCCAGGCCCGGATGAAATGTAGCCCAGGCTGTTAAGAGAAGCAAAAGAGGAAATGGCAGAGGCTCTGACCATCATTTTCAAATCCTCTCTGGCTACAAGTGTGGTGCCAGAGGACTGGAGGACTGCCAATGTTGCAACTTTGATTAAGAAATGAGAAAGGGATACCGAATAATTACAGACCAGTCAGCCTATCCTTAGTGGTCGGAAAATTGTTGGAAAAATGGAGGGAGAGGATAAATCTTCATTTGGAAAGATATTGATCAATCCGGGAGAGTCAGCATGGATTTATTCAGGGAAGGTTCTGTCTGACTAACGATTTAATTTTTTCAGGAGGTAACAAGGAGGGTCGATGAGGGCAGTGCATATGATGTACTGTAATTTGACAAGAGATGGGGCATCAGGAAGTAGCTATATGCATTTTAGCATGGCTTTGGATAAGCTTCCACATGATAGACTGATGACGAAAGTTAAAGCCCATGGGATCAAAGGCAAAGTGGAAAGTTAGATCCAAAATCGGCTCAGAGGTTGGAAGTAAATTGTAATGGTCGATGGTTGTTTTTGTTGCTGGGAGGCTGTTTCTAGTGGGGTTCCGCAGGGCTCAGTAATAGTTCCCTTGCTTTTTGTGGTATGTATCAATGATTTAGACTTGAATGTAGGGGGTATTATTCAAAAGTTTGCAGATGATGCAACAATTGGTTGATAATGAAGAAAAAAGCTGCAGACTGCAGGAAGAAATCTATGGACTGATCATGTGGGCATAACAGCGGAAATTGAATTCAAGACGGGGAAATGTCTGGTAATGCATTTGGGGAGGGCTAACAAGTCTTGGGAATACACATTAACTGACAGGACACTGAGAAATGTAGAGGAACACAGGGACCTTGGAGTGCATGTCCACAGATTCCTGAAGGTAGCAGACCAGGTAGATAAGGTGGTTAAGACGGCATACGGAATGCTTGCCTTCATTAGCCAAGGCATAGAATGGAAGAGCAGAAATATTACGCTTGAACTGTATAAAACACGAGTTAGACCACAGCTCGAGTACTGCGTGCAGTTCTGGTCACCACATTACAGCAAATATGTGATTGCACCAGAGTGGATGGAGAGGAGATTTACGAGGATTTTGCCTGGACTGGAGAAATTTAGCGATGAGAAAAGATTGGACAGGGTGAGTTTGTTTTTAGAAATTGAGGAGGCTGAGGGGAGATCTTATTGGGGTGTATACAATTATGAGGGGCCTTGTAGGAGTGGATAGAAAGGACCTGTTCCCCTTTGCAGAGGGGTCAACAACCAGGGGGCATAGATTTAAAGTAATTAGTAGGTGGTTTAGAGGGGAGTTGTGGGCAAATTCTTTCACCCAGAGGATGGTGGGGCTCTGGAACTCACTGCCTGAAAAGTTGGTAGAGGCTGAAACCCTCACCACATTTAAAAAGTATTTGGATGTGCACTTGAAGTGCCATAACCTACAGGGCTACGGACCGAGAGCTGGAAAGTGGGATTCGGCTGGATAACTATTTATTGCCGGAACGGACACGAATGGCTAAAACGGTCTCCTTCCATTCTACAGTTTTATGATTCTCTGATTCACTTGTCTTCCAGGGGTATTGGGATCATTTCTGGGACAGCAGGGACCTGTACAAGCGGATGGGTTACACTTGAACAGACGGCAACCAATGGTCTCACGGGGAGGTTACCCAGAGTGGTGGGGAGGATTTTCTGTAATTGGGCAGGAGAAGGGGTGCCAGGATATAGCAGCAGGGAGGAGAGACAAGGTGCATAAAGAACTAGGAATGGCAAATAGCACCATAGCCAAGAATAGCACAGAAATAGCAGGAATTAGATGGTGGAAAATACAAAGCATCTTGTGTGAATGCACACCTGTTAATGAGAGGATTGTTACAAATAAGGTTCACCAGTTACAGATGCAAGTTGCCACATGGTGTTATTGTATCGTGGCTAAAACAGAGATCTGGCTTAAACATGGACAGGAAGGGGAGCTTAACATTCCTGGCTGCAATGTATTCAGGAGGGATACGGAATGAATAAAGACAGGAGGTTGAGTACTGAACAAGGATAATATTACAGTTCTACAGAGGAACGATAGACTCAATGGCTTTATTGTGTTCCTAATACGGATGAGACTGCACACAGGGAGGTTAAAGTCACAGTGACCTCAGTTTTTATTAAGACACTCCAGAGTGAGGAACAGGCCTTCAGGGCCAGCTTATATACAGTGCTCTCAAGGTGTGCTGGGATCCCTTGGGACTTCAGGGGATGCACTCCCTGGTGGCGGAACATGGGATTGCATGTTTTACAGATACACAACATCACTCCCCGCCACCGCCAAGGTCAAAGTGAAAACTATTTTCAAGGTGAGCCTTTGTTTCCCTGGTGGACCACCACAGTACAAATGTCTGTTCTGGTGTGTTGGCTGTGCCCTCGCTGGGCAGGCGTGTTGTTGGCCCTGCAGGTCTGCTGTATGAGGCTGGCCTTGCTGGGCTGTTGTGCATGATGGGTTTGATTTCCTGGTCCGGGGTGGTGTCGTTGATCTTTTGGGTGTGTGTTTTGGTAACTCGAAAAAAGGTGGTGTCTGCTGTGGGTTGTTCAATGCAGTCTGTGAACCGCAGCCTCGTTTGGTCCAGGAGCTTTCTGCAAATTTGTCCATTGTCTAGTTTGATTACAAACACCCCACTCCCTTCTTTAGCTATCACCATGCCCGCGATCCACTTGGGACCATGTCTATAGTTTAGCATATACACAGGGTTATTCAGATCAATTTCCCGTGACACAGTGGCGTGACCATCGTTTACATTTTGTTGCTGCTGCCTGCTCTGTACCTGATCATGCAGGTTGGGGTGAACCAGCGAGAGTCTGGGTTTAAGTGTCCTTTTCATGAGTAGCTCAGCCGAGGGCACTCCTGTGAGCCAGTGGGGTCTCGTGAGGCAGCTGAGCAGTACTCGGGACAGGCGGGTTTGGAGTGAGCCTTCTGTGACTCGTTTGAGGCTCTGTTTGATTGCTTGTACTGCCCGCTCTGCCTGCCCATTAGAGGCTGGTTTAAACGGGTCCGAGGTGACATGTTTGATCCCATTGCGGGTCATGAATTCTATAAATTCAGCACTGGTGAATGGCCCGTTGTCACGGAACACTTGTCACTGACCAGTATGTCAGGCAGGCCGTGGGTGGCAAACATGGCCCTCAGGCTTTCAATAGTAGCGGTGGCGGTGCTTCCCGACATTATTTACAATTCAATCCATTTTGAAAAAGCATCCACCACCACCAGGAGCATTTTACCGAGAAACGGGCCCGCATAGTCGACATGGATCCTTGACCATGGTCTGGAGGGCCAGGACCACAAAGATAGTGGTGCCTCTCTGGGCGCGTTGCTCAACTGAGCACACACGCTGCATTGCCGTACACAGGAGTCTAAGTCAGAGTTGATACCGGGCCACCACACATGGGATCTGGCTATCGCTTTCATCATTACTATACCCGGGGGTGTGCTGTGGAGATCCGAGATGAACGTCTCCCTGCCCTTTTTGGGTAGCAGTATGCGGTTCCCCCACAACAGGCAGTCTGCCTGAATGGACAGCTTGTCCTTTTGCCACTGGAATGGCTTGGTTAGCTCTTGCCTTTCAACGGGGATGCTGGCCAAGCTCCCATGCAGTACACAGTTTTTTACTCGGGACAGCAGAGGATCTTGGCTGGTCCAAGTCCTAATCTGGCGGGGCGTGACAGTTGATTTATAATTTTCAAACGCTTCCATGACCATCAACAATTCTGCGGGCTGCGCCACCATGAACAAGTTTGCAGGCTGCGCCATTTCCAACCCCGTGGTGGGCAATGGTACCGACTGAGATCATCCGCACAGTTCTCGGTGCCTGGCCTGTGGCGGATGGTACGGTTATTAGCTGATAGCGCGAGTGCCCACCTTTGTATGCGGGCTGAGGCATGAGTATTAATCCCCTTGTTTTCAGCGAACAGGGATATGAGGTGCTTGTGATCTGCTTGATTGCACTATTTCCCGCTATTTCTTCCTTCATGATAGATTCAAGCATTTTCCCCACTACAGATGTTAAACTAACTGGCCTATAGTTACCTGCCTTTTGTCTGCCCCCCTTTTTTAAACAGAGGCGTTACATTAGCTGCTTTCCAATCCGCTGGTACCTCCCCAGAGTCCAGAGAACTTTGGTAGATTATAACGAATGCATCTGCTATAACTTCTGCCATCTCTTTTAATACCCTGGGATGCATTTCATCAGGACCAGGGGACTTGTATACCTTGAGTCCCAATAGCCTGTCCAGCACTACCCCCCGAGTGATAGTGATTGTCTCAAGGTCCTCCCTCCCCACATTCCTGTGACCAGCAATTTTTGGCATGGTTTTTGTGTCTTCCAATGTGAAGACCGAAGCAAAATAATTGTTTAAGGTCTCAGCCATTTCCACATTTCCCATTATTAAATTCCCCTTCTCATCTTGTAAGGGACCGACATTTACTTTAGTCACTCTTTTCGGTTTTATAGATCTGTAAAATCTTTTACTATCCGTTTTTATGCAAGTTTACCTTCATAATCTATCTTTCCTTTCTTTATTGCTTGCTTAGTCATTCTTTGCTGTCGTTTAAAATTTTCCCAATCCTCTATTTTTCCACTAACCTTGGCCACCTTATACGCATTCGTTTTTAATTTGATACTCTCCTTTATTTCCTTGGTTATCCACGGCTGGTTATCCCTTCTCTTACCGCCCTTCTTTTTCACTGGAATATATTTTTGTTGAGCACGATGAAAGAGCTCCTTGAAAGTCCTCCACTGTTCCTCAATTGTGCCAATGTTTAGTCTGTGTTTCCAGTCTACTTTAGCCAACTCTGCCCTCATCCCACTGTAGTCCCCTTTGTTTAAGCATAGTACGCTCGTTTGAGACACTATTTCCTCATCCTCAATCTGTATTACAAATTCATACTGTGATCACTCATTCCGAGAGGATCTTTTACTAGGAGATCGTTTATTATTCCTGTCTCATCATTACACATGACCAGATCTAAGAT
Organism: Pristiophorus japonicus; assembly: GCF_044704955.1. Lineage (NCBI taxonomy): Eukaryota > Metazoa > Chordata > Chondrichthyes > Pristiophoridae > Pristiophorus > Pristiophorus japonicus. The sequence goes on along the minus strand of NC_091996.1, from coordinate 82,583,115 downwards.
GGCTTGCTCCCTTGTAGGTTCTGCAACATGCTTTTCTAAGAAACAATCCCATGTGCATTCTATGAATTCCTACTCCAGGCTACCCCATGCTATTTGATTTGACCAATCGATGTGTAGGTTAAAATCCTCCATGATTACTGCCGTTCCTTTTTCACATGCCTCCATTATTCCCTTGATTATTGCCTCCCACCAGGAAGTTATTATTTGGGGGCCTATAAACTACACCTACCAGTGACCTTTTTCCCCTCACTATCTCTAATCTCTACCCACAATGATTCAACATTTTGTTCATTAGAGCCAATATCATCTCTCACAACTGCCCTGATATCATCCTTTATTAAATGAGTTACCCCACCTCCTTTCCCTTCTTGTCTATCTTTCCAATTCGTCAGATACCCCTGTATATTTAATTCCCAGTCTTGGCCACCCTGCAACCACGTTTCTGTAATGGCCACCAAATCATACCCATTTGTAATGATTTGTGCCATCAACTCATTTACTTTATTTCGAATGCTGCGTGCGTTTAGGTAGAGTGTTTTAATACTAGTTTTTAAACCATGATTTTTAGTTTTGACCCCTCCTGCAGTGGCCCTTTTTGTTTTGTGCCTTGGGTTTCTCTGCCCTCCACTTTTACTGATCTCTTTTCTGTCTTTTGCTTTTGTCTCCTTTTTGTTTCCCTCTGTCTCCCTGCATTGGTTCGCATCCCCCTGCCATATTAGGTTAACTCCTCCCCAACAGCACTAGCAAACACTCCCCCTTGGACATTGGTTCCAGTCCTGCCCAAGTGCAGACTGTCCGGTTTGTACTGGTCCCACCTTCTCTAGAACCGGTTCCAATGCCCCAGGAATTTGAATCCCTCCCTGCTGCACCACTGCTCAAGCCACGTATTCATCTGAGCTATCCTGCGATTCCAACTCTGACTAGCACGTGGCACTGGTAGCAATCCTGAGATTACTAATTTTGAGGTCCTACGTTTTAATTTAGCTCCTAGCTCCTTAAATTCGTCTTGTAGGACCTCATCCCTTTTTTTTACCTATATCTTTGGTACCAATGTGCACCACGACAACTGGCTGTTCACCCTCCCTTTTCACAATGTCCTGCACCCGTTCCGAGTCATCCTTGACCATTGCACCAGGGAGGCAACATACCATCCTTGAGTCTCGGTTGCGGCTGCAGAAATGCCTATCTATTTCTCTTACAATCGAATCCCCTATCACTATTGCTCTCCCACTCTTTTTCCTGCCCTCCTGTGCAGCAGAGCCAGCCACGGTGCCATGAACTTGGCTGCTGCTGCCCTCCCCTGATGAGTCATCCCCCTCAACAATACTCAAAACTGTGTATCTGTTTTGCAGGGGGATGACCGCAGGGGAACCCTGCACAACCTTCCTTGCACTGCTCTTCCTGCTGGTCTTCCATTCCCTAGCTGGCTGTGGACCCTTCACCTGTGGTAAGACCAACTCGCTACACTAGCTACTCATGTCATTCTCAGCATCGTGGATGCTCCAGAGTGAATCCACCCTCAGCTCCAATTCCACAACGCGGACCGTCAGGAGCTGGAGGTGGATATACTTCCCGCACACGTAGTCGTCAGGGACACCGGAAGTGTCCCTGAGTTCCCACATGGTACAGGAGGAGCATATCATGTGACCGAGCTCTCCTGCCATGACTTAACCCTCAGATAGACTTAAATTGGCAACAATAATGCTAAAGTTTACTCACTGTTATAGAAGAGAAAAAAAATACTCACCATTCACCAGCCAATTACTTACCCCCTTGGCTGTGACGTCACCTTTCTGTATCTTTCTACTTCTTTTTTGCCTTCTCCCTGTAGCTGCACAAGCTGGGCTCACCACGCACCTCCTCGATGCTGGGCCCAGGACTCCCTCCTGTGCCTTTTATCGGCCTCCCTCCGAAGTCCCGACTGCCTCACAACGCACCTCCTCGACGCTGGGCCCTGGACTCCCTGCTGTGCCTTTTATAGGCCTCTCACCGAAGTCCCGACTGCCTCAACATGCACCTCTTCGACGCTGGAGGACCTCCTCCAGGTTTTGTAGGTGTTCAACGGTGTCTCGACCCATGACCAATATGTCGTCCTGAAAGACCACTGTGTGTGGTACCGACTTGAGTAGGCTCTCCATGTTTCTCTGGAAGATCACTGCAGCCGACCGAATTCCAAACGGGCATCTGTTGTAGATGAACGGTCCCTTGTGTGTGTTGATGCAGGTGAGGCCCTTCGAAGACTCCTCCACCTCCTGCGTCATGTAGGCCGAAGTCAGGTCGAGCTTGGAGAATGCCTTTCCTCCTGCCAGCGTCGCAAATGGGTCGTCTGCCTTAGGTAGCGGGTATCGGTCCTGTAGCGAGACACAATTAATAGTTACATTATAATTGCCGTAAATCCTGACCGTGCCATCATTTTTGAGTACTGGAACAATTGGGCTGGCCCACTCGCTGAATTCCACTGGGGAGATAATGCCCTCGCGTTGCAGCCTGTCCAGCTCGATTTCCATTCTCTCCCCCATCATGTACGGTACCGCTCGCGCCTTGTGGTGATTGGTTTGTGCCTCTTGGACCAAGTGGATCCGCACGATCACCCCGGAAAAGTTTCCAATGCCTGGCTCAAAATGGGAAGAAATTTGTTCAGAAGCTGGGTACACGAGGCCTCATCGACATGTGATAGTCCTCGGATGTCATCCCAGTTCCAGCGCATTTTCCCAGCCAGCTCCTTCCAAACAATGTGGGGCCATCACCCAGGACAATCCAGAGTGGCAGTTCATGCACCGTGCTCTCGTAGGTGACCTTGACCATGGCTCTGCCCAGGACAGTGATGAGCTCTTTGGTGTACGTTCTCACTTTCGTGTGGATGGGGCTCAGGGCTGATCTGAATGCCTTGTTGCACCACAGTCTCTCAAACATCTTTTTACTCATGATGGATTGGCTTGCGCCAGTGTCCAGTTCTATGGCTACGAGTAAGCCATTCAATTTTACATTTAGCATTATAGGCGGACATTTCATCGAAAATGTGTGCACCCCGTGTACTTCAGCATTTGCCTCCTCTCTCTGAGGCTTGAAATTGCTTTGTTCCACCGTGGATCGATCGTCCTCTGCCACATGGTGGTTAGCAGAGCTGTCAGCTCATCTGCAAGCTCGTTGGAAGTGCCCCATTGTTCCACAGCTCTTGCAAATATACCCTTCGAAGTGGCATGAATAGGCTGAATGGAAGCCTCCACAATGCCAACAAGCTGTGAATTGCCTTGCATTAATACTTTGTTGCGGACTCTGAGTCATCTGGGTCACCTGAGGCCTGCTGGCAGTTGCAGACTCGTGGTTTCTGTCCTGTACATTTCTGCTCGCAACCACAATTCCAGTTAATTTATGAACATTGATCGCACTTGTGTGCTGAGAGATTTGTTGGGTGTTATCACTGGTGGACATAAACGCCTGTGCTATTGCAATGACCTTACTGAGGGTCGGTGTCTCTACAGTCAAAAGTTTTCATAGGACTGTGTCGTGGCCAATGCCCAGTACAAAAAAGTCTCTGAGCATTTGTTCCAAGTAACCATCAAACTCACATTGTCCTGCAAGTCGCATTAGCTCGGTGACGTAGCTCGCTACTTCCTGACCTTCAGATCGCTGGCATGTGTAGAACCAATAACTCGCCATCAGCACGCTCTCCATCGGGTTAAGATGCTCCCGAAGCAGTGTACACAGCTCCTCATACGACTCCTCTGTGGGTTTCACCGGAGCCAGAAGATTCTTCATGAGGCTGCAGGTCGGTGCCCTGCAGACCGTGAGGAGGACCGCTCTCCTTGTTGCAGCACTTCCTTCTCTGTCCAGCTCGTTGGCTACAAAGTACTGGTCTAGTCGTTCGACATAGGCTTCGCAGTCCTCACCCTCCGAGAACTTCTCCAGGATGCCCACAGTTTGCTGCATCTTTGCGTTGGATTCGTATATTCGTAGCCAGTTATTGTGTTCCAAACACGGATGAGACTACAGACAGGGAGGTTTAAGTAACAACTTAAAGTGAGCAACACGCCGTAGGGGCCTGCTTATATCAAGTGCTCCCTAGGGATGCTAGGATCCCTTAGGACATCAGGGGATGCACTCCCTGTTGGCGGAACATGGGAGTGCATGCTTTACCGATACACAACAGGTTTAATGTCTGAATTTATTTGGTTAGAGTTTAGGAATAGAGAAGGAGCGTTTACATTGCAGGTTCTTTAATATCCACCCCCAAATAGCAAGAAGGATAAAGGAGCAAATCTGGAGGCAAATTTCAGATAAATGCAAAAACAATAGAACATTAATATTAGGAGACTTCAATTCCCCCAATATAGACTGGAAGGAAACAGAGTGAAGGGCAAGGAGGGTGAAGAATTCCTGAAATGTGTTCAGGAGAATTTTCTTAATCATTTCATTACTAGGTCACGGGGTCGGAAGCAGTGATGGATCAATGAAGTAGGGCAAGTGGAGTGTGTTTCAGTGGGAGAGCATCTAGGTAATAGTGACATAATATCTTTCGGTTGAAGGTAGTTGTGGGAAGAGACAAATCAATGGTGAAAATATTCAACTGGGAAGAGAGCCAATTTCATTGATTTGAGAAGGGATCTAGCAGAGCTGGACTGGAACAAAGATTGGCCAGACAAACCGTGAATGAGCAATAGCAGGGCTTAAAGGTAGAGGCACATTGGGTATAAACCCACGGTATTTCCATGAGGAGGAAAAATGGGCATCCAAAGCTGCAAACGCCACCCCCCCCCACCCCCCCGTGCCCACTCCCCCCACAGATGAGAAGGGAAATAGAGGTTAAAATAAAACAAACTTTTGGAGGTTTATGATACATGTCAGTTACAGATTGCAGGTAAAACCATGCAGAATACAGAGAGTACAGGGGGAAGTTGATAAAGGGTGTAAGAACGGCAAAGAGCAAGTATGAGAAAAGATAAGTGGGGAACATAAATGGGAACACAATATTTTTAATAACATGTAAGAAAAGGCACTGGAGAAGGTGCACACAACATTTACAAGGATAAAATCAGGAACGCGAGGTTATATCTATCAAGGAAGGATGAACAGACTGGGTCTTTATTCTCTTCAAAAGAGAAGGCTGAGGAGTGACCCAATAGCATTCTTTAAAATTATGACAACCTTTGATAGAGTAGATGCAGAGAGAGTGTGTCCACTTGTGGGGAAGAGCATAACTGGAGACCATCAATATAAGATAGTCACCAAGAACTTAAGTGGATAATTCAGCAGAAATTTCTTTACCCAGAGAGTGGTGGTAATGTGGAAATCACTCCCACAGGGAGTGGTTGATGCACGTAGTATAGACGCATTTAGGAGGAGTCTTGATAAACATATGAGGCAGAGGGGAATATAGAGTTATGCTGAGGAAAGATGACAGGAGTTTCAAGTGGAGCATAAACGCCGAAATGATCTGATTGATGGAATGGTCTATTACTGTACCTATATCCTAGATAATCCTATAGAAATTTAATATCATAGTAGGTGAGGTGGACTGGAGATATTGAATAGGATAACAATAGATAGAAATGATGTGCTCAATAATTTGGCATCACTCAAAGTTAACAAGTCACTGGTCCAGATGATATGCATCCTAGGTTGCTGAATGAAGCTAGGGTGGAAATAGTAAAAGCTCTGACCATAATCTTTCAATCCTCCTTGGATATGAAAGTGATGCCAGAGGACAGGGTAATTGCAAATGTTACAACCCTGTTTAAACAAAGAAGAGGGGTTAAATTGGTAACTATTGTCCAATTCATCTATTGCCAGTGGTCAGAAAATTACTAGACTATTGGCAAGGAATAAGTTAATTCTCATTCGGGGAAGCATGGGTTAATAAGGGACAACCAGCATTGGTTTGTTCCAGGCAAATCATGTCTGATGAACCGAATGGAGTTACTTGATGAACTAACAGGGAGGGTTGATGAAGGTAGTGTTTAGATGTTGTATATATGGACTTTCAAAAGGCATTTTTAAAGGCTGCGTATAAAAGACTTATTGGAAAATAGGAGCACGTGGCATTGAAGGAGTGGTGGTAATTTGGTATGTAATTGGCTGAGGGATAGGAGGCAGACAGTAGTGGTGAACGGATGTTTTCAACTATGCAGAGGCTTCCCCCAGGGGTTGTATTGAAACCATTTCTTGTTATATATAAATGACCTGAACGTAAGTATAGGGAGTGCAAAACATGGAAGTATGAGGATACTACAAAACCTGCCAACCAAGTAAATGATGAGCAGGATTGTAGCAGACTTCAGGGGGACATATGTGAAATTGACAGGTGCATGGCTGATACAATTCAATGTGGATAATTGTGAATGTGGCCAAGTGATGCACTTTGGGTGAAACAATATGCAGAGGCAGTATAATTACCAATTTGATTTCTTGGCGACTATCTTATATTGATTGCGTATGGTTTTGCTCTTCTCCACAAGTGTAAACACTGTCACTGTGTCTACTCTGTTAAAATCTCACGTCATTTTAAAGACCTCTATCAGATCACCACTCAGCTTTCTCCTTTCAAGAGCAAAGAGATTCAATGTGGTCATCCTTTCCTGATTCGTGCAACTTCACATTTCTGGTGTCACACTTGCAAATCTTTTTGAACCCTTTCTGGTGCCTTGATATCCTTATTATAACATGATGATCTGAATTGTGCAGTGTGCTCCCAAGTGTGGTCTAACCAAGGTTCAGTAGAAGTTTCTCATAACTGCTCTACTTCTCAATTCTATCCCTCTAGAAATAAATCCTAGTGCTTGGTTTGGGTTATTTTATGGCTTTATTGACGTGTCTTGCTACTTTTAGTGATTTGTGTATTTGCACTCTGACATCCCTTTGCTCTTCAGCCCCATTTAGCTTCCTATTTTCTAAATAATATTTGACCTTCTTATTATTGTTACCAAAGTGTAAGACCTCACATTTGTCTGTGTTCATTGCGCAATAGCTCAGTGCTCGGTTAAGTGGTCAATTTGGGGTCATAAACTTGGTCAAACAACAGATTCACTGCAGCCAAAGTAACACATGCATGAGCAGATTGGGAAAGGCGAGCTTTGGTCGTTCAGGGTAAAATACGACACAATCGGTCAGAAGACAGATAGAGGGGCAGAGTGTGGAATCAGGAACACGCAATATCATCAGTTAGGAATTGGCTAAAGATGAGTCATGCTTCTTGAGAGAATACCTGTCTCATATTGTTAATGACCTGAAATGTGGCGGTGGGTTGGTGGAGTCCAAACACTTGATACGCTGGTCTCAATTCCCTGTCCCTGTTAGTAAATGTTATTTTCAATTGTAGAAGTCATCTTTATCATCATAGGCAGTCCCTCGAAATCGAGGAAGACTTGCTTCCACCCTAAAAGTGAGTTCTCAGGTGTCTGTACACTCTTATATGGGAATTACAGTCTCTGTCACAGGTGGGACAGACAGTGGTTGAAGGAAAGGGTGTGTTGGGAGCCAGGTTTGCCACATGCTCCTTCCACTGCCTGCGCTTGTTTTCTGCATGCTCTCAGCGATGAGACACGAGGTGCTCAGTGCCCTCCCAGATGCTCTTCCTCCACTTCGGGCGGTTCAGGGACTCCCAGGTGCCGGTGGGGATGTTACACTTTATCAAGGAGGATTCTAGGGTATCCTTAAAACATTTCCTCTGCCCACCTGGGGCTCACTTGCCATGTCGGCGCTTGCTTTGGGAATTTTGTGTCAGGTATGCGAACAATGTCACCCGCCCAACGGAGCTGGTCGAGCGTTCCTTCAATGCTGGGGATGTTGGCCTGATCGAGAACACTGACGTTGGTGCGTCTGTCCTCCCAGGGGATTTGTACTGCCCACACTGTAACAGTGACTACATTTTTTTCTTTCTTTTTCTTACTTTCTTTCTTTCTTTCTTTCTTTCTTTCTTTCTTTCTTTCTTTCTTTCTTTCTTTCTTTCTTTCTTTCTGTCTTAATTCCTCCCCTCGTTCCTTCTTTCTGCATAATATAAAGATTCAGACTGGCATCAGCAACTGGAATAGATTTGTCCGACGGTCAAGTCATTTATTGAACAGGGAGCCGAGGCTTAATGATCAGAGTATTTGTTAAGAAACACGAAAAAAATACTGCAATGGTGGAAATGTGAACCAAAATCAGAATATGCTGGAAACACTCAGCAGATCAGGTAGCATCTGTGGTAATTACACTGCAGGGACTGGAAGACGTGGTGACTACTGGAAACAATATTATTCAAATTCATAAGTTTGTTTTTTTGCTAAAGTTCTTTTTCAGTTGTCCCCTGGAAAAGAGGACATGTTTGACAGGCTTTACGATCGATGACACTGCAGTATCCCATTGCCTCCTTACACTTTAAATAAGAAAAGGCAGCTGTGGGAATTCCTGTTAGGATTGGGAGACCTTTCTGAGTCTATAAATGTGCACCATTTACCCTGGTCTTTGGGGATTTATCCAACTGGGAACACCGCTGTTGTTGTTTAAAGTCTTGTTGTGCAACTTGTCATCATCTGTTTGTTCAGTGACTGCAATTAAACGCAGGCAGCAGGGGACATGATTTTCTGACCACATGGATTGTCACTCCTATAAATAAGGGGATCTTCTCATTGTGGCAATCGGAGAATTGCTCCCAGCAACAACACCAACCTTCGAATCATCAACTAACGCTGAAAGAGAAAGATGTCTCTTGGTTTTCTGATGAAGATCAAGATTCTCTGGGCGATTAATGATATAGAAAAGATTTACTACCCAATCCTGGCAGCAGTTGGTGTCCCGCGTAAGTGGTTACCAACCGCTGGAACCTCGGCAGCTGGAGATTAACAGAATATTATATCTTAGTCCGTGCGTCCAGCTCGTTATTTTATTAATTTCCACACATTACGGCAGCGACTGCACTTCAAAAATACTTTGTTAGCTATAAGTGCCTTTGGGTTCCTGACATCAAGAAAAGGACTTTCTGTCTCTCTTGTGTGTGTTTGTGTATGTCAATGATTTTAAACCTCAATGTCAGGGGTCATGATTACGAAGTTTTCAAATGATGCAAAATATGTCCATGTGGGATAGTAAGGAAGACAGCTGTAGACTGCAGGAAGATAACAATGCGCTGGTGGGCAGAATTGTGGCAAATGGAATTCAATCGGAGAAATGTAAGGTAATGCATTTGGAGAGGGCTAACAAGACAAGGAATAAACCTTCAATGGCAAAATACTGCAAAGGACTGGGGAACCATCATCATCATAGGCAGTCTCTCGAAAGTGAGGAAGACCTGCTTCTACTCTAAAAGTGAGTTCTCAGGTGGCTGAACAGTCCAATACGGGAATTACAGTCTCTGTCACAGGTAGGGCAGGCAGTCATTGAAGGAAAGGATGGGTGGGGAGACTGGTTTGCCGCACGCTCCTGGGCTTGTTTTCTGCATGCTCTCGACGATGAGACTCGAGGTGCTCAGCATTCTCCCGGATGCTCTTCCTCCACTTAGGGCGGACTTTGGTCAGGTATTCCCAGGTGTCGCTGGGGATGTTGCATATTATCAGAGAGGCTTTGAGTGTGTCCTTGAAACATTTCCTCTGCCCACCTGGGGCTCGCTTGATATGTCGGAATTCCGAGAAGAGCGCCTGCTTTGCGAGCCTTGTGTCGTGCATGCAGACAATGTGGCCCGCCCAACGGAGCTGGTCAAGTGTGGTCATTGCTTCGATGCTGGGAATGTTGGCCTGATAGCGAACATTGATATTGGTGCGTCTGTCCTCCCAGGGGATTTGCAGGATCTTGCGGAGACATCGATGATGATATTTCTCCAGCGAGGAACAGAGGGACCTTGAAGTGCATGTTCGCAGATTCCTGAAGGTAGCAGGACAGGTCGATATGGTAGTTAAGAAGGCATATGGGATACTTTCCTTTTTTAGCCGATGCAGAGAATATAAGAGCAGGGAGGTTATGCTGGAAATGTATGAAAAACTAGTTCGGCTGCAGCAAGAGTACTGTGTACATGTGTAGCCCCAAATTACAGGAAAGATGCACTGGACAAGTGACAGAGGAACTTTACGAGGATATTACCTGCACTGGAGAATGTTCGCTGTGAGTAATGTTTAGATTGGCTGGTTGTTCTCTTTGTAGCAGAGGAGTTTGAAGGGAGACTTAATTTGGATGCATAAAATTATGAGAGGCCGAGAGAGAGTGAACACTGACACTGGGAGTTCCTGGCCATAGACCGCCCTAAGTGGAGAAAGTGTATTCGAGAGGGCACTGAATACCTCGAGCCTCATCGCCAAGAGCATGCAGAAATCAAGCGCAGGTAGCGGAAAGAGCGTGCGGCAAACCAGTCCCACCCACCCTTTCCTTCAGCGACTACCTGTCCTACCTGTGACAGGGACTGTGGTTCTCGTATTGGACTGTTCAGCCACCTAAAGACTTATTGTTAGAGTGGAAGCAAGTCTTCCTCGAATCCGAGGGACTGCCTAGGATGATGATGAGGATAGGAAGGATCTGTTTCTCTTCGCAGCGAGGTCAATAACAAGGTGGCTTAGATTTAAAGTCATCGGTTGAAGGATTAGAGGGGAGTTCAATGGAATCTTTTCACCCAGAGGCTTATGGCAGTCTGGAGCAGGCTACCTACAAGTGTGGTAGAAGCAGAAACCGCCTCCATTTTTAAAAATCCAGAGACTGTTACGATTGAATTTCTGTGTTATGATTTGGATCCTAGCTCCACAAACTATCAGCAGAACATGATTCCTATTTGTAGCTACGTGGACCATGACAACCGGACTCTCCCTCCGAATTCAAATTCTTCTCCTTTCAATGGAGATATCTTCTACCCTGGCACTGGGCAGGGAACACAGCCTTCGGACTTCATGGTCACAGCTGCAGAGAACAGTATCTAACCCCCTGACGATACTGTCCACCAACACATTCATTTTCACTCTCCCATCTTACATGGCTTCCTGTAGCATGGTGCCACGGTTAGTTTGCTCATATACCACGCAGACATTGCCCTCATCCACGCAGGCAGCAAGAACCTCATACATGTTGGATAAGTGCAAAGGCCAAGCCTCCTCCAAGACTGCACTTGAATTGCAGTAACACCCTGTTGTCCCTAGCCACTTACCACACTTGCACTATTCCCTTACGTCAGGGTTGTCACTGCCTCCTGGATCAAAGTGTCCAAATAAATCTCCCGCTCTCTGATGACCCACAATGTCTGCAACTCGGACTCCAGTTCAACAACTCTGACCTAAAATTGCTCCAGATGCGGACACTTGCTGCAGACATAGTCATCCGGGATCGCGATGCTCTGCACAAACTCTCACATGCTGCATTTGATGTGCACCACTTGCACTGCCAACCAAAGACATCCCTGTTTAATTTATTAAAGTAATTAACATTAATGTAATTAATTAACTGAACTTATTTTATAGTTTTAGCTAATGACTAGATCTAGCTAAAGTTACAGATAGATTAATTATATATTTAGCTGCAATAGAAACCACTACAAGAACTGGAGGCAAAAAGCAACACTTACTTCCCCCTCTGCTCGAAATTCCCATTGTCTCTAAATTGCGAACTTTAACACTCTTTTTACAAGCACTCTGTTAAAGACCATTCTGTCCAGACCACTCAGTAGACCTTCTCCATTACTGCACTTGAAATAAGTCAAAGTACTGTAAGTGCCTGATGTTCAGCGAATAATTTCCATATTTTCCTCCTGCTCGCAGTTAACGTGGTGACGATTGCGATCCTGTATCGGGGAAAGTGCGGTGTCTCCAAATGTGTCGCTCGCGACCTGGTGGCCATGACAGCGGCGGATCTATTGATCGTGATCATCGATCTGATACTGAGGCAGATTCCTATAGTTTATCGGGAACTATTCACATTTGTGTGGAACTTTAGAGTATGTAACATTCACGCTGTCCGACTTCATGCCGTTGCAGATTGTTCTGTCTGGTTCACCGTCACTTTCACCTTTGATCGAATTGTGCCCATTTGTTGCCAGAAACTGAAATCTCAATATTGCAAGGAGCAAACAGCGGCTGTGGTTCTCGGAACAGTGAGCGTGCTGATCTCTTTGAAGAACATTTTCTGGTATTTCCTGTATACAAGTCAATATTTGCTTTCTAATGAACCCTGGTTTTGCCGCGTGTCATTCAGTGTATCTCGTTCACTAGTCTGGACTGTCGTTGAATTAATGCATTACGTTTTAACGCCATTTATTCCATTTCTTTTGATTCTGCTGTTGAATGCTTTAACGGTCAGACATATTTTAGTATCCAGCAGAGCTCGCAGTAGACTCCGAGGTCAGAGTAGTGGCGAGAGCCCCAGTGACACAGAGATGGAGAACCGAAGGAAATCGATCATTGTACTGTTTGTTATATCGGGGAATTTCATTCTGTTATGGGTGGTGTTCATGGTCTGTTCTATATTGAGACGATTGGATTACTTGGGATACCCTGTTTCTCTGCTCACATTTGTAACAGAAATTGGCTTCATGATCCAGCTCCTGCGTTGTTGCACAAACACTTTTGTTTATGCAGTGACCCAGAGGAAATTCAGAGAGGAGTTGAGGAACGGAGTGGAATATCCCCTTGCAATGATGGTCAGATTAATTAGATGAGAGGTCCCAATATTACATAATATTATCAGGTATTTTTGTTCGATATTCTATAGAATCTACTGTCTGGTTCATTTGAATCTTTGGCCAAGATTTTTGCAGTTGTAACGATGGTGAGACTGCCATTGTTGGCTGTCATTACCCCTCTGAAACGGATAATAAAGGCAGGGTTTATTGCATGTGCAGATAAATGCTGAATTCAGTGAGTCGTGGTCCGTTATTCCCTGCTCCACCATAGACTGCGCTGTGGAACTCCCCACTGTTGACAATCAGTGAAATCAATTGAATTGACAAAAACATCCCATTTTCTGATCAAATATTGCAGTAAGAAGTTAAATCTTGTTCAATGAGGCGTAAATGGATTTTTAATGGTGTTCTGCATAATATCAAATAGTGATAATCATTCTGGCCTTGAGGACTAATTTTACATTTGTGGAATTTCAAATTTCTCTAATATCATAAAATGTATTAGATTTTTAAAATATTATTATTTTTTAATGATATTTCAACTTCCACCTTAACCGTGTTGTGTACATCACCAATTTATTTGGCTCTCTGTAAAAAGTGAATGATAAAAGCTGATTTTTATTTCCTGGTTTGCTGCCTGTGACACTTCTTCAATATGTTTCACTGCTTTGCAAGCTTGGAGACATCACTGCTGCTGGAGAGCTTTAGATTCCTGAGACATTGGGACCGTTTCTAGGGGAAGTGGGACCCGTACAAGCCAGGTGCATTCCACCTCAACAGAGTCGGAACCAATATCCTCGTTTGCTAGTGCAGTTGGGGATGGATTAAACTAGCTTGGCAGGGGGATAGGAAGTGGAGAATAGATTCAATGGGGAGAGAAGCAAAGCTGGAATTGGGCAGCAGAAAGGTAGAAAATGAATTTGAAAGACAGAGGAAACGGGCTGGAAAATAGACACTCAAACAGTCAGAGGGAGGGAGAAGAAATAAAAGTGGGTATATTGCTGCGAAGTACAAAAGTTATAGAGCTCTAACAGAATCATAGACTCATAGAAATTTACAGCACGGATGGAGGACATTTTGTCCCTTCGTGGCCGCGCCGGCCGACCAAGAGCTATCCAGCCTAATTCCACCTTCCAGCTCTTGATCCTTGGCCTGTCGGTTACGGCTCTTTAAGTGCTCATCCAAGTATCTTTTAAATAGGGTGAGGGTTTCAACCTCCATTATCATTTCAGGCAGTGAGTTGCAGACCCCCAACACCATCTGGGTGAAGACATTTCCCCTCATATCTCCTCTAAAGCTCCCCCAGTTACTTTAAATCTATGCCCCACGGTTCTTGAGACTTCTGTCAAGAGAAACAGGTCCTTCCTATCCACTCTATCCAGGCACCTCATAATGATATACACCTCAATCTTCCCTTAGACTCCTCTGTTCCAAAGAAAACAGACCCAGCATCTCCAACCTTTTCTCATAGCCAAAATCCTCCAGTCCAGCAACATTCTTGTAAATCTCCTCTGCAACCTTCCCCGTGCAATCACATCTTTCCTGTAATATGGCAACCAGAAATGCACACAGTACTCCAGCTGCAGCCTAACCAGTGTTTTATACAGTTCAAGCATAACCCTCTGCTCTTGTATTCCATGCCTCAACTTATAAAGGCAAGTATTTCATATGCATTCTTTACCACCTTATCTATCCGACCTGCTACTTTCAGGTATCTGTGGACCTGCACTCCTTTGTGCCCCTCCACTTTTCAGTGTCATACCATTTAATATGTACTTCCTTGACATGTTAGATCTCCATAAATGCAATATCTCACACTTATCTGGATTGAATTCCATTTGCCACTACTCTGCCCATCTGACCAGTACATTAATATCTTCCTCAAGTCCACAACTTTCTTCTTCCTTATCAACCACACAGCCTATTATAGCATCATCTGCAAACTACTTAATCATAGCCCCAACATTTAAGTCGAAGAGCATGGAATCATTTACTTCCACCTTTGAGAGAATAAGCGTCTCATCAAAAGATAGAACCTTCAACGATGCGGCTCTCCTTCAGTAGTGCCCTGAAGTATCAGTCGAGAACATTGAGCGAAGGTGTCTCTGCAGTGAGACTTGAACCCGCGATCTTTTGACTCAGATGCGAGAGGCGACCCCCACAGGTAATACCTTAACTAAATTGGGAAGAGAATGATGCGAACACGTAACCCGTTCAGAGCCGGACCGCTGATCGCTATTCCAATGCAGGCTTCAAAGCATTATCCAAACACAGGGGTATTGTAAACTGGCTCACATTGCTTAAAGCAGCAGAGTAATAATAGCAGATGCCAACTTAAAGTTGTGCTGAAAATATAACCATTGCCTCGATAGGCTGAAAACCAATATCTGCCTTTCCAGCTTAGCTCATTAATTATACCCCGGAATTGCTGTCTAATAATGAGATGGTACTTCTGATTCCAGATTCTAATGCGTTGTGTAAATTGTTAGCAACATTGGTCCAGCTCCGATTTTCATGGAGTGGATTGCAGAAAGTATCTTTCCATTCCATGTACCCTGGATTGCAGAAAGTATCTCCCCATCCCATGTACCCAATTTGGCAAATGGAGTATAATGTCGGAAAGTGTGAGGTTATGCACTTTGGCAGAAAAAAATCAAAACGCAAATTATTATTTAAATGGAGAAGAATTGCAAAGTGCTGCAGCACAGCGGGATCTGGGGTACTTGTGCATGAAACACAAAAGGTTAGTATGCAGGTCCAGCAATGATCAGGAAGGCCAATGGTATCTTGGCCTTTATTGCAAAGTGGATGTAGTATAAAAGCAGGGAAGTCTTGCTTCAATTATACAGGGTATTGGTGAGGCCAAACCTGGAATACTGTGTGCAGTTTTGATTTCCATATTTAAGAAGGGATATATTTGCATTTGGAGACAGTTCAGAGAAGGTTCACTAGCTTGATTCTTGAGATGAGGGGGTTGACTTATGAGGAAACGTTTAGAAGGTCGGGCCTCTTTGCATTGGAATTCAGAAGAATGAGAGGTGATCTTATCGAAACATATAAGATTAAGAGGGGGCTTGACAAGGTGGATGCAGAGAGGATGTTTCCACTGATAAGGGAGACTAGAAGTAGGGGACGTAATCTTAGAATAAGGGACCGCCCATTGAAAACTGAGATGTGGAGGCATCTCTTCTTTCAGAGGGTTGTAATTCAGTGGATTTCGCTGCCTCAGAGAGCTGTGGAAGCTGGGTCATTGAATACATTTAAGACAGAGTTAGACAGTCTCGTAACCGATAAGGGGATAAGGGGTTATGGGGAAAGGGCAGGAAAGTGGACCTGAGTCCATGATCAGATCAGCCATGAACTTATTAAATGGCAGAGTAGGGTCGAGGGGCCGTATAGCCTACTCCTGCTCCTATTTCTTATGTTCTTACGTACTCTGGATTGCAGAAAGTATCTCCCATCCCATGTATCCAACTTTCACACATGCTCATTTTTACTCAAGCTGTAATCATTAGGGATCCCATCTATTCCATGCCTGTAATTTCAGAATCATGAAGGAGGAAACATTTGGGAACGTGTATCCTTAAACTAAAGCTGAACCTGCCGAGGGATCTGTCTGTCACTGAGTGAAACGAAGACAGACCAGCTTTCCCTTCACTTCCCTCAGAGTGCTCAACCACATTCTGTTCAGTTTAGTGTTGGGCTTTACCAAGATGCCCAATTATTGATGTACAATAACAACACTGAGAGTTAAGCTTTGGTAATATATTCTGTGGGATTATCCCACTCGTCCACTATAAAATCACAGAATACACGCAAAAAAACAGGTTTTTTTTCGGGGATGGTGCGATTGAGCAGGACAACCCCATGATAATTTATGACACAGTTTCATCCGAGCAATATGCTGAATATCTCTTCAGCTGTGTAGAATAATTACCCAGGACTTGGGGACCCCACTACCTATCCCACAGGTGAGTCGACAGTTTCAGATGTGGGATGGACTGTACTCCATGGGAACGTTCTAAGCTGCCATCAGGATGAGCGGAAACCTTCACATTAAGATGTGGCTGTTCTGAAGTCGGCGTTAACATGTGTTCACTGCGATTGAGGAGAAGACACATTGATCTGCACCTGGTCTGTTCTGTCACTGAACGCGGAAACATTCACAAAACTGAAGATCGACATCTGATTCGTTCACCAACACTGACGTAAGTCATTTTAATAAATCAGAGAATTAATCTCGCAAACAGACGAATGTTTCTGGTGGATGCAAGTTGATTCGGATCACCCAGCGGTAACGTGGGTTGCTGGGGTTATTCCACTCTCGAGCAACTCGAGGCTGAGCTGAAGTCAAAGTCACAATTGTTTCCAATTGATCCACTCCCACAACCACACAACAAAACAGTAATAGAGGTACTGCTGGACAAATCCAGCCCGACTAATGATGGCCTCATTTGCGTACTCTCAATGATCAGCATAGTGATGGAACGAGCCATCGCTTCTGCTATCAAATGGCACTTGTGTCCCACTGACCTGCTCACCGATGCTTGGTTCAAACACAGACACAATACCTCAAGTTCAGAAGTGAGATGAGAATAACTGTCCTTGGCATCAAGGCAGCATTTGGCCGAGTGTGGCACTAAGGAGCTCTTGTAAAAGTTAACCAATGGCTGGAGTCATAACTGGCACAAATTAATACTTTGTACTTTTATGGGCCAATCATCTTCAATCCAGGACATTGCTGCAGGAGTTCAACAGGGCAGTGTACTCGGCCGAGCTATCTTCAGCGACTTCATCAATGACTATCTCTCCATCATACGGTCAGCAGTGGGGCTGTTAACTGATAATGGCACAGTGTCCCGCTCCACTCGCAATTTATCAGATAATGAAACAGTACATTCCCACCTGCGGCATGTCCCAGACAGCATCCGGCTTTGGTCTCATTACTAGCAAGTAAAGGCGGCAGGGCAAGTCGCTAAGGTGTTTATCATATATGCATTACTTTTTTATGATTAGTGACATAGAATTTAAAATCAAAGAGATCAGGCTCGGACTTTATAAATCACTGGTTAGGTCTCACCTGGAGTATATTGGACAATTCTGGGCAACACATTTGAGGAATGATGCAAAGACCTTCGAAAGTGTCCAGCGGAGGAATACCAGGATGTTACCAGGAATGGAGGACTTCGGTTATGGGGAGAGTTTGGAAACATTCGGACTATGCTCATTTAAACAGATAAGTTTAGGAGGTCACATAATAAAGGTTTTCAAGATGATGCGAGGTGTTGATAGAGTAGATAAAGCAAAACCAATCCCTCTGGAGTAGGGCAATAACCAAAGGTCACAGATGTAAAATCATTGGCAAAATATCTATCAAGGAGACCAGGAGATATCTTTTCACTCATAACTTGTTCGGATCTGGAACCATCTATTGAAAAGCTAAATCCATTAATAATTTCATACATTCTTTGGATATAGGTGTGTGTTGACGATCAACTTATGACGACATGGAAGCAATCGCGGGGGAGTGGGGGTCTGGGGGTGGGGCGGGGGTAGGGGGAGATTAAACATGACTGATCTGTCAAAGAGCCAGTACAGGCATGACGGGTCGAATGGCAACCTCTGTCCTGTAAGTTGCTACGATTTTATGGTAACATTTGCAACACACGAGTGTCAAACAATGACCATCTCCAACAGACAGAGGCAACCATTTTCCAAGGCGTTATGAGGCATTATAAGAACATAAGAACATAAGAATTAGGAGCAGGAGTTCGCCATTTGGCCCCTCGAGCCTTCTCCGCCATTCAATGAGATCAAGGCTGATCTTCTACATCAACTCCACTTTCCTGCACTGTCCCCATATCCCTTGATTCATTTAATATCGAAAAATCCATCGATCTCTGTCTTGTATATGCTCAAACACTGCGCCTCCCAGCCCTCTGGGGGAGAGAATTCCAAAGATTCACCACCCTCTGCGAGACGCTAAAGGAATTTATGAGCTGGAACCTCCATGTTTGAGCTTATCGCCCCAAAATGGGCGTTATTTCTGGCGTGGGCGGTAAAAAGGGTTTTCAGATCGCTGACTTTTCGCCCATTCCCAAAGCACCTAGTTTACATTTTTGAAAATGGGTGTTACCGTGAGCAATATCAAATGGCCGGTAGCATTAAATTTTTTCACCTTCTGCCGTAAAGTGTGGCCGTCCTGAGCAACGCCATGGCAACACTCAATTTCCGCGATTCAGGAGGTCAAGAGTCACCACAACATGCGCAGAAGAGGAGACAGAGAGAGAGGAAGCTCAGAGTGACTGAAGGCGTGGCTAGGTGTGGTGTGGCTGCTTTGGGAGGAAGGAGGGAGACTTTAGATCTTCACAGCAAGTAGGCAAACAAAAAGTGGCTTTTATCAGCCACATATTTGACCGAATTTGGCCTATAATGGAGAGAGAGGAGGAGGCAGCACAGCCCACTGTGGAGACTGACGCTGGAGAGAGCAATGAGGTGGGAGAGGAACACATTGGAGGCCGCAAAAAAGCCAGGAGGTTCTCAGACGAGGCAAATGCCTCCCTCCTGCAGGAGGCCGAGTTCTACTGGGGTGATTTGACACAGGGAGGGCGCGGGAAGCCCACCCCAAAGGCCTACCAGAGGATATGAACCGAGATAGTAGAGGTGGTCTCGTCGGTGACCAACGATGTGCATGAGGACAACCAATGCCACAAATGATGGAATGACCTTGTGGGATCCGCAAGAGTAAGTATTGCATTGATTTACATGTACTTCTGTACTTATATAATTTGATTTGTAACAGTCATAAGTGACAATCAGCAGTTGTGAGGTCTTGCACTTTTACCGGCAATGTTTTACTCAAAGCCTGCGGTCACGGTGTATATCTTTAGGTAAAGAATGATAAAAGCATAATAATCATGATTATATATGTTGGTTATGTGTTGTATCAGTCTCTGTGACAGTACCTACCAAAGATATCACTCAATGATCTCATGCCATGTCATCCTGTCACCTGTTACAGGAGACGCTATCGATGATGAGGTCCATGCAGAGCCGAACAGGTGGGGGGCCACCAGTCCCCAGCGACATCACTGACAAGGAGGAGTGAGTGCTAGCACTCGTGGGGAAGCACCCCCGGACAGCCACAGGTACATCTGCAGACCCTGAAGCGATGCCATGTGAGTTAAGCTGACACCAGTGCGTGATGTAAAGTCAATAGATGCCACACCAACTCATTCCGAACAATCATATATGATAGATGATTTCTAAAAGTATCACAGAAATAATGCTGGCCTAATGAAAACCATTGCAATCCACAATGTGTTGATAGTCTTGAAATGTGATGTCTCTGATGATTTTGAGAGTGGTGGTGCTTATGTCGTGCATATGCTGTGTGTAGCGCTGGACTCACCTTGTCACCCGAGCACTCCTTTCTCCTCTAACAATTCATTTGTGTCTTGCAGCTCAGACAGCAGCGTGGCCCCAGGCAAGAGCACAGGAGCCAGAAGTTGGGGGCGTGGGGCAGGAGTCGGCGGACGATCCTACGACATCTGGTGCTGAGGAGCTCCAATTGTCGCCCATCAATCCGCTGGGTCTGTTCTCGACGGATGATTGCGCGGACTTCGAAGTACCTGCATCGCCACGCTCAAGAACCCATTCCACCCCAAGGCCATCTATTGGTCCTCCGGTCATTACCGCCTCCACTCTGGAGGTACCGGCCCCAAGCACCTCTCCACAGGGCACCCCATTTGTCCCCAGGATGGTGCCACCCCCGCGGAGGCCTCCTGGACACGGCAGGTCTGTTCCACGAGCGCGACATCACAGCAGAGAGATGGTTCATTTGTCAGGGAGGACAAGAGACATTGGTGACCAGCTCATCGAAGCTTTGGTAGCATATCCCGACACCTGGCCACCAAGTCCGAGTATATTCCACGCATGGCGGTGTCCCTGGATGTGATAGCTAGGAACACTGCTACCACAGCCCTCCCAGTGGTCCCTGAGCACGGCACTACACCCCTAGGTTCCGCGCCATCACTGCGAACGACAGATGTGAGCAAGGACCAAGATCCTGCTGCTGCATCAGAGAATGTTGCCCACTTGGCAGCCCCCACTCCTGTACCAATTCAAGCAACGCCTTTGCCTTCATCCCCCACAATGAGGCACCGCCTGAGGAGCTCCTCGGCCAAGTGCAGTGGAGCGAGAAGGGAAAGGGATAGAGGTGGGGAGACGAACGAGAGGAGAAAGGAAAGTGAGGTGCATTTGCGCAGGTGATGGTTCTGTTATATCTCCATCTGGGTGTATGCAATTTGTTGTAATGTATGGGGCCATGGCCACACTTCTGCTTTGCCTCGAGGAGCGGCGGGAGGAGGTCGGTGCCTTGGGCGGGCCGGAAGTATCGGTGGGCCCCCGGTGGGCTGAGTGTCGGTGGACCCCCGACGGGCTCAGTTTCGGCGGGCCCCCGGCGGGCGGAGTGTCGGTGGGCCCTGGCAGGCTGAGTGTCGATGTGGCACCGGCCACCAGAATCATGCCGGACGAGGGGTAGTGCCGGATAAGGGAGTTCCAGATAAGGAAGGTCCAACCTGTACAAAACTTGCACAATGGGCGTGTAATAGGCAAATTAGTTCAATATAAATTATTGTGAGATTTTACATTTAGGTAGGAACAAAAATGAGGCCTCTCAGTGCTTCTAAATCCATAAATCTCGCCTCCCAAATTTGTGCCCATCTTCCCCGGAACTCCTTGTCTGAATCTCTCCAATCAGATTTCTGCCCCAGTCACAAGACACAAATGTCATCTGGAATGATTGTAACAAAGGTAAACTATACCTCTTCTGTCTCCTCGAATTGCTTGCAGCCTTTGACATGTTTGACAATTCCATTCTTCTCCAAAACTTCTCTGCCATCGTCCAGCTGGGAGCTACTGCACTCGGCTGGTTCCATTCTCATCTATCTAATAGTAGCCAGAGAATCACCTGCAATGATTTCACTTCCTGCTCTCACATCGTTAGCTCTGGTGTCCCCCAAGGCTCTATCCAACGTCCCCTCATATTTCTCATCTACATGTTTCCCCTTGACGACATCATCCGAAAACATAGCGTCAGTTTCCACATGTACGCTGATGACACCCAGCTTTACCTCCATCGCTTCTCTCAATCCCTCCACTGACTGTATATTGTCAGTACTGGATCAGAAAAAGCTTTTTCCCAATTATATATTGGGAAGACTGAAGCCATTGTTTTTGTACCCGCCACAAACTGCGTCCCATAACCATTGACTCTTTCTGTAACATCTGTTTGAGGCTGAACCACACTGTTTGCAACCTTGGTGTCATATTTGAACCTGAAGTGAGCTTTAGACCACATATCCGCAGCATAACTAAGAACACCTATTTCCACAACCGGTACATTGCTTGTCTCCGCCCCTGCCTCAGTTAATCTGTTGCTGAAACTCTCATCCATGTCATTGTTATCTATAGACTTTATTATGCCAATGTACGCCTGGCTGGTCTCCCACTTAATTCCCTACATAAGCTTGAGTTCATCCAAACCTCGGCTCCCGGTGTCCTAACTCGCACCAACACTCGTTTACCCATCACCCCTGTGCTTGCTGACCTACATTGGGTCCCGGTAAAGCATGGTATTGTTCTTAAAATTCTCATGCTTTTTTACATATCCCTCGATGGCCCTCGCCCCCTCCCTATCTCTGTAACTCCCTCCAGCTCCACACCATCCGAGATGTCTGCGCTCCTCTAATTTTGGCCTTTTGAGCAGCCCCGATTGTAATCGCTCAACCATCGGTGACCGTGCCTTTTGTTGTCTGGGCCCTACACTTTGGAAAATACCTCCCTAAACCTCACCGCCTCGCTACCTCTCTTTCCTCTTTCAAGACGCTCTTTAAAACCTATCTCTTTGAGCAAGCTTTTGGTCATTTCCACTAATTTCTCCTTATGTGACTTTGTGTTAAATTTTGTTTTATAACAATTTTTGAAGCATCTTGAGACATTTTATGAAGTTAACGGTGCTATATATACACACATTGTTGTTGTTGTTGTTGTTGTTGTTGTGCACCCGCAGACTTTGAGACATAATTTAGGATGATACTTTAGTGCACTACTGAGCGTGTGCAGACTATCTTTCGAGTTGGACGTTAAATTGTGCTGATAACAGTTTGTGTGGTTTTACATTCTTACAGTAAGTATCGCTTCGATTGTAATGAGGTTTCTCTTAATGTGTGTGCTGAATGCAGATTTTCATGCTTTACAAGTACATTTATACAGAGACATGGACCATGTACAGGAGACACCTCAAGTTGCTGGAGAAATCTCACCAACTGTGCCTCCGCAAGATCCTACAAATCCCCTGGGAGGACAGGCGCACCAACATTAGCGTCCTCGATCAGGCCAACATCCCCAGCATCGAAGCACTGACCAGACTCGATCAGCTTCGCTGGGCAGGCCACATAGTCTGCATGCCAGACACGAGACTCCCAAAGCAAGTGCTCTACTCGGAGCTCCTTCACGGCAAACGAGCCAAAGGTGGGCAGCAGAAATGCTACAAGGACACCCTCAAAGCCTCCCTGATAAAGTTCAACATCCCCACTGACACCTGGGAGTCCCTGGCCAAAGACTGTCCGAAGTGGAGGAAGTGCATCCGAGAGGGCGCTGAGCACCTCGTGTCTCAACAGCGAGACCATGCAGAAATCAAGCACTGACAGCGGAAAGAGCATGCTACAAACCTGTCCCACCCACCCCTTCCCTCAACAACTATCTGCCCCACCTGTGACAGAGTCTGTGGCTCTCATATTGGACTGTTCTGGAGTGGAAGCAAGTCTTCCTCGATCCCGAGGGACTGCCTATGATCGTACTCAGTAAGATAATGCATCGAAAGGCAGATAAATCCCCTGGATTGCATCCTCGGGTCTTAAGAGCAGTAGTGGCAGGGATTGTGGATGCATTGGTTGTAATTTACCAAAATTCCCTGGATTCTGGGGATGTCCCAGCAGATTGGAAAACTGCAAAAATAATGCCCCATTTAAAAAAGGAGGCAGACAAAAAGCAGCAAACTATAGACCAGTTAGCCTGACATCTGTGGTCGGGAAAATGTTGGAGTCCATTATTAAAGAAGCAGTAGCAGGACATTTGGAAAAGCAAATTTCAGTCAGGCAGAGTCAGCATGGATTTATGAAGGGGAAGCCATGTTTGACAAATTTGCTGAAGTTCTTTGAGGACGTAACGAGCAGTGTGATTAAAGGGGAACCAGTGGATGTGGTGTATTTGGACTTCCAGAAGGCATTTGATAAGGTGCCACATGAAAGGTGACTGCACACGAAAAAAGTTCACGGGGTTGGGGGAAATATATTAGCATGGATAAAGGATTGGCTAACGAACAGAGAACAGAGAGTTGGGATAACTGGTTCATTCTCTGGTTGGCAACAAGTAACTCATGGGGTGTCACAGTGATCAGTACTGGGACCCCAACTATTTACAATTTATATTAACGACTTGGAAGAAGGGACTGAGTGTAACATAACCAAGTTTGCTGACGATACAAAGATGGGAGGAAAAGCAATGTGTGAGGAGGACACAAAAATCTGCAAAAGGACATAGACAGGCGAAGTAAGTGGACAAACATTTGGCAGATGGAGTATAATGTTGGAAAGTGTGAGGTCATGCACTTTGACAGAAAAAATAAAAGGGCAAGTTATTATTTAAATGGAGAAAGATTGCAAAGTGCAGCATTGCAGCAGGACCTGGGGGGTCCTGGTGCATGAAACACAAAAGGATAGTATGCAGGTACAGCAACTGATCAGGAAGGCCAATGGTATCTTGGCCTTTATTGCAAAGGGGATGGAATATAAAAGCAGGGAAGTCTTACTACAGCTATACAAGGTATTGGTGAGGCTACACCTGGAGTACTGCAGTAGTTTTTGTTTTCATATTTACAAAAGGATGTACTTGCTTTGGAGGCAGTTCAGAGAAGGTTCACTGGGTGATTCCGGGGATGAGGGGGTTGACTTATGAGGAAAGATTCAGCAGATTGGGCCTCTACTCATTGTAATTCAGAAGAATGAGAGGTGATCTTATCGAAATGCATAAGATTATGAGGGGACTTGACAAGGTGGATTCTGAGATGATGTTTCCATTGATGGGGGAGACTAGAACTAGAGGGCATAATCTTAGAATAAGGGGCCGCCCATTTAAAACAGAGATGAAGAGAAATTTATTTTCTCAGATAGTTGTAAATCAGTGGAATTTGCTGCCTCAGAGAGCTGTGGAAGCTGGGACATTGAATACATTTAAGACAGAAATAGACAGTTTCTTAAACGATAAGGGGGTAAGGGGTTATGGAGAGCGGGCAGAGAAGTGGAGCTGAGTCCATGATCAGATTAGCCATGATCTTATTGAATGGCGGAGCAGGCTCGAGGGGCCGCATGGCCTACTCCTGTTCCTATTTCTTATGTTCTTATGTTTACGTAAAGTCACCGCGGCACTGTCACTCTTTGTCTCAGGTTCTTTTCAGGCCACAGCTGGAGACATTTGTGGACTTTCTCAGCATGCCACACATCGCTCCAGAATTGCAAACTTCCCCAAGGTATAGGGAGCACTAGCCTATACGCACATCGTGGAGTGGGCACCTTTTCAGGATGCAGAGGTTTTCAGGAACCGCAAGGGATTCCACTCCCTGAGTGAAATAGACTGGTGGAGAGGCTGGGTGAGATTGTGAGATAGATAGAGAGATTTGGGAGAGAGATATGTATTGTGGGAGAGAGAGAGAGAGAGACTGCGGGGTAGGGAGACTGGGGAGAGTGAGAGAGACTGGGAGAGTGAGCAAGAGAGATACTGGAGCTACAGATAGACCGAGGAGAGATATATTGAGACAGGGGAAGAGAGTGAGAGAGACTGCACGATAGAGAGACTGGGGAAAGTGAGAGAGACTGGGGGAGCGAGCGAGTGAGACACTGGAGATAGAGAGAGACGGGGGAGAGATATATTGTGACTGTGGAAGAGAGTGAGAGAGACTGGGGGAGAGACTGAGGGAGACTGGGGGGGAGAGACAGATTGGAGGCAGGGAGAGAGAAATTGTGGAGATGGAGAGAGACTGGAGGGAGAGAGTGAATTGTGGAGAGACTGTGTGGGAGAGAGAGAGAGAGTGAGAGACTGGTGAGAGAAAGTGTTCGCGAGTCTGGGGAGAGAGAGAGACTGGGGAGAGAGGGTGAAAATGAAGGGGAGAGAGAGGGAGAGACTGGGGAGAGGCAGAGAGACTGAGGGAGAGAGAGAGACTGGGGAGAGATGGAGGGACTGGGTGAGAGAGATAGAGACTGGGAGAGAGAGAGAGAGAGAGAGAGTCTCGGGAGAGAAAGTGTTAGTGAGTCTGGGGAGAGAGAGAGAGAGACTGGGGAGAGAAAGTGTTAGCAAGTCTGGGGGGAGAGAGAGAGAGACTGGGGAGAGAGGGTGAGAATGGGGGGGAGAGAGAGGGAAGACTGGGGAGAGGGAGAGAGACTGGCAGAGAGAGAGATTGGGGAGAGATGGAGATACTGGGTGAGAGACGTAGAGACTGGGAGAGAGAGAGACTGGGGGAGAGAGGGAGTGCGAGACTAGGGGAGAGATAGAGAGACTTGGGAAGCAGAGAGAGAGAGACTGGAGGAGGGAAGGAGAGAGACTGAGAGAGGGAGTTTATATGATGGAATTAAAGTTTTTAATTAATTATACCATCAACAAACTTGCAGAATGAGCATGTAAATAAGAAATGAATTTCAATACACATACATGTCAGAAGGTGCATTTTGTTTGGAGGAATATGGAGGCTACATATTCCTTGGAAAATAAGAATCGAAGTGGGGTAGAGTGGCAAAGGTATCTCGGGGTCTACACAAATCATTAAAAGTAGCAACGCAGGTGAAAAAAGCTATAAAAGTGCAAATTATGCACTGGGGTTCATTTCGAGAGGAATAGAATTGAAAAGTTACATTAAACATGTACAGAACCTTGTCTCATTGTCTCATGATTTGAACCAGTGGGATGGCAATATGCCCTTACTGTATATACGCTTTTAAACAGTTGCAGTTGTTGTTGTAGAGGTTGTTGTTGTACACGTTATAAATGTTGTTATTGTACAAGTTGTTATTGTAAAGGTTGTCGTTGTTGTTGTCAGACTTTGACCATGGACAAAAAGGTCACGCTCAAAGGAGTTCATGGCCCGCTCAGTACAAAATAAAATGATAGACAACATTGCTCACTTGAATCAAACATTAGAAGAAGACATCACCACGTTCTAGAAACCGAGACACATAGAAATTTACATTGCAGGTGGAGACCATTTTAGCCCATCGTGTCCGCGCCGGCCGACAACGAGACTCACGGCCCTCAGTCAGCAGCCCTGAAGGTTACATATAAACCAATGAACAATGAAGAATGGAGGAAAGGTAAAGAGCAACCCGGCCCAACCAGTCCACCCCACACAACTGCGACACCCCACACTGAAACATTCTACACTCCACCCCAACCAAGGCCATGTAAAGTCCTGGGAGAGGCAAAAACCAGATTAAAACCCAGGCCAATTGGGGAAAAAAATCTGGGAAAATTCTTCTCCGACCCATCTCGGTGATCAAAACTAGTCTAGGAGATCACCCTGGCTGTATTCTATTCCCTGCAGTACTTACCATCGTATCTGTGCAAGCCAACAAGAGGTTATCCAGACTAATCCTTCTTACCAGCTCTAGATCCATAACCCTGCAGGTTACAGCACTTGAAGTGCCCATCCAAGCACCTTTTAAATATGGTGAGGGTTTCTGCATCCACCACTTTTGCAGGCAGTGAGTTCCAGAACTCCACAACCCCCCATCTCTAATCCCCTCTAAACCTTCCACCAACCACCTTAAACCTATGCCACCAAGGGAAATAGGCTTTGCTATCCATTACATCCAGGCCCCTCAAAATTTTGCACACCTCAATGAGGTCTCCTCTCATCCTCCTCTGTTCAAATGAGAACAAATCCCACTTATCCACTTTCCTCATTGCTAAGATTCTCCATTCCAGGCAGCACCCTAGTAAACCTCCTCTGCACCCTCTCTAGTGCAATCACGTCCTTCCTATAATGCGGTGACCAGAACTGCATGCATTATTTAGCCCTAACCAGATTAAGCATAACCTTCCTGCTCTTGTATTCGATACCTCGGCCAATAAAGGCAAGCATTCCGTATGCCTTCTTAACTACTTTATCCACCTGGCCTGCTACTTTCAGGGATCTATGGACAAGCACTCCAAGGTCCCTTTGTTCATCTGCACTTTTAAATGGCCTACCGCTTAATGTGTATACCCTTTCCTTATTAGCCATCCCAAAGTGCATCACCTTACACTTCTCCGAATTAAATTCCATTTGCCACTGCTCTGCCCACCTGACCAATAGATTGATATCGTCCTGCAGCCCATGACTTTCTTCTTCATTATCAACAACACGGCCAATTTTAGTGTCATCTGCAAACTTATTAATCATTCTCCCTATATTCAAATCTAAATCATTGATATACCACAAAAAGCAAGGGACTCAGTACAGAGCCCCGCGGAACCCAACTGGAAACATCCTTCCAGTCACAAAAATATCCTTCAGCCATTATCCTTGGCTTCCTACCTCTGAGCCAATTTTGGATCCAACTTGCCACTTGCCCTGGATCCCAAAGGCTTTAACCTTCATGACGAGTCTATCATGTGGGACCTTATCAAAAGCTTTGCTAAAGTCCATATACACTACATCGTATGCACTACCCTCATGGACCCTCCTGGTTACCTCCTTGAAAAATTAAATCAGGTTATTCCAACACAATCTTCCCTTAACAAATCCGTGCTGATTGTCCATAATTAATCCTTGCCTTTTTTCAGGGAGTGCATTCCCCATCATGACCACACTGTTTGAAAAATAATTTTCTTATGTCGCCTTTGTTTCTTTTGCTAATCCTCTTAAATCTCTGTCCTCTGGTTCTCGACCTCTGCCAATGGGAACAGTTTCTCTCTGCTTACTCTGTGATTTTGAACAGCTCGACCAAATCTCTTCTCAATCTTCTCTGCTCCGAGGAGAACAAGCCCAGCTTCTACAGTGTAACTGAAGGCCTCATCCCTGGAATCATTCTCATAAATCTTTTCTGGAGTCGAACTAAGGTCTTCACATCCTTCCTAAAGTGTGGTGCACAGAATTGGACACAATGCTCCAGTTGAGGCCGAACCAGTGTTTTACACAGGTTCATCAGACTTTCCACACTTTTGAACTTTATACCTCTAGTCATGAAGTGCTGAATCCGGTAAGCCTTTTTAACTGTGGTCTCAATATGCCCTGCCACCTTCAACGATTTATGCACATATACCCTCAGGTCTTTCTGTTCCTGCACCTGCTTTAGGATTGTACCCTTCACTTTACCTTTCCTCTCCTTATTCATTCTACCAAAATATATCACCACACTTTTCTGCATTACATTTCATCTGCCCCATGTCCGCCCATTCCGAAAGCCTATCTATGTCCGCTTGAAGTCTATCACTATCCTCCTCACTATTCACTATACTTCCAAGTTTTGTGTCATCTGCAAATTTTTAAATTGTGCCCTGTACACCCAAGTCCAAGTCATTAATATATATTAAGAAAAGCGGTGGTCCCAGTACCGACCCCTGGGGAACACCACTGTATACCTTCCTCCTGTCCAAAAAACAACCGTTCACTACTACTCTCTGGTTTCTGACACTAACCCAATTCCTTATCCCTCTGCCACCGTCCCTTTTATTCCATGGGCTTTAATATTGATTTTAGGATTGATTGTGGAAGTTACAATTCCCACAAGTGTACAGTTGGTGAAACCCACTGTTATCAGGTCGACAAGAAGTAGCAAACTGTTGTTGCAGTTTTGGTTGGCACTGTGAAGTTTGAGCTTGCGGGTTCCCTCGAGAGAGTGCATTGGATCTGCTAATCCTGTCCTACTGTGGGTTATGCTGCAGATATCTCCTACGCCTAACTCAAATGCGCCAATAGCAGAACATCTCACAGCTGCTCTGAGATTGACGATTGCAAGAGGTACAATTCTAGGCAGAGAAACGTGAGCCTCCATGTCTTGCTCTACAATTTGAGTTTCCGAAAGCAAGGGGACTGAAATACCAAATCAGATTAGATCAGCAGACACAGTAATGGTGAACTGTTCATTTACCTGCTACCAGCAAATGGATAACTGACCAAAGGATATCAAAATAAACATGGTGCATTATCAGACACCCAGCAACAGCAGTAAGCAGTTCAACTCTGCGTCAAATGAATGATAACCTCCGATTCTCACTCACCAGGAATTCCGACAGTTGCAAGGAGAGGGGAGTACAAAGCATAGATCAGATCAATAAACGTTTTGTACATTCTTGAAAAAAGCAGCAGTGCCTGCTGGTGTCGAATTGAACAAATGCACCGGCCGACCAAGCTGCATATTCAAGGGATGATATTTATATCTGCAGGAGCTCCCCAGGTTGGTTTTAAGCAGCGCCTCAAAGGTTGAAAGAGAGAATAGGGAGGGAATTCCAGCGTATAGATCCAGGGCTGCTGAATACTTGGCCATCAATGATTACATTACATCGGGTTACACGGGATATATGGCACAGAAACAGGCCATTCGGCCCAACCAGTCCATGCCAGCGTTTATGCTCCACTCGCGCCTCGTCCCGTCTTTCCTCATCTAAATCTATCAGCATAACCCTCTATTCCCTTCTCCCCCATACGCTTGTCTAGCCTCCACTTCAATGCATCGATACTATTCACTTCAACCATTCCCTGTGGCAGTGAGTTCCACATTCTCACCACTCTCTGGGTAAAGAAGTTTCTGCTGAATTCCCTATTGGATTTATTGGTGACTATCTTATATTGATGACCTCTAGTTATGCTCTTCCCCACAAGTGAAGCATTCTCCCTGTTTGCATTCTATCAAAATATTTCATTATTTTAAAGACCTCTATGAGGTCACCCTACTTTTATCAAGAGAAAAGAGACCAAGTTTGTTCATTCTTTCCTGAAATGTATACCCTCGCATTTCTGGTATCATCCTTGTAAATCTTCTCTGCACCCTCTCCCGTGCCTCTTATAATTTTTATAACATGGCGACCAGAACTGTATGCAGTACTCTAATTGTGGTCTCACCAAGGTTCGATACAGGATTGACATATCTATTCCTCTAGAAATAAACCCTTGCTCTCAATTTGATGTTTTATGGCCTTGGTGACCTGTGTTGCAACGTTTAGTGATTTGTGTATTTGTACTCCGAGATGCCTTTGTTCGTTTACCCCACTGAGACTCACACCCTCCAAGTAATAAGTGGCCTCTCTATTCTTTGTACCAAAATGTAATACCTCACATTTATCTGTGTTGAACTTCATTTGCCAACTACATGCCTATTCTTCAAGATTATTAATGACCTCTTGTAATTTGTTGCTGTACTCCTCAGTATTGACTATCCCACCCCGCAGCCCTCCAACCCCAACCCCCCCACCACCGCCCACTCAGCCCACCCCGCCCACCACCAACTCAGTGTAATTTGCAAATTTATAAATTGTGTTTTTGATTCCAAAGTCTAAAGCGTCAATGTAAATTGTGAACAATCTTTTTTTCCCAGCACTGATCTTTGTGGATGAAGCGTTTAAACTCGTGGATGCACAATAAGCCAGAATTGCAGGAGTGCAGGGATCTCGGAGTGTTCTAGGGCTGAACTAGTTTATCAAAGGAAATAGACAGTTTTGGTATCTGTATTTAAGGAAGGATATATTTGCGCTGGAGGCTGTTTGGAGAAGGTTCACTAGGTTGATTCCGGAGATGAGGGGGTTGACTTATGAACATAGGTTGAGTAGGTTGGGCCTATACAAATTGGAGTTCAGAAGAATGAGAGGTGGCCCAATTGAAACATATAAGATAATGAGGGGGCTCGACAAGGTGGATGCAGAGAGGATATTTCCACTCATTGGGGAATCTAAAACTAGGGGACATATTCTCAGAATAAGGGGCCGCCCTTTTAAAACTGAGATGGGGAGGAATTTCTTCTCTCAGAGGGTTGTAAATCGATGGAATTCTCTTCCCCAGAAAGCTGTGGAGGTTGAGTCATTGAATATATTGAAGGTAGGGATGGACAGATTTTTCAGCGATAAGTGAGTCAAGGGTTATGGGGAGCGGGCAGGGAAGTGGAGCTGAGTCCATGATCAGATCAGCCGCGATCTTATTGAATGGTGGAGCAGGCTCGAGGGGTCAAATGGTCGACTCCTGCTCCTATTTCTTATGTTCTTATGTACTGACATGGACAAATTGGTCAGAAACCCTCCAAACAGGGACAGACAGCTATTAGATGTGATATACACTGGAAAACGTAGCAAACATGTGGTTCTGTGGCTTAGTTGGTTAAAGTGCCTGTCTAGTAAACAGGAGATCCTGAGTTCAAATCTCAGCAGAGCCTACTCTTTACCTTGGTGTTGTTTACAATGTTCTAATTGTTAGTGAATTTAATCCAAAACTTGGCAATATTGTGGCCGTTCAGAAACCACTGAGGAAGGATTTCTGAATTGCAGCTCTTTCCTTGCACAGGCAGGTCTTTCACAGAATGTGTTGGTCGCACGTCTTTTATAAATACATTTAGGGCAAGATAATAACAAAATAAAGTGTGGGGCTTATTCAAGACCATGAGAGCAATGTGTGTTTGGAGGTGGAAGACATGAGTATGGTTCTTCACGTTTGTTTTCAAAAAAGAGAGGGGCGATGCAGATCTTGTAATCAGGGAGGTGGAGTGTGAAATATTAGATGAAATAAACATAGTGAGAGAGGAAGTATTAAGTGGTTCAGCAGCTTTCAAAGTGGATCAATCCCCAGGCCCGGATGAAATGTAGCCCAGGCTGTTAAGAGTAACAAAAGAGGAAATGGAAGAGGCTCTGACCATCATTTTCAAATCCTCTCTGGCTACAAGTGTGGTGCCAGAGGAATGGAGGACTGCAAATGTTGCAACTTTGTTTAAGAAATGAGAAAGGGATACCGAATAATTACAGACCAGTCAGCCTATCCTGAGTGGTCGGAAAATTGTTGGAAAAATGGAGGGAGAGGATAAATCTTCATTTGGAAAGATATTGATCAATCCGGGAGAGTCAGCATGGATTTATTCAGGGAAGGTTGTGTCTGACTAACGATTTAATTTTTTCAGGAGGTAACAAGGAGGGTCGATGAGGGCAGTGCATATGATGTACTGTAATTTGACAAGAGATGGGGCATCAGGAAGTAGCTATATGCATTTTAGCATGGCTTTGGATAAGCTCCCACATGATAGACTGATGACGAAAGTTAAAGCCCATGGGATCAAAGGCAAGGTGGCAAGTTAGATCCAAAATCGGCTCAGAGGTTGGAAGCAAATTGTAATGGTCGATGGGTGTTTTTGTTGCTGGGAGGCTGTTCCTAGTGGGGTTCCGCAGTGCTCAGTAATAGTTCCCTTGCTTTTTTTGGTATGTATCAATGATGTAGACTTGAATGTAGGGGGTATTATTCAAAAGTTTGCAGATTATGCAACAATTGGTTGATAATGAAGAAAAAACTGCAGACTGCAGGAAGAAATCTATGGACTGATCAGGTGGGCATAACAGCTGAAATTGAATCCAAGACGGGGAAGTGTCTGGTAATGCATTTGGGGAGGGCTAACAAGGCGTGGGAATACACATTAACTGACAGGACACTGAGAAATGTAGAGGAACACAGGGACCTTGGAGTGCATGTCCACAGATCCCTGCAGGTAGCAGACCACGTAGATAAGGTGGTTAAGAAGGCATACGGAATGCTTGCCTTTATTAGCCAAGGCATAGAATGGAAGAGCAGGAATATTATGCTTGAACTGTATAAAACACTAGTTAGACCACAGCTCGAGTACTGCGTGCAGTTCTGGTCACCACATTACAGCAAATATGTGATTGCACCAGAGTGGATGGAGAGGAGATTTACGAGGATTTTATCTGGACTGGAGATATTTAGTGATGAGGAAAGATTGGACAGGGTGAGTTTGTTTTCAGAAACTGAGGATGCTGAGGGGAGATCTTGTTGGGCTGTATACAATTATGAGGGGACTTGTTAGAGTGGATAGAAAGGACCTGTTCCCCTTAGCAGAGGAGTCAACAGCCAGGGGGCATAGATTTAAAGTAATTAGTAGGTGGTTTAGAGGGGAGTTGTGGGAAAATTCTTTCACCCAGTGGATGATGGGGCTCTGGAACTCACTGCCTGAAAAGTTGGTAGAGGCTGAAACCCTCACCACATTTAAAAAGTATTTGGATATGCACTTGAAGTGCCGTAACCAAAAGGGCTACGGACCGAGAGCTGGAAAGTGGGATTAGGCTGGATAACTATTTTTTGGCCGGAACGGACACGAATGGCTAAAACGGTATCCTTCCAAGCTGTAAAATTCTCCAATTTTATGATTCTGTGATTCACCTGTCTTCCAGGGGTATTGGGATCATTTCTGGGACAGCAGCGACCTGTACAAGCGGATGGGTTACACTTCAACAGGCGGCAACCAATGCTCTCACGGCGAGGTTACCCAGTGCGGTGGGGAGGTTTTCCTGTAATTGGGCAGGAGAAGGGGTACCTGGAAATAGCAGCAGGGAGGAGAGACAAGGTTCATAGAGAACTGGGAGGGACAAATAGCACCAGAGTCAAGAATAGCGTAGAAAGAGCAGGAATTAGATGGTGGAAAATACAAAGCATCTTGTGTGAATGCACACATGTTAATGAGAGGATTGTTACAAATAAGGTTCACCAGTTACAGATGCAAGTTGCCACATGGTGTTATTGTATCGTGGCTATAACAGAGATCTGGCTGAAACATGGACATGAATGCGAGTTGAACATTCCTGGCTGCAATGTTTTCAGTAGGGATACAGAATAAATAAAGACAGGAAGTTGAGTACTGACCAAGGATAATATTACAGTTCTACAGAGGAACGATATACTCAATGGCTTTATTCTGTTCCTAACACGGATGAGACTGCACACAGGGAGGTTAAAGTAACAGTGACCTCAGTCATTATTAAGACAGTCCAGATAGAGGAACAGGCCTTAGGGGCCGGCTTATATACAGTACTCCCAAGTGATGATGGGATCCCTTGGGACTTCAGGGGATGCACTCCCTGGTGGCGGAACATGGGAGTGCATGCTTTACAGATGCACAACATCACTCACCCGCCAAGGTCAAAGTGAAAATTATTTACCAGCTGAGCCTTTCTTTCCCTGGTGGACCGCCTCGGTACAAATGTCTGTTCTGGTGTGTTGGCTGTGCCCTCGCTGGGCTGCTGAGTGAGCCTGGCCTTGCCGGGCTGTTGGGCGTGATGGGTTTGATTTCCTGGTCCGGGGTGGTGTCGTTTATCCTTTGGGTGTGTGTTGTGGGCTCGAGAAAGGTGATGCCTGTTGTGGGTTGTTCGGGGGAGTCTGTGAACCGCAGCCTCGTTTGGTCTAGGTACTTTCTGCAAATTTGTCCATTGTCTAGTTTGACTACAAACACCCCACTCCCTGCTTTAGCTATCACCATGACCGCGATCCACTTGGGATAATGTCCGTATTTAGCACATACACAGGGTTATTCAGATCAATTTCCCGTGACACAGCGGGGGGCCATCGTTTACATTTTGTTGCTGCCGCCTGCTCTCGACCTGATCATGCAGGTTAGGATGAACCAGCGAGAGTCTGTTTTTAAGTGTCCTTTTCATGAGTAGCTCAGCCGGGGGCAGCCCTGTGAGCGAGTGGGGTCTCGTGCGGTAGCTGAGCAGTATTCGGGACAGGCGGGTTTGGAATGAGCCTTTTGTGACTCGTTTGAGGCTCTGTTTGACTGTTTGTACTGTCCGCTCTGCCTGCCCATTGGAGGCTGGTTTAAACGGGGCCGAGTTGACATGTTTGATCCCATTGCGGGTCATGAATTCTTTAAATTCAGCACTGGTGAAACAAGGCCCGTTGTCACTGACCACTTGTCACTGACCAGTATGTCAGGCAGGCCGTGGGTGGCAAACATGGCCCTCAGGCTTTCAATGGTGGTGGTGGCGGTGCTTCCCAACATTATTTCACATTCGATCCATTTTCAAAAAGCATTCACCACCACCAGGAACATTTTACCGAGAAACAGGCCCGCATAGCCAACATGGATTTTTGACCATGATCTGGAGGGCCAGGACCACAAACTTCGTGGTGCCTCTCTGGGCGCGTTGCTCAACTGAGTATACATGCTGCATTGCCGTATACAGGACGCTAAGTCAGAATCGATACCGGGCCACCACACGTGGGATCTGGCTATTGCTTTCATCATTACTATACCCGGGTGTGTGCTGTGGAGATCCGAGATGAACGTCTCCCTGCCCTTTTTGGGTAGCACTACGCAGTTACCCCACAACAGGCAGTCTGCCTGAAAGGACAGCTCGTCCTTTCGCAGCCGGAATGGCTTGATTAGCTCTTGTGTTTCAACGGGGATGCTGGCCCAGCTCCCATGCAGCACACAATTTTTTACTGGGGACAGTAGAGGATCTTGGCTGGTCCAAGTCCTAATCTGGCAGGCCGTGACAGTTGATTTATCATTTTCAAACACTTCCATGGCAGTCAGTGAAGGAAAGAGTGTGTGGGGACACTGGTTTGCCGCACGCTCCTGGACTTGTTTTCTGCATGCTCTCAACGACG
The DNA here is from genome assembly GCF_044704955.1 of Pristiophorus japonicus. NCBI lineage: Eukaryota > Metazoa > Chordata > Chondrichthyes > Pristiophoridae > Pristiophorus > Pristiophorus japonicus. The sequence goes on along the minus strand of NC_091996.1, from coordinate 82,546,870 downwards.
AGACTCGAGGTGCTCAGAAACCTCCCGGATGCTCTTCCTCCACTTAGGGCGGACTTTGGTCAGGGATTCCCAGGTGTCTCTGGGGATGTTGCATATCATCAGAGAGGCTTTGAGTGTGTCCTTGAAACATTTCCTCTGCCCACCTGAGGCTCGGTTGATGTGTCGGAATTCTGAGAAGAGCGCCTACTTTGGGAGTCTTGTGTCGTGCATGCAGACAATGTGGCCTGCCCAACGGAGCTGGTCGAGTATGGTCATTGCTTCGATGCTGGGAATGTTGGCCTGATAGCGAACATTGATATTGGTGCGTCTGTCCTCCCAGGGGATTTGCAGGATATTGTGGAGACATCGATGATGATATTTCTCCAGCGAGGAACAGAGGGACCTTGAAGTGCATGTTCGCAGATTCCTGAAGGTAGCAGGACAGGTCGATATGGTAATGAAGAAGGCATATGTGATACTTTCCTTTTTTAGCTGACGCAGAGAACATAAGAGCAGGGAGGTTATGCTGGAAATGTATGAAACACTAGTTCGGCTGCAGCAAGAGTACTGTGTACATGTGTAGCCCCACATTACAGGAAAGATGGACTGGACAAGCGACAGAGGAGCTTTACGAGGATGTTACCTGCACTGGAGAATGTTCGCTGTGAGTAATGTTTCGATCGGCTGGTTGTTCTCTTTGTAACAGAGGAGGTTGAAGGGAGACTTAATTTGGATGCATAAAATTATGAGAGGCCTTGATAGAGTGGAAATTGACACCTTGGAATCCCTGGCCATAGACCGCCCTAATTGGAGGAAGTGCATTCAGTAGGGCGCTGAGCACCTCGAGCCTCATCGCCAAGATCATGCAGAAATCAAGTGCAGGTAGCGGAAAGAGCGTGCGGCAAACCAGTCCCACCCACCCTTTCCTTCAGCGACTACTTGTCCTACCTGTGTCAGGGACTGTGGTTCTCATATTGGACTGTTCAGCCACCTAAAGACTCATTGTTAGAGTGGAAGCAAGTCTTCCTCGATTCCGAGGGACTGCCGAGGATGATGATGAGGATAGGAAGGATCTGTTCATCTTCGCAGCGAGGTCAATAACAAGGTGGCATAGATTTAAAGTCATCGGTTGAAGGATTGGAGGGGAGTTCAGGGGAACCTTTTCACCCAGAGGGTTGTGGCGGTCTGGAGCAGGCTACCTACAAGCTCTGCACAAACTCTCATATACTGCATTTGAGGTGCACTACTTGCACTGCCAACCATATACATCCCTGTTTGATTTATTAAAGTAATTAACATTAATGTCGTCAATTAACTTAACTTATTGTATAGTTTTAGCTAATGACTAGATCTAGCTAAAGTTACAGATAGATTAATTATATATTTAGCTGCAATAGAAACCACTTAAGAACTGGAGGCAAAAAGCAACACTTACTTCCCCCTCTGCTCGAAATTCCCATTGACTCAAAATTGCAAACTTTAACTCTCTGTTTACAAGCACTCTGTTAAAGACCATTCTGTCCAGACAACTCTGTGGACCTTCTCCATTACCGCACTTGAAATAAGTCAAAGTACTGTAAGTGCCTGATGTTCAGCGAATAATTTCCATATTTTCCTCCTACTCGCAGTTAACGTGGTGACGATTGCGATCCTGTCTCGGGGAAAGTGCGGTCTCTCCAAATGTGTCGCTCGCTACCTGGTGGCCATGGCAGCGGCAGATCTATTGGTTGTGATCATCGATCTGATACTGAGGCAGATTCCTATAGTTTATCGGGAACTATTCACATTTGTGTGGAACTTTAGAGTATGTAACATTCACGCTGTCCTACTTCATGCCGCTACAGATTGTTCTGTCTGGTTCACCGTCACTTTCACCTTTGATCGATTTGTGGCCATTTGTTGCCAGAAGCTGAAATCTCAATATTGCAAGGAGCAAACAGCGGCTGTGGTTCTAGGAACAGTGACCGTGCTGAGCTCTTTGAAGAACATTTTCTGGTATTTCCTGTTTACAAGTCAATATTTGCTTTCTAACGATCCCTGGTTTTGCCGCGTGTCATTCAGTGTATCTCGTTCACTAGTCTGGACTGTCGTTGAATTAATGCATTACGTTTTAACGCCATTTATTCAATTTCTTTTGATTCTACTGTTGAATGCTTTAACGGTCAGACATATTTTAGTGTCCAGCAGAGCCCGCAGTAGACTCCGAGGTCGGAGCAGTGGCGAGAGCCCCAGTGACCCAGAGATGGAGAACCGAAGGAAATCCATGATTGTACTGTTTGTTATATCGGGAAATTTCATCCTGTTATGGGTGGTGTTCATGGTCTGTTCTATATTGAGACACTTTGATGACTTGGGATACCCTGTTTCTCTGCCCACATTGTAACAGAAATCGGCTTCATGCTCCAGCTCCTGAGTTGTCGCACAAACACTTTTGTTTATGCAGTGACCCAGAGCAAATTCAGAGAGGAGTTGAGGAACGGAGTGGAATATCCCCTTGCAATGATGGTCAGATTAATTCGATGAGATGTCCCAATATTACATAACATTATTATGTATTTTTGTTCGATATTCTATAGCATCCACTGTCTGGTTCATTTGAATGTTTCGCGAAGATTTTTGGGGTTGGAACGATGGTGAGACTGCCATTGTTGGCTGTCATTACCCCTCTGAAACGAATAATAAAGGCAGGGTTTATTGCATGTGCAGATAAATGCCGAATTTATTGAGTCGTGGTCCGTTATTCCCTGCTCCACCATAGACTGCGCTGTGGAACTCCACACTGCTGACAATCAGTGAAATCAATTGAATTGACAAAAACATCCCCTTTTCTGCCCAAATATTGCTGTTTAAAAAAACCTGTAAGAAGTTAAGTCTTGTTCAGTGAGGTGTAAATGGGTTCTTAATGGTGTTCTGCATAATATCTAATAGTGAACAATCATTCTGGCCTTGAAAACTAATTTTACATTTGTGGAATTTCAAATTTCTCTCATATCATAAAATGTATTAAATTTTTAAAATATTATTATTTTTTAATGACATTTCACCTTCTACCTTAACCGTGTTGTGTATATCACCAATTTATTTGGCTCTCTGTAAAAAGTGAATGATAAAAGCTGACTTTTATTTCCTGGTTTGCTGCCTGTGACACTTCTTCAATACGTTTCGCTGCTTTGCAAACTTGGAGACATCACTGCTGCTGGAGAGCTTTAGATTCCTGAGACATTGGGACCGTTTCTAGGGGAAGTGGGACCCGTACAAGTCAGGTGGATTGCACTCAACAGAGTCGGGACTAATATCCTCGTTTGCTAGTGCAGTTGGGGATGGATTAAACTAGCTTGGCAGCGGGATGGGAAGTGGAGAATAGATTCAATGGGGAGAGAAGCAAAAGCTGGAATTGGGCAGCAGAAAGATAGAAAATTAATTTGAAAGAAAGAGGAAACTGGGGCTGGAAAATAGAACATAAGGGAATTTGGCAATACTAAGTGGTATATACCTCAATGTAAGGATTATAGAGGATAAGGCAGATCATCGGAGAGCACAGATAGACATTTGGGAGTACGATATTATAGCTATTACGATATGGCTGAAAGAAGGGCAGGTGTGGCAGTTCAACATTCCTGGTTACAGGGTTTTCAGATGGGATAGAAAGTGGAGTAAAAAAGGAGTGGGGGGAGGAGGTTCGCAATATTAATCAAAGAAACAATTACAGCTGTGAGAAGTGATGATATGTTAAAGGGGTCATCAAACGAGGTTAGATGAGTTGAATTGAAGAACAAATAAGGGACAATCACACTACTGGGAGTGTACGATAGACACTCAAACAGTCAGAGGGAGGGAGAAGAAATAAAAGTGGGTATATTGCTGCGAAGTACAAAAACTATAGAGCTGTCACAGAATCATAAACTCATAGAAATTTACAGCATGGAAGGAGGACATTTTGTCCCATCGTGTCCGCGCCGGCCGACCAAGAGCTATCCAGCCTAATTCCACCTTCCAGCTCTTGATCCATAGCCCTGTAGGTTACGGCACTCTAAGTGCTCATCCAAGTATCTTTTAAATAGGGTGAGGGTTTCTACCTCCATTATCATTTCAGGCAGTGAGTTCCAGACCCCCAACACCCTCTGGGTGAAGACATTTCCCCTCATATCTCCTCTAAAGCTCCCCCAGTTACTTTAAATCTATGCCAGCCGGTTCTTGAAACCTCTGCCAAGGGAAACAGGTCCTTCCTATCCACTCTATCCAGGCACCTCATAATGATATACACCTCAATCAGATCTTCCCTTAGACTCCTCTGTTCCAAAGAAAACAGACCCAGCATCTCCAACCTTTTCTCATAGCCAAAATCCTCCAGTCCAGGCAACATTCTTGTAAATCTCCTCTGCAACCTTCCCCGTGCAATCACATCTTTCCTGTAATATGGCAACCAGAAATGCACACAGTACTCCAGCTGCGGCCTAACCAGTGTTTTATACAGTTCAAGCATAACCCTCTGCTCTTGTATTCCATGCCTCAACTTATAAAGGCAAGTATTTCATATGCATTCTTTACCACCTTATCTATCCGATATGCTACTTTCAGGTATCTGTGGACCTGCACTCCAAGGTCCCTTTGTGCCCCTCCACTTTTCAGTGTCGTACCAGTTAATATGTACTTCCTTGACATATTAGACCTCCCCAAATGCATTATCTCACACTTATCTGGATTGAATTCCATTTGCCACTACTCTCCCCATCTGACCAGTACATTGATATCTTCCACAACTTTCTTCTTCCTTATCAACCACACAGCCTATTATAGCGTCATCTGCAAACTACTTAATCATAGCCCCAACATTTAAGTCCAAGTGCATGGAATCGTTTACTTCCACCTTAGAGAGAATAAACGTCTCATCAAAAGATAGAACCTTCAACGATGCGGCTCTCCTTCAGTAGTGCCCTGAAGTATCAGTCGAGAACATTGAGCGAAGGTGTCTCTGCAGTGAGACTTGAACCCGCGATCTTTTGACTCAGATGCGAGAGGCGACCCCCACAGGTAATACCTTAACTAAAGTGGGAAGAGAATGATGCGAACACGTAACCTGTTCAGAGCCGGACCGCTGATCGCTATTCCAATGCAGGCTTCAAAGCATTATCCAAACACAGGGGTATTGTAAACTGGCTCACATTGCTTAAAGCAGCAGAGTAATAATAGCAGATGCCAACTTAAAGTTGTGCCGAGAATATAACCACTGCCTCGATAGGCTGAAAACCAATATCTGCCTTTCCGGCTTAGCTCATTAATTATACCCCGAAATTGGTGTCTAATAATGAGATGGTACTTCTGATTCCAGATTCTAATGCGTTCTGTAAATTGTTAGCAACATTGGTCCAGCTCCGATCTTCATGGAGTGGATTGCAGAAAGTATCTCCCCATCCCATGTACCCTGGATTGCAGAAAGTATCTCCCCATCCCATGTACCCAATTTGGCAGATGGAGTATAATGTCGGAAAGTGTGAGGTTATGCACTTTGGCAGAAAAAAATCAAAACGCAAATTATTATTTAAATGGAGAAAAATTGCAAAGTGCTGCAGTACAGCGGGATCTGGGGTACTTGTGCATGAAACACAAAAGGTTAGTATGCAGGTCCAGTAGTGATCAGGAAGGCCAATGGTATCTTGGACTTTATTGCAAAGGGGATGTTGTATAAAAGCAGGGAAGTCTTGCTTCAGTTATACAGGGTATTGGTGAGGCCAAACCTGGAATACTGTGTGCAGTTTTGATTTCCATATTTAAGCAGGGATATATTTGCTTTGGAGACAGTTCAGAGAAGGTTCACTAGCTTGATTCTTGAGATGAGGGGGTTGACTTATGAGGAAACGTTGAGAAGGTCGGGCCTCTTTGCATTGGAATTCAGAAGAATGAAAGATGATCTTATCGAAACATATAAGATTATGAGGGGGCTTGACAAGGTGGATGCAGAGAGGATGTTTCCACTGAAGTAGGGGGCATAATCTTAGAATAAGGGACCTTCCATTTAAAACTGAGATGGGGAGGCATCTCTTCGTTCAGAGAGTTGTAAATCTGTGGATTTCGCTGCCTCAGAGAGCTGTGGAAGCTGGGTCATTGGATACATTTAAGACAGAGTTAGACAGTTTCGTAACCGATAAGGGGATAAGGGGTTATGGGGAAAGGGCAGGAAAGTGGACCTGAGTCCATGATCAGATCAGCCATGATCGTTTTAAATGGCAGAGCAGGGTCGAGGGGCCGTGTAGCCTACTCCTGCTCCTATTTCTTATGTTCCTATGTACTCTGGATTGCAGAAAGTATCTCCCATCCCATGTATCCAACATTCACACATGCTCATTTTTACTCAAGCTGTAATCATTAGGGATCCCATCTATTCCATGCCTGGAATTTCAAATCATGAAGGAGGAAAAGTTTGGAAACGTGTATCCTTAAACTAAAGCTGAATCTGCTGAGGGATCTGTCTGTCACTGAGGGAAGAGAAGACAGACGCGCTTTCCCTTCACCTCCCTCAGAGTGCTCAACCACATTCTGTTCAGTTTAGTGTTGGGCTTTACCAAGATGCCCAATTATTGATGTACAATAACAACACTGAGAGTATTCTGTGGGATTCTCCCACTCGTCCACTATAAAATCACAGAATACACACAAAAACCAGTTTTTTTTTCGGGGATGGTGCGATTGAGCAGGACAACCCCATGATAATTTATGACATGGTTTCATCCGAGCAATATGCTGAATATCTCTTCAGCTGTGCAGAATAATTACCCAGGACTTGGGGACCCCACTACCTATCCCACAGGTGAGTCGACAGTTTCAGATGTGGGATGGACTGTACTCCATGGGAACCTTCTAAGCTGCCATCAGGATGAGCCGAAATCTTCACATTAAGATGTGGCTGTTCTGAAGATTGAGGAGAAGGCACATTGATCTGCACCTGGTCTGTTCTGTCACTGAACGCGGAAGCATTCACAAAACTGAAGATCGACATCTGATTCATTTACTAACACTGAAGTAAGTCACTTTAATAAATCAGAGAATTAATCTCGCAAACAGACGAATGTTTCTGGTGGATGCAAGATGATTCGGATCACCCAGCGGTAACGTGGGTTGCTGGGGTTATTTCCCTCTCGATCAACTCGAGGCTGAGCTGAAGTCAAAGTCACAATTGTTTCCAATTGATCCACTCCCACAACCACACAACAAAACAATAACAGATGTACTGCTGGACAAATGCAGCCCGACTAATGATGGCCTCATTTGGCTTCTCTCAATTATCAGCATAGTGATGGAACGAGCCATCGCTACTGCTATCAAACGGCACTTGTGTCCCACTGACCTGCTCACCGATGCTTGGTTCAAACACAGACACAATACCTCAAGTTCAGAAGTGAGATGAGAGTAACTCTCCTTGGCATCAAGGCAGCATTTGGCCGACTGTGGCACTAAGGAGCTCTTGTAAAAGTTAACCAATGGCTGGAGTCATAACTGGCACAAATTAATACTTTGTGCTTTTATAGGCCAATCATCTTCAATCCAGGACATCGCTGCAGGAGTTCCACAGGGCAGTGCACTCGGCCGAGCTATCTTCAGCGACTTCATCAATGACTATCTCTCCATCATACGGTCAGCAGTGGGGCTGTTAACTGATAATGGCACAGTGTCCCGCTCCAGTCGCAATTTATCAGATAATGAAACAGGACATTCCCGCCTGCGGCATGTCCCAGACAGCATCCGGCTTTGGTCTCATTCCTCGCAAGTAAAGGCGGCAGGGCAAGTCGCTAAGGTGTTTATCATATATGCATTACTTTTTTATGATTAGTGACATAGAATTTAAAATCAAAGAGATCAGGCTAGAACTTTATAAATCACTGGTTAGACCTCACCTGGAGAATATTGAACAATTCTGGGCAACACATTTGAGGAATGATGCAAAGACCTTCGAAAGTGTACAGCGGAGGATTACCAGGATGTTACCAGCAATGGAGGACTTCGGTTATGAGGAGAGGTTGGAAACATTAGGACTATGCTCATTTAAACAGATAAGTTCAGGAGGTGACATAATAAAGGTTTTCAAGATGATGCGAGGTGTTGATAGAGTAGATAAAGCAAAGCCGATCCCTCTGGAGTGGGGCAATAACCAAAGGTCATAGGTGTAAAATCATTGGCAAAATATTTAGCGAGGAGACCAGGAGATATTTTTTCACTCATAACTTGTTCGGATCTGGAACGCTCTATTGAAAATCTAAATCCATGAATAATTTCATACATTCTTTGGATATAGGTGTGTGTTGACGAGCAACTTATGAAGACACGGAAGCAATCGCGGGGGAGTGGGGGTCTGGGGGTGGGGCGAAGGTGGGGGGGGGATTAAACATGACTGATCTGTCAAAGAGCCAGTACAGGCACGACGGGTCGAATGGCATCCTCTGTCCTGTAAGTTCCTACGATTCTATGGCAACATTTGCAACATGGTCAAGCAATGACCATCTCCAACAGAGAGAGGCAACCATTTTCCAAGGCGTTACGAGGCATTATAAGAACATAAGAACATAAGAATTAGGAGCAGGAGTTGGCCATTGGGCCCCTCGAGCCTTCTCCGCCATTCAATGAGATCAAGGCTGATCTTCGACATCAACTCCACTTTCCTGGACAGTCCCCATATCCCTTGATTCATTTAATATCGAAAAATCCATCGATCTCTGTCTTGTATATGCTCAAAAACTGAGCCTCCGCAGCCCTCTGGGGTAGAGAATTCCAAAGATTCACCACCCTCTGCGAGACGATAAAGGAATTTATGAGCTAGAACCTCTATGTTTGAGCTTATCGCCCAAAAATGGGCGTTATTTCTGGCTTGGGCGGTAAAAAGGGTTTTCAGATCGCTGACTTCTCGCCCATTCTCAAAACACCTAGTTTACATTTTTGAAAATGGGTGTTACCATGAGCAATATCAAATGGCCGGTAGCATTACATTTTTTTGACCTTCTGCCGTGAAATGTGGCCGTCCTTAGCAACGGCATGGCAACGCTCGATTTCCGCGATTCAGGAGGTCAAAGGTCACCATGGCATGCGCAGAAGAGGAGACAGAGAGAGAGGAAGCTCAGAGGGACTGAAGGCGTGGCTGGCTGTGGTGTGGCTGCTTTGGGAGGAAGGAGGGAGACTTTAGAGCTTCACAGCAAGTAGTCAAACAAAAAGTGGCTTTTATCAGCCACATATTTGACCGAATTTGGCCTATAATGGAGAGAGAGGAGGAGGCATCACCGCCCACTGTGGAGACTGATGTTGGAGAGAGCAATGAGGTGGGAGAGGAACACATTGGAGGCCGCAAAAAAGCCAGGAGGTTCTCAGACGAGGCAAATACCTCCCTCCTGCAGGAGGCCGAGTTACACTGGGGTGATTTGACACAGGGAGGGCGCGGGAAGCCCACTCCAAAGGCCTACCAGAGGATATGAACCGAGATAGCAGAGGTGGTCTCGTCGGTGACCAACGAGGTGCATGAGGACAACCAATGCCACAAATGATGGAATGACCTTGTGGGATCCGCAAAAGTAAGTATTACATTGATTTACATATACTGATGTATGTATTTATATAATTTGATTTGTAACAGTCATAAGTGACTATCAGCAGTTGTGAGGTCTTGCACTTTTACCAGCAATGTTTTACTCAAAGTCTGCGGTCACGGTATATGTCTTTAGGTAAAGAATGATAAAAGCATAATAATCAGAATTATATATGTCAGTTATGTGTTGTATCAGTCTCTGTGCCAGTACCTGCCAAAGATATCACTCAATGATCTCATGCCATGTCGTCCTGTCACCTGTTACAGGAGAAGCTATCGATGATGATGTCCATGCAGAGCCGAACAGGTGGGGGGCCACCAGTCCCCAGCGATATCACTGACATGGAGGAGCGAGTGCTAGCACTCGTGGGGAAGCATCCCCGGACAGCCACAGATACATCTGCAGACCCTGAAGTGATGCCATGTGAGTAAAGCTGACACCATTGCGTGATGTAAAGTCAATAGATGCCACACCAACTCATATCCGAACAATCATATATGATAGATGATTTGTAAAAGTATCATAGAAATAATGCTGGCTAAATGAAAATCATTGCAATCCACAATGTGTTGATAGTCTTGAAATGTGATGTCTGTGATGATTTTGAGAGTGGTGGTGCTTTTATCGTGCATATGCTGTGTGTAGCGCTGGACTCACCTTGTCACCCTAGCACCCACTTCTCCTCTAACAATTCATTTGTGTCTTGAAGCTCAGACAGCAGCGTGGCCCCAGGCAAGAGCACAGGAGCCAGAAGGTGGGGGCGTGGGGCAGGAGTCGGCGGACGATCCTACGACATCTGGTGCTGAGGAGCTCCAATTGTCGCCCATCAATCCGCTGGGTCTGTTCTCGACGGATGAGAGCGCGGACTTCGAAGTACCTGCATCGCCACGCTCAAGAACCCATTCCACCCCAAGGCCATCTATTGGTCCTCCGGTCATTACCGCCTCCCCTCTGGAGGTACCAGCCCCAAGCACCTCTCCACAGGGCACCCCATTTGTCCCCAGGACGGTGCAACCCCCGCGGAGGCCTCCTGGACACGGCAGGTCTGTTCCACGAGCGCGACATGACAGCAGAGAGATGGTTCATTTGTCAGGGAGGACTATAGACATTGGTGACCAGCTCATCGAAGCTTTGGGGGCCTATCCCAACACCTGGCCACCAAGTCCGAGTACATTCCACGCAGGGCAGAGTCCCTGGATGTGATAGCTAGGAACACTGCTGCCACAGCCCTCCCAGTGGTCCCTGAGCACGGCACTCCACCCCTAGGTTCCGCACCACCACTGTGAATGACAGATGCGAGCAAGGACCGAGATCCTGCTACTGCATTACAGAATGTTGTCCACTTGGCAGCCCCCACTCCTGTACCCATTCATCCAAAGCATCTGCCTTCATCCCCGCAATGAGGCACCGCCTGAGAAGCTCCTCGACCAGGCACTGTGGAGCGAGAAGGGGAAGGGATAGAGGTGAGGAGAAGAAAGAGAGGGGGAAGGAAAGTGAGGTGCATGTGCGCAGGTGATGGTTGTGTTATATATCCATCTGGGTGTATGCAATTTGTTGTAATGTATGAGGGCCGTGGCCACACTTCTGCTTTGTCTCGGGGAGGCGGGGGAAAAGGTCGGTGCCTCAGGCGGGCCGGAAGTATCAGTGGGCCCCCGGCGCGCTGAGTGTCGGTGGCCCCCGGTGGGCTGAGTGGCGGTGGCCCCCGGTGGGCTGAGTGTCGGTGGGCCCCAGCGGGCTGAGTGTCGGTGGGCCCCGGCAGGCTGAGTGTCGGTGGGCCCTGGCAGGCTGAGTGTTGACGATGCCCAGGCCACCAGAATCATGCCGGATGAGGGGTGGTGCGGGATAAGGGAGTTCCAGATAAGGAAGGTCCAACCTGTACAAAACTTGCACAATGGTCGTGTAATAGGCAAATTAGTTCAAAATAAATTATTGTGAGATTTCACATTTAGGTAGGAACAGAAATGAGGTCTCATAGTGCTTCTAAATCCATAAATCTCGCCTCCCAAATTTGTGCCCATCTTCCCCGGAACATCCATGTCTGAATCCCTCCAATCAGATTTCTGCCCCAGTCACAAGACACAAATGTCATCTGGAATGATTGTAACAAAGGTAAACTATAACTCCTCTGTCTCCTCGAACTGCTTGCAGCCTTTGACATGTTTTACCATTCCATTCTCCTCCAAAACTTCTCTGCCATTGTCCAGCTGGGAGCTACTGCACTCGGCTGGTTCCATTCTCATCTATCTAATAGTAGCCAGAGAATGACCTGCAATGATTTCACTTCCTGCTCTCACATCGTTAGCTCTGGTGTCCCCCAAGGCTCTATCCAACGTCCCCTCATATTTCTCATCTACATGTTTCCCCTTGACGACATCATCCGAAAACATAGCGTCAGTTTCCACATGTACGCTGATGACACCCAGCTTTACCTCCATCGCTTCTCTCAATCTCTCCACTGACTATATTGTCAGTACTGGATCAGCAAAAGCTTTTTCCCAATTATATATTGGGAAGACTGAAGCCATTGTTTTTCGACCCGCCACAAACTGCGTCCCATAACCATTGACTCTTTCTCCAACATCTGTTTGAGGCTGAACCACACTGTTCACAACCTTGGTGTCATATTTGAACCTGAAGTGAGCTTTAGACCACATATCCGCAGCATAACTAAGAACACCTATTTCCACAACCGTTACATTGCTTGTCTCCGCCCCTGCCTCAGTTATTCTGTTGCTGAAACTCTCATCCATGTCATTGTTATCTATAGACTTTATTATGCCAATATATGCCTGGCTGGTCTCCCATTTAATTCCCTACATAAGCTTGAGTTCATCCAAACCTCTGCTCCCGGTGTCCTAACTCGCACCAACACTCGTTTACCCATCACCCCTGTGCTTGCTGACCTACATTGGTTCCCGGTAAAGCATGGTATTGTTTTTAAAATTCTCATGCTTTTTTACATATCCCTCGATGGCCCACACCCCCTCCCTATCTCTGTAACCTCCTCCAGCTCCACACCATCCGAGATGTCTGCGCTCCTCTAATTTTGTCCTTTTGAGCAGCCCCGATTGTAATCGCTCAACCATCGGTGGCCGTGCCTTTTGTTGCCTGGGCCCTACACTTTGGAAAATACCTCCCTAAACCTCACTGCCTCGCTATCTCTCTTTCCGCTTTCAAGACGCTCCTTAAAACCTCCCTCTTTGACCAAGCTTTTGGTCATTTCCACTCATTTCTCCTTATGTGACTTAGTGTTAAATTTTGTTTCATAACAATTCTTTGAAGCATCTTGGGACGTTTTATGAAGTTAACGGTGCTATATATATACACACATTGTTGTTGTTGTTGTTGTTGTGCACCCGCGGACTTTGAGACATAATTTAGGATGATACTTCAGTGCACTACTGAGCGTGTGCAGACTATCTTTCGAGTTGGACGTTAAATTGTGCTGATAACAGTTTGTGTGGTTTTACATTCTTACAGTAAGTATCGCTTCGATTGTAATGAGGTTTCTTTTAATAATTGTGCTGAATACAGCTTTTTATGCTTTACAAGTACATTTATACAGAGACATGGACCATGTACAGTCGACACCTCAAGTTGCTGGAAAAATATCACCAACGATGCCTCTGCAAGATCCTACAAATCCCCTGGGAGGACAGGTGCACCAACATCAGCGTCCTCGATCAGGCTAACATCCCCAGCATTGAAGCACTGACCAGACTCGATCAGCTTCGCTGGGCAGGCCGCATAGTCCGCATGCCAGACACGAGACTCCCAAAGCAAGTGCTCTACTCGGAGCTCCTTCACGGCAAACGAGCCAAAGGTGGGCAGCAGAAATGCTACAAGGGCACCCTCAAAGCCTCTCTGATAAAGTTCAACATCTCCACTGACACCTGGGAGTCCCTGGCCTCAGTGGAGAGGGCGCTGAGCACCTCGTGACTCAACAGTCACAGCATGTAGAAATCAAGCGCTGACAGCAAAAAGAGCATGCGGCAAACCTGTCCCACCCACCCCTTCCCTCAACAATTATCTGCCCCACCTGTAACAGAGTCTGTGGCTCTCGTATTGGATTGTTCAGCCACCAAAGAACTTGCTTCAGGAGTGGAAGCAAGTCTTCCTCGATCCCGAGGGACTGCCTATGATGATCGTATTCAGTAAGATAATGGGTCTAAAGGCAGATAAATCCCCTGGATTGCATCCTCGGGTCTTAAGAGCAGTAGCGGCAGGGATTGAGGATGCATTGGTTGTAATTTACCAAAATTCCCTGGATTCTGGGGATGTCCCAGCAGATTGGAAAACTGCAAATGTAAAGCCCCATTTAAAAAAGGAGGCAGACAAAAAGCAGGAAACTATAGACCAGTTAGCCTGACATCTGTGGTCGGGAAAATGTTGGAGTCCATTATTAAAGAAGCAGTAGCAGGACATTTGGAAAAGCAAAATTCGGTCAGGCAGAGTCAGCATGGATTTGTGAAGGGGAAGCCATGTTTGACAAATTTGCTGGAGTTCTTTGAGGATGTAACGAGCAGGGTGATTAAAGTGGATGTGGTGTATTTGGACTTTCAGAAGGCATTTGATAAGGTGCCACATGAAAGGTGACTGCACATGATAAAAGTTCATGGGTTGGGGGAAATATATTAGCATGGATAAAGGATTGTCTAACAAACAGAGAACAGAGGGTTGGGATAACTGAATCATTCTCTGGTTGGCAACCAGTAACTAATGGGGTGTCACAGGGATCAGTGCTGGGACCCCAACTATTTACAATCTATATTAATGACTTGGAAGAAGGGATTGAGTGTAACATAGCCAAGTTTGCTGACGATACAAAGATGGGAGGAAAAGCAATGTGTGAGGAGGACACAAAAATCTGCAAAAGGACATAGACAGGCGAAGTAAGTGGGCAAAAATTTGGCAGATGGAGTATAATGTTGGAAAGTGTGAGATCATGCACGTTAACAGAACAAATAAAAGGGCAAGTTATTATTTAAATGGAGAAAGATTGCAAAGTGCAGCATTGCAGCAGTACGTGGGTGGGGTCCTGGTGCATGAAACACAAAAGGATAGTATGCAGGTACAGCAACTGATCAGGAAGGCCAATGGTATCTTGGCCTTTATTGCAAAGGGGATGGAGTATAAAAGCAGGGAAGTCTTACTACAGCTATACAAGTTATTGGTGAGGCTACACCTGGAGTACTGCGGTAGTTTTGGTTTCCATATTTACAAAAGGATATACTTGCTTTGGAGGCAGTTCAGAGAAGGTTCCCTGGGTTGATTCCGGGAATGAGGGGGTTGACTTATGAGGAAAGGTTCAGCAGGTTGGGCCTCTACTCATTTTAATTCAGAAGAATGAGAGGTGATCTAATCGAAATGTATAAGGTTATGAGGGGACTTGACAAGGTGGATTCTGAGATGATGTTTCCATTGATGGGGGAGACTAGAACTAGAGGGCATAATCTTAGAATAAGGGGCTGCACATTTAAAACAGAGATGAGGAGAAATGTATTTTCTCAGATAGTTGTAAATCAGTGGAATTTGCTGTGTTCGAGAGCTGTGGAAGCTGGGACATTGAATACATTTAAGACAGAAATAGACAGTTTGTTAAACGATAAGGGGATAAGGGGTTATGGAGAGCGGGCAGGGAAGTGGAGCTGAGTCCATGATCAGATTAGCCATGATCTTATTGAATGGCGGAGCAGGCTCGAGGGGCCGCATGGCCTACTCCTGTTCCTATTTCTTATGTTCTTATGTTTATGTAAAGTCACGGCGGCACTGTCATTCTATGTCTCAGGTTCTTTTCAGGCCACAGCTGGAGATATTTGTGGACTTTCTCAGCATGCCACACATCGCTGCATTCGACAGGTCACTGAAGCCCTGTACGCATGCAGGAGGGACTTCCGTATGACCAGGGAGCCACAGAGTGAGAGGGCTCTAAGATTCTCCAGAACTGCAAACTTCCGCAAGGTGCAGGGAGCAATAGCCTGTACACACATCGTGGAGTGGGCATCTTTTCAGGATGTAGAGGTTTTCAGGAACCGCAAGGGATTCCACTCGCTGAGTGAAATAGACTGGCGGAGAGGCTGGGAGAAATTGTGAGATAGATAGAGAGATTTTGGAGAGAGATATGTATTGTGGGAGAGAGAGAGAGAGAGAGAGAGAGACTGGGGGATAGTGAGACTGAGGAGAGTGAGAGAGACTGGGAGAGCGAGCAAGAGAGATACTGGAGCTACAGAGAGACGGAGGAGAGATATATTGAGACAGGGGAAGAGAGTGAGAGAGACTGCACGATAGAAAGACTGGGGAGAGTGAGAGAGTCTGGGGGAGCGAGCGAGAGAGACACTGGAGATAGAGAGAGACGAGGGAGAGATATATTGAGACTGTGGAAGAGAGTGAGAGAGACTGGGGGAGAGACTGAGGGAGACTGGGGGGAGAGACAGACTGGAGGCAGGGAGAGTGAAATTGGGGCGATGGAGAGAGACTGGAGAGAGAGAGTGAATTGTGGAGAGACTGTGTGGGAGAGAGAGAGAGAGAGAGAGAGACTGGTGAGAGAAAGTGTTAGCGAGACTGGGGAGAGAGAGAGACTGGGGAGAGAGGGTGAAAATGATGGGGAGAGAGAGGGAGAGACTGGGGAGAGGGAGAGAGACTGAGGGAGAGAGAGAGACTGGGGTGAGATGGAGGGACTGGGTGAGAGAGGTAGAAACTTGGAGAGAGAGAGAGAGAGAGGGAGTCTCGGGAGAGAATGTGTTAGTGAGTCTGGGGAGAGAGAGAGAGACTGGGGAGAGAAAGTGTTTGCGAGTCTGGGGAGAGAGAGAGAGAGAGACTGGGGAGAGAGGGTGAGAATGGGGGCGAGAGAGAGGAAGATACTGGGGAGAGGGAGAGAGACTGGTGGAGAGAGAGAGACTGGGGAGAGATGGAGGGACTGGGTGAGAGAGGTAGAGACTGGGAGAGAGAGAGACTGGGGGAGAGAGGGAATGCGAGACTCGGGGAGAGATAGAGAGACTTGGGAAGCAGAGAGAGAGAGACTGGAGGAGGGAAGGAGAGAGACTGAGAGAGGGAGTTTATATGATGGAATTAAAGTTTTTAATTAATTATACCATAAACAAACTTGCAGAATGAGCATGTAAATAAGAAATGAATTTCAATACACATACGTTTCAGAAGGCACATTTTGTTTGGAGGAATATGGAGGCTACATACTCCTCGGAAAATAAGAATCGAAGTGGGGTAGAGTGGCAAAGGTATCTCGGGGTATACACAAATCATTAAAAGTAGCAACGCAGGTGAAAAAAGCTATAAAAGTGCAAATTATGCACTGGGGTTCATTTCTAGAGGAATAGAATTCAAAAGTTACATTAAACATGTACAGAAGCTTGTCTCATTGTCTCATGATTTGAACCGGTGGGGTGGCAATAAGCCCTTACTGTATATACGCTTTTAAACAGTTGCAGTTGTTGTTGTATAGGTTGTTGTTGTACAAGTTGTTGTAAAGGTTGTTATTATACAAGTTGTTATTGTAAAGGTTGTTGTTGTTGTTGTCAGAATTTGACCACGGACAAAAAGGTCACGCTCAAAGGAGTTCCTGGCCCGCTCCTGGTTACCTCCTTGAAAAATTAAATCAGGTTCGTCCAACACAATCTTCCCTTAACAAATCCGGGCTGACTGTCCATAATTAATCCTTGCCTTTCTTCAGGGAGTGCATTCCAGATCCTGACCACACTGTTTGAAAAATAATTTTCTTATGTCGCCTTTGTTTCTTTTGCTAATCGCCTTAAATCTCTGTCCTCTGGTTCTCGACCTCTGCCAATGGGAACAGTTTCTCTCTGCTTATTCTGTGATTTTGAACAGCTCGACCAAATCTCTTCTCAATCTTCTCTGCTCCGAGGAGAACAAGCCCAGCTTCTACAGTGTAACTGAAGGCCTCATCCCTGGAATCATTCTCATAAATCTTTTCTGGAGTCGAACTAATGTCTTCACATCCTTCCTAAAGTGTGGTGCACAGAATTGGACACAATGCTCCAGTTGAGGCCGGACCAGTGTTTTACACAGGTTCAACAGAATTTCCACACGTTTGAACTTTATACCTCAAGTCATGAAGTGCAGAATCCGGTAAGCCTTTTTAACTGTGGTCTCAATATGCCCTGCCACCTTCAACGATTTATGCACATATACCCTCAGGTCTTTCTGTTCCTGCACCTGCTTTAGGATTGTACCCTTCACTTTACCTTTCCTCTCCTTATTCCTTCTACCAAAATATATCACCACACTTTTCTGCGTTACATTTCATCTGCCCCGTGTCCGCCCATTCCACCAGCCTATCTATGTCCTCTTGAAGTCTATCACTATCCTCCTCACTATTCACTATACTTTAAAGTTTTGTGTCATCTGCACATTTTGAAATTGTGCCCTGTACACCCAAGTCCAAGTCATTAATATATATTAAGAAAAGTAGTGGTCGCTGTACTAACCCCTGGGGAACACCACTTTATACCTTCCTCCTGTCCAAAAAACAACCGTTCACCACTACTCTCTGGTTTCTGACACTAACCCAATTTCTTATCCCTCTGCCACCGCCCCTTTTATTCCATGGGCTTTAATATTGATTTTAGGATTGATTGTGGAAGGTACAATTCCCACAAGTGTACAGTTGCTGAAACCCACTGTTATCAAGTAGGCAAGAAGTAGCAAACTGTTGTTGAAGCTTTGGTTGGCACTGTGAAGTTTGAGCTCGCGGTCCCTCTAGAGAGTGCATTAGATCTGCTAATCCTATCCGACTGTGGGTTATGCTCCAGATATCTCCTCCGCCTAACTCAAATGCTCCAATAGCAGAACATCTCACAGCTGCTCTGAGATTGACGATTGCAAGAGGAACAATTCTAGGCAGAGAATCGTGAGCCCCCAAGTCTTGCTCTACAATTTGAGTTTCCTAAAGCAAGGGGACTGAAATACCAAATCAGATTAGATCAGCAGACACAGTAATGGCGAACTGTTCATTTACCTGCTACCAGTAAATAGATAACTGACCAAAGGACATCAAAATAAACATGGTGCATTATCAGACACCCAGCAACAGAAGTAAGCAGTTCAACTCTGCGTCAAATGAATGATAACCTGCGATCCTCACTCACCAGGAATTCCTACAGTCGCAAGGATAGGGGAGTACAAAGCATAGATCAGATCAATAAACGTTTTGTACATTCTTGAAAAAAGCAGCAGTGCCTGCTGGTGTCGAATTGAACAAATGCAAGCTGCATATTCAAGGGATGGTATTTATATCTGCAGGAACTCCCCAGGTTGGTTTTAAGCAGCGTCTCAAAGGATGAAAGAGAGAATAGGGAGGGAAATCCAGCATATAGGGCCAGGGCCGCTGAAGGCTTGGCCGTCAATGATTACATTACATAGGGTTACACGGGATATACGGCACAGAAACAGGCCATTCGGCCCAACCAGTCCATGCCAGCGTTTATGCTCCACTCGCGCCTCCTCCCGTCTTTCCTCATCTAAATCTATCAGCATAACCCTCTATTCCCTTCTCCCCCATACGCTTGTCTAGCCTCCACTTAAATGCATTGATACTATTCACTTCAACCATTCCCTGTGGCATTGAGTTCCACATTCTCACCACTCTCTGGGTAAAGAAGTTTCTGCTGAATTCCCTATTGGATTTATTGGTGACTATCTTATATTGATGGCCTCTAGTTATGCTCTTTCCCACAAGTGAAGCATTCTCCCTGTATGCATTCTATCAAAATATTTCATTATTTTAAAGACCTCTATGAGGTCACCCTTCTTTTTTCAAGAGAAAAGAGACCAAGCTTGTACATTCTTTCCTGAAATATCTACCCTCGCATTTCTGGTATCATCCTTGTAAATCTTCTCTGCACCCTCTCCCGTGCCTCTTATAATTTTTATAACATGGCGACCAGAACTGTATGCAGTACTCTAATTGTGGTCTAACCAAGGTTCGATACAGGATTGACATATCTATTCCTCTAGAAATAAACCCTTGTTCTCAATTTGATGTTTTATGGCCTTGGTGACCTGTGTTGCAACGTTTAGTGATTTGTGTATTTGTACTCCGAGATGCCTTTGTTCGTTTACCCCACTGAGACTCACACCCTCCAAGTAATAAGTGACCTCTCTATTCTTTGCACCAAAATGTAATACCTCACATTTATCTGTGTTGAACTTCATTTGACAACTACATGCCTATTCTGCAATATTATTAATGACCTCTTGTAATTTGTTGCTGTACTCCTCAGTATTGACTATCCCACCACCAAACTCCCCCCCACCCGCCACCCCTGCACCCCTAAACTCCCCCCCCCACCACCAACTCAGTGTAATTCGCAAATTTAGAAATTGTGTTTTTGATTCCAAAGTCTAAAGCGTTAATGTAAATTGTGAACAATCTTTTTTTCCCAGCACTGATCTTTGTGGATGAAGCGTTTAAACTCGTGGATGCACAATAAGCCAGAATTGCAGGAGTGCAGGGATCTCGGAGTGTTCTCGGGCTGAACTAATTTATCGAAGGAAATAGACAGTTTTGGTATCTATATTTAAGAAAGGATATATTTGCACTGGAGGCTGTTTAGAGAAGGTTCACTAGGTTGATTCCGGAGATGAGTGGGTTGACTTATGAACATAGGTTGAGTAGGTTGGGCCTATACGCATTGGCGTTCAGAAGAATGAAAGGTGGCCCAATTGAAACATATAAGATAATGAGGGGGCTCGACAAGATGGATGCAGAGAGGATATTTCCACTCATTGGGGAAATTAAAACTAGGGGACATAGTCTCAGAATAAGGGGCCGCCCTTTTAAAACTGAGATGGGGAGGAATTTCTTCTCTCAGAGGGTTGTAAATCTATGGAATTCTCTTCCCCAGAAAGCTGTGGAGGTTGAGTCATTGAAGATATTGAAGGTGGGGTTGGACAGATTTTTCAGTGATAAGGGAGTCAAGGGTTATGGGGAGCGGGCAGGGAAGTGGAGCTGAGTCCATGATCAGATCAGCCGCGATCTTATTGAATGGTGGAGCAGGCTCGAGGGGTCAAATGGCCGACTCCTGCTCCTATTTCTCATGTTCTTCTGCACTGTCATGGACAAATTGGTCAGAAACCCCACAGACAGGGACAGGCAGCTATTCGATGTGATATACACTGGAAAAGTTAACAAACAAGTGGTTCTATGGCTTAGTTGGTTAAAGCGCCTGTCTAGTAAACATAAGTTCAAATCTCAGCAGAGTCTACTTTTTGCCTCGGTGTCTTTTATCTTTTATAATGTTCTAATTGTTGGTGAATTTAATCCAAAACTGGGCATTATTATGTCCGTTCAGAAGCCACTCAGGAAGGATTTCTGAATTGCAGCTCTTTCCTTGCACAGGCAGGTCTTTCATTGAATGTGTTGGTAGCACATGTTTTATAAATACATTAAGGGCAAGATAATAACAAAATAAAGTGTGGGGCTTATTAGAGACCATGAGGGTAATGTGTGTGTGGAGGTGGAAGACATGAGTATGGTTCTCAATGAATACTTCACGTCTGTTTTCAAAAAAGAGAGGGGCGATTCAGATTCTGTAATCAGGGAGGTGGAGTGTGAAATATTAGATGAAATAAACATAGTGAGAGAGGAAGTATTAAGGGGTTCAGCAGCTTCCAAAGCAGATCAATCCCCAGGCCCGGATGAAATGTAGCCCAGGCTGTTCAGAGAAGCAAAAGAGGAAATGGCAGAGGCTCTGAACTTCATTTTCCAATCCTCTCGGGCTATAAGTGTGGTGCAAGAGGAATGGAGGACTGCTCATGTTGCAACTTTCATTAATAAAGGAGAAAGGGATACCGAATAATTACAGACCAGTCAGCCTATCCTTAGTGGTAGGAAAATTGTTGGAAAAATTGAGTGACTGGATAAATCTTCATGTGGAAAGATATTGATCAATCCGGGAGAGTCAGCATGGATTTATTCAGGGAAGGTCGTGTCTGACTAACGATTTAATTTTTTCAGGAGGTAACAAGGTGGGTCGATGAGGGC
Organism: Pristiophorus japonicus; assembly: GCF_044704955.1. Taxonomy (NCBI): domain Eukaryota; kingdom Metazoa; phylum Chordata; class Chondrichthyes; family Pristiophoridae; genus Pristiophorus; species Pristiophorus japonicus. Next base: position 82,525,306 of record NC_091996.1, on the reverse strand, counting down.
AGTGCATATGATGTACTGTAATTTGACAAGAGATGGGGCATCAGGAAGTAGCTACATGCATTTTAGCATGGCTTTGGATAAGCTTCCACATGACAGACTGATGACGAAAGTTAAAGCCCATGGGATCAAAGGCAAAGTGGCAAGTTAGATCCATAATCGGCTCAGAGGCTGGAAGCAAACTGTAATGGTCGATGGGTGTTTTTGTTGCTGGGGGGCAGTTTCCAGTGGGGTTCCGCAGGGCTCAGTAATGGTTCCCTTGCTTTTTGTGGTATGTATCAATGATTTAGACTTGAATGTAGGGGGTATTATTCAATAGTTTGCAAATTATGCAACAATTAAGAAAGCAAATGGCATGTTGGCCTTCATAGCGAGGGGATTTGAGTACAGGGGCATGGAGGTGTTGCTACAGTTGTACAGGGCCTTGGTGAGGCCACACCTGGAGTATTGTGTACAGTTTTGGTCTCGTAATTTGAGGAAGGACATTCTTGCTATTGAGGGAGTGCAGCGAAGATTCACCTGATTCCTGGGATGGTGGGATTGACCTATCAAGAAAGACTGGATCAACTGGGCTTGTATTCACTGGGGTTCAGAAGAATGAGAGGGGACCTCATAGAAACGTTTAAAATTCTGACGGGTTTAGACAGGTTAGAAGCAGGAAGAATGTTCCCAATGTTGGGGAAGTCCAGAACCAGGGTCACAGTCTAAGGATAAGGGGTAAGCCATTTAGGACCGAGATGAGGAGAAACTTCTTCACCCAGAGAGTGGTGAACCTGTGGAATTCTCTACCACAGAAAGTAGTTGAGGCCAATTCACTAAATATATTCAAAAGGGAGTTAGATGGAGTCCTTACTACTACGGGGTTCAAGGGGTATGGCGAGAAAGCAGGAAGGGGGTACTGAAGTTGCATGTTCAGCCATGAACTCATTGAATGGCGGTGCAGGCTAGAAGGGCTGAATGGCCTACTCCTGCACCTATTTTCTATGTTTCTATGTTTCTATGTATTGGTTGATAATGAAGAAAAAAGCTGCAGACTGCAGGATAAAATCTATGGACTGGTCAGGTGGGCATAACAGCGGAAATTGAATTCAAGATGGGGAAGTGTCAGGTGATGCATTTGGGGAGGGCTAACAAGGCTTGGGAATACACATTAACTGACAGAACACTGAGAAATGTAGAGGAACACAGGGACCTTGGAGTGCATGTCCACAGATCCCTGAAGGTAGCAGACCAGGTAGATAATGTGGTTAAGAAGGCATACGGAATGCTTGCCTTTATTAGCCAAGGTACAGAATGGAAGAGCAGCAATATTATGCTTGAACTGTATAAAACACTGGTTAGACCACAGCTCGAGTACTGCATACAGTTCTGGTCACCGCATTACAACAAATATGTGATTGCACCAGAGTGGTTGGAGAGAAGATTTACGAGGATTTTGTCTGGACTGGAGAAATTTAGCGATGAGGAAAGATTGGACAGGGTGGGTTTGTTTTCAGAAACTGAGGATGCTGAGGGGAGATCTTATTGGGGTGTATACAATTATGAGGGGCCTTGTTAGAGTGGATAGTAAAGACCTATTTCCCTTAGCAGAGGGGTAAACAGCCAGGGGGCATAGATTTCAAGTAATTAGTGGGTGGTTTAGAGGGGAGTTGTGGGCAAATTCTTTCACCCAGTGGATGGTGGGGCTCTGGAACTCACTGCCTGAAAAGTTGGTAGAGGCTGAAACCCTCACCACATTTAAAAAGTATTTGGATGTGCACTTGAAGTGCCGTAACCAAAAGGGCTATGGACCGAGAGCTGGAAAGTGGGATTCGGCTGGATAACTATTTGTTGGACGGAACGGACATGGATGGCTAAAACGGTCTCCTTCCATGCTGTAAAATTCTACAATTTTATGATTCTATGATTCACTTGTCTTCCAGGGGATCATTTCTGGGGCAGCAGGGACCTGTACAAGTGGATGGGTTACACTTGAACAGACGGCAACCAATGGTCTCACAGGAAGGTTACTGAGTGCGGTGGGGAGGTTTTACTGTAATTGGGCAGGAGAAGGGTTACCAGGAAATAGCAGCAGGGAGGAGAGACAAGGTGCATAGAGAACTAGGAGGGACAAATAGCACCAGAGTCAAGAATAGCGTAGAAAGAGCAGGAATTAGATGGTGGAAAATACAAAGCATCTTGTGTGAATGCACACGTGTAAATGAGAGGATTGTTACAAATAAGGTTCACCAGTTACAGATGCAAGTTGCCACATGGTGTTATTGTCTAGTGGCTATAACAGAGATCTGGCTTAAACATGGACAGGAATGGGAGTTTAACATTCCTGGCTGCAATGTATTCAGGAGGGATGCGGAATGAATAAAGACAGGAGGTTGAGTACTGAACAAGGATAATATTACAGTTCTACAGAGGAACGATATTCTCAATGGTTTTATTGTGTTTCTAACACGGATGAGACTGCACACAGGGAGGTTAAAGTAACAGTGACCTCAGTCTTTATTAAGACACTCCTGAGTGAGGAACAGGCCTTCGGGGCCGGCTTATATACAGTGCTCCCTAGGGATGCTGGGAGCCCTTGGAACTTCAGGGGATGAGCTCCCTGGCGGCGGAACATTGGAGTGCATGTTTTATAGATACACAACATCACTCCCACCCCGCCAAGGTCAAAGTGAAAACTATTTACAAGGTGAGCCTTTCTTTCCCTGGTGGACTGCCTCGGTACAAATGAGTGTTCTGGTGTGTTGGCTGTGCCCTCGCTGGGCTGGCGTGTTGTTGGCTCTGCCGGGCTGCTGAATGAGCCTGGCCTTGCTAGACTGTTGGGCGTGATGGGTTTGATTTCCTGGTCCGGGGTGGTGTCGTTGATCCTTTGGGTGTGTGTTGTGGGCTTGAAAAAGGTGGTGTCTGTTGTGGGTTGCTCAGGGCAGTCTGTGAACCGCAGCCTCGTTTGGTCCAGGTGCTTTCTGCAAATTTGTCCATTGTCTAGTTTGACTACAAACACCCTACTCCCTTCTTTAGCTATCACCGTGCCCGCGATCCACTTGGGACCATGTCCATAGTTTAGCACGTACACAGGGTTATTCAGATCAATTTCCCGTGACACAGTGGCGCGACCATCATTTAATTGCTGCCGCCTGCTCTCTACCTGATCATGCAGGTTGGGGTGAACCAGCGAGAGTCTGGTTTTAAGTGTCCTTTTCATGAGTAGCTCAGCCGGGGCACCCCTGTGAACGAGTGGGGTCTCGTGCGGTAGCTGAGCAGTACTCGGGACAGGCGGGTTTGGAGTGAGCCTTCTGGACTCGTTTGAGGCTCTGTTTGATTGTTTGTACTGTCCGCTCTGCCTGCCCATTGGAGGCTGGTTTAAACGGGGCCGAGGTGACATGTTTGATCCCATTGCGGGTCATGAATTCTTTAAATTCAGCACTGGTGAAACATGGCACGTTGTCACTGACCACTTGTCACTGACCAGTAGGTCAGGCAGGCCGTGGGTGGCAATCATAGCTCTCAGGCTTTCAATGGTGGCAGTGGCCGTTCTTCCCGACATTATTTCACATTCAATCCATTTTGACAAAGCATCCACCACCACCAGGAACATTTTATCGAGAAACGGGCCCGCATAGTTGACATGGATCCTTGACCATGGTTTGGAGGGCCAGGACGACAAACTTAGTGGTGCCTCTCTGGGCGCGTTGCTCAACTGAGCACCCACGCTGCATTGCCGTACGCAGGATTCTAAGTCAGAGTCGATACCGGGCCACCACACGTGGGATCTGGCTATCGCTTTCATCATTATTATACCCGGGTGTGTGCTGTGGAGATCCGAGATGAACATCTTCCTACCCTTTTTGGGTAGCACTACGCGGTTACCCCAGACAGGCAGTCTGCCTGAATGGACAGCTTGTCCTTTCGCCGCTGGAACGGCTTGGTTAGCTCTTGCGTTTCAACGGGGATGCTGGCCCAGCTCCCATGCAGCACACCGTTTTTTTACTAGGGACAGCAGAGGATCTTGGCTGGTCCAAGTCCTAATCTGGCGGGCCATTAATTTATCATTTTCAAACGCTTCCATGACCATCAAGCGCCACCATCAAGAAGTTTGCAATCTGCACCATTTCCACCCCCGTGGTGGGCAATGGTACCGACTGAGAGCATCTGCACAGTTCTCGGTGCCAGGTCTGTGACGGATAGTGTAGTTATAAGCTGATAGTGCGAGTGCCCACCTTTGTATGCAGGCTGAGGCATGAGTATTTATGCCCTTGGTTTCAGCGAACAGGGATATGAGGGGCTTGTGATCGGTTTCCAGCTCTAATTTGAGGCCAAACAGGTACTGATGCATTTTATTTACCCTGAACACACACGCTAATGCCTCTTTCTCAATCATGCTGTAGGCCCTCTCAGCCTTCGACAAGCTCCTGGAGGCATAGGCGACAGGTTGCAACTTCCCCGCAACGTTAGCTTGTTGTAATACACACCCGACTCCGTAATACGACGCATCACATGCTAGCACAAGTCTTTTACATGGGTTATACAATACAAGCAGCTTGATGGAGCATAAAATGTTTCTGGCTTTCTCAAAAGCAATTACTTGGTTTTTACCCCATACCCAGTTCTCACCTTTATGCAATAACACATGTAGGGGCTCTGAGAGGGTGCTTAACCCCAGTAGGAAGTGACCAAAATAGTTGAGGAGTCCCAGGAACGACCGCAGCTCCATGATGTTCTGTGACATGGGCACGTTCCAGATAGCCTCTGTCTTGGCGTCTGTGGGCCGAATGCCGTCCGCCACGATCTTTCTCCCCAAAAACTCCACTTCTGTTGCCATGAAGACGCATTTCAACCTCTTCAACCACAGCCCTACACGATCCAGTCGCTGGAGGACCTCCTCCAGGTTTTGTAGGTGCTCAGCAGTGTCGCGACCCGTGACCAATATGTCGTACTGGAAACCCACCGTGTGTGGGACCGACTTGAGGAGGCTCTCCATGTTTCTCTGGAAGACCGAATTCCAAACAGGCATCTGTTGTGGATGAACAGTCCCTTGTGCGTGTTGATGCAGGTGAGGCCCTTCGAAGACTCCTCCAGCTCCTGTGTCATGTAGTCAGGTCGAGCTTGGTGAATGTCTTGCCTCCTGCCAGCATTGCAAATAGGTCGTCTGCCTTAGGTAGCGGGTATTGGTGCTGTACGAGAAACGATTAATAGTTACTTTATAATAACTTAGGAGTAATTGCCCCATGATTGAATGGCCTGTCAACACTATCTAACTTTTCACGGGAAGAATGGTTACTTGGTTGAGGCATCATTCTGACCGTGACATCATTTTTGAGTACTGGAACAATCGGGCTGGCCCACTCGCTGAATTCCACTGGGGAGATAATGCCCTCGCATTGCAGCCTGTCCATCTCGATTTCCATTCTCTCCCACATCATGTGTGGTACCGCTCGTGCCTTGTGGTGAATGGGTTGTGTCTCTGGGACCAAGTGGATCCGCACGTTCACCCTGGAAAAGTTTCCAATGCCTGGCTCAAAATGGGAAGAAATTTGTTCATAACCTGGGTACATGAGGCCTCATCGACATGTGATAGTGCTCGGATGTCATCCCAGTTCCAGCGCATTTTGCCCAGCCAGCTCCTTCCAAGCAGTGTGGAGCCATCACCCGGGACAATCCAGAGTGGCAGTTCATGCACCGTGCCCTCGTAGGTGACCTTGACCATAGCTCTGCCCAGGACAGTGATGAGCTCTTTGGTGTACATACTCAGTTTTGTGTGGATGGGGCTCAGGGCTGGTCTGAGTGCCTTGTTGCACCACAGTCTCTCAAACATATTTTTACTCATGATGGATTGGCTAACGTCAATGTCCAGTTCCATGGCTACGAGTAAGCCATTCAATTTTATATTTCGCATTATAGTGGACATTTTGTCGAAAATGTGTGCACCCCGTGTACTTCAGCATTTGCCTCCTCTCTCTGAGGCTCGAAATTGCTTTGTTCCACCGTGGATCGATCTTTCTCTGCCACGTGGTGGTTAGCAGGTTTTGCAGAGCTTGCAGCTCGTCTGCAAGCTCGTTGGAGGTGCCCCATTGTTCCACAGCTCTTGCAAATACACCCTTCGAAGTGGCATGAATAGGCTGAATGGAAGCCTCCACAATGCCAACAAGCTGTGAATTGCCTTGCATTCATCCTTTGTTGCGGACTCTGAGTCATCTGAGTCACCTGAGGCCTGCTGGCAGTTGCAGACTTTTGGTTTCTGCCCTGTACATTTCTGCTCACAAACACAATTCCAGTTAATTTATGAACATTGCTCGCACTTGTGTGCTGAGAGATTTGTTAGGTGTTATTACTGGTGGACATAAACGCCTGTGCTATTGCAATGGCCTTACTTCGGGTCGGTGTCTCTACAGTCAAAAGTTTTCGTAGGACTGTGTCGTGGCCAATGCCCAGTACAAAAAAGTCTCTGAGCATTTGTTCCAGGTAGCCATCAAACTCACATTGTCCTGCAAGTCGCCTTAGCTCGGTGACGTAGCTCACCACTTCCTCATCTTCAGATCGCTGGCACGTGTAGAACCGATACCTCGCCATTAGCATGCTCTCCGTCGGGTTAAGATGCTCCTGAAGCAGTGTACACAGCTCCTCATACGACTCATCTGTGGGTTTCACCGGAGCCAGAAGATTCTTCTTGAGGCTGTAGGTCGGTGCCCCGCAGACTGTGAGGAGGACCGCTCTCCTTGTTGCAGCACTTCCTTCTCTGTCCAGCTCGTTGGCTACAAAGTACTGGTCTAGTCGTTCGACATAGGCTTCGCAGTCCTCACCCTCCGAGAACTTCTCCAGGATGCCCACAGTTTGCTGCATCTTTGCGTTGGATTCGTATATTCGTAGCCAGTTATTGTGTTCCTAATACGGATGAGACTGCACACAGGGAGGTTAAAGTAACAGTGACCTCATTCTTTATTAAGACACTCCAGAGTGAGGAACAGGCCTGAGGGGCCGGCTTATATAGAGTGCTCCCAAGGGATGCTGGGATCCCTTGGGACTTCAGGGGATGCACTCCCTGGTGGCGGAACATGGGAGTGCATGCTTTACAGATACACAACAGGTTTAATGTCTGAATTTATTTGATTAGAGTTTAGGAACAGAGTATAAGCTGTTACATTGCAGGGTGTTTAATATCGACCCGCAAATAGCGAGAAGTAGATAGAGGAGCAAATCTGGAGGCAAATTTCAGATAAATGCAAAAACAATAGAACAGTAATATTAGGAGACTTCAATTCCCCCAATATAGACTGGAAGGAAACAGAGTGAAGGGCAAGGAGGGTGAAGAATTCCTGAAATGTGTTCAGGAGAATTTTCTTAATCAGTACATTACTAGGTCACGGGGACGGAGGCAGTGATGGATCAATGAAGTAGGGCAAGTGGAGTGTGTTTCAGTGGGAGAGCATCTAGGTAATAGTGATCATAATATCTTTCGGTTGAAGGTAGTTGTGGGAAGAGACAAAGAAAAATCAATGGTGAAAATATTCAACTGGGAAGAGAGCCAATTTCATTGATTTGAGAAGGAATCCAGCAGAGGTGGACTGGAGCAAAGATTGGCCAGACAGACCGTGAATGAGCAATAGCAGGGTTTAAAGGTAGAGGCACATTGGGTGTAATCCCAGGGTATTTCCATGAGGAGGAAAGCTGGGCATCCAAAGCTGCAACACCGCCCCCCCCGCCCACTCCCCCCACAGATGAGAAAGGAAATAGAGGGTAAAATAAAACAAACATTTGGAGGTTTATGACACATGTCAGTTACAGAATGCAGGTAAAACCAGGCAGAATACTGAGAGTGCAGGGGGAAGTTGATAAAGGGTGTAAGAAAGGCAAAGAGAAAGTATGAGAAAAGATAAGTGTGGAACATAAAAGGGAAGAACATTTTTTTAATAACATATAAAAAAAGGCACAGGAGAAGGTGCACACAACATTTGCAAGGATAAAACCATCAATGCGAGGTTATACCTATCAGGGAAGGATGAACAGACTGGGTCTCTATTCTCTTGAAAAGAGAAGGCTGAGGAGTGACCGAATCGCATTCTTTAAAATTATGACAACCTTTGATAGAGTAGATGCAGAGAGAGTGTGTCCACTTGTGGGGAAGAGCATAACTGGAGGCCATCAATATAAGATAGACACCAAGAACTTAAGTGGATAATTCAGCAGAAATTTATTTACCCAGAGAGTGGTGGTAATGTGGAAATCGCTCCCACATGGACTGGTTGATGCATGTAGTGTAGACGCATTTAAGCGGAGTCTTGATAAGCATAGAGGGAATAGAGGCTTATGCTGAGGAAAGATGGCAGGAGTTTTGAGTGGAGCATAAACGCCGAAATGGTCTGGTTGGTGGAATGGTCTGTAATTGTACCTATATCCCTTGGTAATCCTCTCCAAATTTAATATCATATTAGGTGAGATGGACTGGAGATATTGGATAGGATAACAATAGATAGAAATGATGTGCTCAATAATTTGGCATCACTCAAAGTTAACAAGTCACTGGTCCAGATGATATGCATCCTAAGTTGCTGAATGAAGCTAGGGTGGAAATAGTAAAAGCTCTGACCACAATCTTTCAATTCTCCTTGGATATGGAAGTGATGCCAGAGGACAGGGCAATTGCAAAAGTTACAACCCTGTTTAAAAAAAGAAGAGGGGTTAAATTGGTAACTATTGGCCAATTCATCTATTGTCAGTGGCCAGTAAATTACTAGACTATTGGCAAGGACAAAGTTAATTCTCATTCAGAGAAGCAGGGGTTAATAAGGGACAACCAACATGGATTTGTTGCAGGCAAATCATGTCTGATGAACCTAATGGAGGTAATTGATGAACTAACAGGGAGGGTTGATGAAAGTAGTGCTTAGATGTTGTATATATGGACTTTCAAAAGGCATTTTTAAAGGCCGCGTATAAAAGACTTATTGGAAAATAGGAGCACGCAGCATTGAAGGAGTGGTGGTAACTTGGTATGTAATTGGCTGAGGGATAGGAGGCAGACAGTAGTGGTGAACGGATGTTTTCAACTATGCAGTGGCTTCCCCCAGGGGTTGGTACTAAAACCATTTCTTCTTATATATAAATGACCTGAACGTAAGTATAGGGAATGCAAAACATTGAAGTTTGAGGATAATACAAAACCTGCCAACCTAGTAAATGATGAGCAGGATTGTAGCAGACTTCAGGGGGACATATGTGAAATTGACAGGTGCATGGCTGATTCAATTCAATGTGGATAATTGTGAATGTGGCCAAGTGATGCACTTTGGGTGAAACAATATGCAGAGGCAGTATAATTACCGATTTAATTTCTTGGCGACTATCTTATATTGATTGCATATGGTTTTGCTCTTCTCCACAAGAGTAAACACTGTCACTGTGTCTACTCTGTTAAAATCTCACATCATTTTAAAGACCTCATTCAGTTCACCACTCAGCTTTCTCCTTTCAAGAGCAATGAGATTCAATGTGGTCATCCTTTCCTGATACGTGCAACTTCACATTTCTGGTGTCATACTTGTAAATCTTTTTGAACCCTTTCTGGTGCCTTGATATCCTTATTATAACATGGTGACCAGAATTGTGCAGTGTGCTCCAAGTGTGGTCTAACCAAGGTTCAGTAGAAGTTTCTCATAACTGCTCTACTTCTCAATTCTATCCCTCTAGAAATAAACCCGAGTACTTGGTTTGGGTTATTTTATGGCTTTATTGACGTGTCTCGCTACTTTTAGTGATTTGTGTATTGGCACTCTGAGATTCCTTTGCTCTTCAACCCCATTTAGCTTATCATTTTCTGAATAATATTTGACCTTATTATTGTTACCAAAATGGAAGACCTCATATTTGTCTGTGTTCATTGGGCAATAACTCAGTGCTCGGTTAAGTGGTCAAGTTGGGGTCATAAACTGAGTCAAACCACAGATTCACTGCAGCCAAAGTAGCACATGCATGAGCAGATTGGGAAAGGCGAGCTTTGATCGTTCCGGGTTCGAAGTGGGTAAAATACGACACAATCGGTCAGAAGACAGGGAGAGAGGCAGAGTGTGGAATCAGGAATACGCAATATCATCAGTTAAGAATTGGCTATAAATGCTTCACGCCTCTTGAGATAACACCCATCTCATATTGTTAATGACCTGAAATGTGGCGGTGGGATGGTGGAGTTCAAACACTTGATATGCTGGCCTCAATTCCCTGTCCCTGTTAGTAAATGTCATTTTAAATTGTCGAAGTCATCTTCATCATCATAGGCAGTCCCTCGAAATCGAGGAAGGCTTGCTTCCACCCTAAACGTGAGTTCTTAGGTGACTGAACAGTCCAATACGGGAATTACAGTCTCTGTCACAGGTGGGACAGACAGTGGCTGAAGGAAAGGATGGGTGAGGAGTCTGGTTTGCCGCACGCTCATTCTGCTGCCTGCGCTTGTTATCTGCAAGCTCTCGACGATGAGACGAGGTGCTCAGCGCCCTCCCGGATGCTCTTCCTCCACTTAGGGTGGTCTTGGGTCAGGGACTCCCAGGTGCCGGTGGGGATGTTGTATTTTATCAAGGAGGCTGTGAAGCTGTCCTTGAAGCATTTCCTCTGCCCACCTGGGGCTCACTTGCCATGTAGGATTTTGGAGTAGAGCACTTGCTTTGGGATTCTTATGACAGGCATGCGGACAATGTGATCCACCCAATGAAGCTGGTCGAGTGTGGTCAGTGCTTCAGTGCTGGGGATGTTGGCCTGATCGAGAACACTGATGGTGCATCTGTCCTCCCACGGGATTTGAAGTGCCCACACTGTAACAGTGATCCATCTATCTATTTATCTATCTCTCTATCTATCTATCTATCTATCTATCTATCTATCTATCTATCTATCTATCTATCTATCTATCTATCTATCTATCTATCTATCTATCTATCTATCTATCTATCTATCTATCTATCTATCTATCTATCTATCTATCTATCTATCTATCTATCTATCTATCTTTCTTTCTTTCTTTCTTTCTTTCTTTCTTTCTTTCTTTCTTTCTTTCTTTCTTTCTTTCTTTCTTTCTTTCTTTCTTTCTTTCTTTCTTTCTTTCTTTCTTTCTTTCTTTCTTTCTTTCTTTCTTCAGGGACTGGAAGACGTAGCGACTACTGGGAACAGTATTATTCAAATTCCTAAGTTTGTTTTTCTGCTAATGTTCTTTATCAGTTGTCCCCCTAGAAAAGAGGACACGTTTGCCAGGCTTTACGATCAATGACACTGGAGCATCCAATTGTCTCCTTGCACTTTAAATAAGAAAAGGCATTTGTGAAAATTCTTTTTAAGATTGTGAGACCTGACTGAATATATGAAGGTGCAACATTTACCTTTGTCTTTGGGTCTTTATCTGATTGGCAATTCCACTGCTGTTGTTGTTAAATATCTTGTTGTGCAACTTTCTGTCATCATCTGTTTGTTCAGTGATTGCAATTACATCCAGGCAGCAGGGGAAACGATTTTCTGACTGCATGGATTCTCACTCCTATAAATAAGGGGAATCTTCTCATTGTGGCAATTGGAGAATTGCTCCCAGCAACAACACCAACCATCGAATCATCGCCGAAAGGAAAAGATGTCTCTTGGTTTTCTGATCAAGCTCAAGATTCTCTGGGTGATTAATGATATAGAAAAGATTTACTACCCAATCCTGGCAGCAGTTGGTGTCTCGGGTAAGTCGTTACCTGCAGCTGGAACCTCGGGGGCTGGAGATTAACAATATATTATATCTTAGTCTGTGTGTCCAGTTCGTTGTTTTATTAATTTCCACACATTACAGCAGCGACTGCATTTCAAAAATACTTTGTTGGCTGTAAACACCTTTGGGTTCCTGACATCTCGAACGGGACTTTCTGTCTCTCTTGTGTGTGTTTGTGTATGTCAATGATTTAAACCTCAATGTCAGGGGTCATGATTATGAAGTTTGCAGATGATGCAATATATGTCCATGTATTTGATAGTGAGGAAGAAAGCTGTAGACTGCAGGAAGATATCAATGGGCTGGTGGGCAGAATAGTGGCGAATGGAATTCAATCAGAGATATGTGAGGTAATGCATTTGGGGAGGGCTAACAAGGCAAAGGAATAAACCTTCAATGGCAAAATACTGCGAAAACTGAGGAAACATCATCATCATAGGCAGTCTCTCGAAAGTGAGGAAGACCTGCTTCTACTCTAAAAGTGAGTTCTCAGGTGGCTGAACAGTCCAATATGGGAATTACAGTCTCTGTCACAGGTAGGGCAGGCAGTCATTGAAGGAAAGGGTGGGTGGGGAGACTAGTTTGCCACACCCTCCTTCCGCTGCCTGCGCTTGCTTTCTGCATGCTCTTGGCAACTCTAGGCTCAGGGCCTTCCTGCATGCTCTTCCTCCACTTCGGGTTGTATGTGGCCAGGGATTCACAGGTGTTGGTGGGGATGTTGCACTTCATCAATGAGGCCTTGAGGGTGTCCTTCAAATGTTTCCTCTGCCCTCCTGGGGCTCGCTTGCCCGATATGAGTTCCGAGTAGAGCACTTGACTTGGGAGTCTTGTGTTGGGCATGCGGCCAATCTGGCCTGCCCAACGGAACTGGTCAAGTGTGGTCATTGCTTTGATGCTGGGGATGTTGGCCTGATCGAGAATACTGATGTTGGTGCATCTGTCCTCCCAGGGCAGTTGCAGGATCTTGAGGAGACAGCGATGGTGATACTTCTCCATCGAGGAACAGAAGGTCCTTGGAGTGCATGTTTGCAGATTCCTGACAGTAGCAGGACAAGTTGATATGGTAGTTAAGAAGGCATATGGGATACTTTCCTGTTTTAGCCGATGAAGAGAGTATAAGAGCAGGGAGGTTGTGCTCGAAATGTATGAAACACTAGTTAGGCTGCAGTGAGAGTACTGCGTACATGTGTAGCCCCATATTACAGGAAAGATGTACTGGACAAGCGACAGAGGAGCTTTACGAGGATGTTGCTAGCACTGGAGAATGTTGGCTGTGAGTAAAGGTTAGATACGCTGGTTGTTCTGTTTGTAACAGAGGAGGTTGAAGGGAGACTTAATTTGCGTGCATAAAATTATGAGAGGCCTAGATAGCATGGACACTGACACCTGGGAGTCCCTGGCTAAGTGCATCCGGGAGGGCGCTGAGCACCTCGAGTCTCATCGCCAAGAGCATGCAGACATCAAGCGCAGGTAGCGGAAGGAGTGTGCTGCAAACCAGTCCCACCCACCCTTTCCTTCAGTGACTACCTGCCCTACCTGTGACAGGGACTGTGGTTCTCATATTAGAATGTTGAGCCACCTCAGGACTCATTGTTAGAGTGGAAACAAGTCTTCCTCGATTCTGAAGGACTGCCTAGGATGATGATGAGGATAGGAAGGATCTGTTTCTCTTCGCAGCGAGGTCAATAACAAGGTGGCATAGATTTAAAGTCATCGGTTGAAGGATTAGAGGTGACTTCAGGGGAACCTTTTCACACAAAGGCTTGTGGGGCTATGGAGCAGGCTACCTACAAGTGTGGTAGAAACAGAAACCGTCTCCGCTTTTCAAAATCCAGACAGTGTTAATTTTTACTTTCTGTATTATAATTTGGATCATAGCTCCACAAACTATCAGCAGAACATAATTCCTAGTTGTAGCTACGTGGACCATGACAAATGCACTCTCCCTCCGAATTCAAATTCTACTCCTTTCATAAAAAGATATCTTCAACCCTGGCACTGGGCAGGCAACACAGCCTTCGGACTTCATGGTCACGGCTGCAGAGAACAGTATCTGATCCCCTGACAATACTGACCCCGAATAAATTCATTTTCACTCCCCTCTCTTCAATGGCCTCCTGCAGCATGGTGCCATGGTCAGTTTGCTCATACACCACACAGACATTGCCTTAATCAAAGCAGGCAGCAAGAACCTCATACATGTTGGGTAAGTGCAAAGCCCGCGGCTCCTCCAAGACTGAATCGCAGTAACACCCTCTTGTCCCTGGCCACTAACCACACTTGTACTACTCCCTGACGTGAGGGTTGTCACTACCTCCTGCATCAAAGCAGCCAAATCAATCTCCCGCTCGCTGATGAGTCGCAATGTCTGCACCTCGGACTCCAGTTCAACAACTCTGACCTAAAATCGCTCCAGATGCGGACACTTGCTGCAGGCATAGTCTTTTGGGATCGCGATACTCTGCACAAACTCTGACATAATGCACCTGCGGTACACTACTTGCACTGCCAACCATATACATCCTTGTTTGATTTATTAAAGTAATAAACATTTATGTCGTTAACTAACTTAACTTATAGTATAGTTTTAGCTAATTACTAGATCTAGCTAAAGTTATAGGTAAATTAATTATATATTGAGCTGCAATAGAAACCACTACAAGAACTGGAGGCAAAAAGCAACACTTACTTCCCCCTCTGCACGAAATTCCCATTGTCTCTAAATTGCGAACTTTAACACTCTGTTTATAAGAACTCTGTTTAAGACCATTCTGTCCAGACCACCCTGTAGACCTTCTCCATTATCTTGCTTGAAACAAATTAAAGTACCGTAAGTGCCTGGTGTTCAGTCAATCATTTCCATATTTTGCTCCTGCTCGCAGTTAACGTGGTGACGATTGTGATCCTGTCTCGGGGAAAGTGCGGTCTCTCCAAATGTGTCGCTCGCTACCTGGTGGCCATGGCAGCAGCGGATCTATTGGTCGTGATCATCGATCTGATACTGAGGCAGATTCCTATAGTTTATCGGGAACTATTCACATTTGTGTGGAACTTTAGAGTATGTAACATTCACGCTGTCCTACTTCATGCCGCTACAGATTGTTCTGTCTGGTTCACCGTCACTTTCACCTTTGATCGATTTGTGGCCATTTGTTGCCAGAAGCTGAAATCTCAATATTGCAAGGAGCAAACAGCGGCTGTGGTTCTAGGAACAGTGACCGTGCTGAGCTCTTTGAAGAACATTTTCTGGTATTTCCTGTATACAAGTCAATATTTGCTTTCTAACAATCCCTGGTTTTGCCGCGTGTCATTCAGTGTATCTCGCTCACTGGTCTGGGCAGTCGTTGAATTAATGCATTATGTTTTAACACCATTTATTCCATTTCTTTTGATTCTATTGTTCAATGCTTTAACGGTCAGACATATTTTAGTGTCCAGCAGAGCTCGCAGTAGACTCCGGTGTCGGAGCAGTGGCGAGAGCCCCAGTGACCCAGAAATGGAGAACCGAAGGAAATCGATGATTGTACTGTTTGTTATATCAGGGAATTTCATACTGTTGTGGGTAGTGTTTATGGTTTGTTCTATATGGAGACGATTGGATTTCTTAGGATATTCTGTTTCTCTGCCCACATTTGTAACAGAAATCGGCTTCATGCTCCAGCTCTTGAGTTGTTGCACAAACACTTTTGTTTATGCAGTGACCCAAAGGAAATTCAGAGAGGAGTTGAGGAATGGAGTGGAATATCCTCTTGCAATGATGGTCAGATTAATTCGATGAGAAGCCCCAATATTTCGTAACGTTATCATGTATTTTTGTTCGATATTCTATAGAATTCACTGTCTGGTTCATTTAAAACTTTGGCCAAGATTTTTGCGGTTGTAACGATGGTGAGACTTTCAGTGTTGGCCGTCCTTATCCCTCTGAAACGAAGAATAAACGCAGTGTTTATTGCATGTGCAGATAAACGGAAAATTCATTGAGTTGTGGTCCGTCATTCCCTGCTCCACTGCTGGCAATCAGTGAAATCAATTGAATTGTCAAAAACATTCCCTTTTCTTCTCAAATATTGCTGTTTGAAAAAACCTGTCAGAAGTTAAGTCTTGTTCAAATGAGGTATAAATGGGGTTTTAGTGGTGTTCTGCATAATAACTAATGCTGAACAATCATTCTGGCCTTGAAAACTAATTTTATATTTGTGAAATTTCAAATTTCTCTAATATGATAAAAATTACTAGATTTTAAAAATATTATTAATTTTTTTAATGACATTTCACTTTCTACTATAACCGCACATAATCATTATATTTGACTCTCTGTAAAAAGTGAATGATAAAAGCTGATTTTTATTTCCTGGTTTGCTGCCTGTGACACTTCTTCAACATGTTTGGCTGCTTTGCAAGCTTGGAGATATTACTGCTGCTGGAGGGCTTTAGATTCCTGAGGCATTGGGACCGTTTCTGGGGTAAGTGGGTCTAGTACAAGCCAGATGGGTTGCAGCTGAACAGAGCCAGGACCTGTATCCTCGTTTGCTAGTGCTGTTGGGGATGGATTAAACTAGCTTGGCAGGAGGATGGGAAGCAGAGAATAGATTCAGTGGGGAGAGAAGCAAAGCAGGATTTGGGCAACAGGTGGGTAGAAAATGAATTTGAAAGACAGAGGAAACAGGGGCTGGAAAATAGAATACAAGGGAGTTTGGCAATACTCAATGTTATATACCTCAATGCAAGGATTATAAAGAATAAGGCCGATCAGCTGAGAGCACAGATAGAAATGGGAGTATGATATTATAGCTATTACGAGATATGGCTGAAAGAAGGGCAGGTATGGCAGATCAACATTCCTGGTTACAGGGTTTCATACGGGATAGAGAGGGGTTAAAAAGGAGGGAGGGGGTGTTCACAATATTAATTAATGAAACAATTACAGCCGTGAGAAGGGATGATATGTTAGAGGGATCATCAAATGAGGTCATACGGGTTGAATTGAAGAACAAATAAGGGACAATCACACTACTGGGAGTACACTATAGACACTTAAACAGTCAGAAGGAGGTAAAAGAAATAAAAGTAGATTATTTGCTGTGAAGTGTAAAAACTATAGAGCTGTAACAGAATCATAGAATCATAGAAATTTACAGCACGGAAGGAGGATATTTTGGCCCATCGTGTCTGCGTGGCCGACCAAGAGCTGTCCAGCCTAATTCCACCTTCCAGCTCTTGGTCCATAGCCCTGTAGGTTACGGCACATCCAAGTGTCTTTTAAATGTGGTGAGGGTTTCTGCCTCCATTATCATTTCAGGCAGTGAGTTCCAGAACCCCACCATCCTCTGAGTGAAGACATTTCCTCTCATATCTCCTCTAAAGTCCCTCCCAATTACTTTAAATTTATGCCTCCTGGTTGTTGACCCCTCTGCCAATGGAAACAGGTCCTTCCTATCCACTCTATCCAGACACCTCATAATTTTATACACCTCAATCAGGTCTCCCCTTAGACTCCTCTGTTCCAAAGAAAACAGACCCAGCATCTCCAACCTTTTCTCATAGCCAAAATCCTCCAGTCCAGTCAACATTCTTGTAAATGTCGTCTGCACCCTTTCCAGTGCAATCACATCTTTCCTCTAATATGGCGACCAGAAATGCACACAGTACTCCAGCTGCAGCCTAACCAGTGTTTTGTACAATTCAAGCATAACCCCCCCTTGTATTCCATGCCTCGACTTATAAAGGCAAGTATTCCGTGTGCCTTCTTTACCAACTTATCTAAATGGCCTGCTACTTTCAGGTATCTGTGGACCTGCACTCCAAGGTCCCTTTGTGCCTCTGCACTTTCCAGTATCGGAACATTTAATGTGTATTTCCTTGCCATGTTCCCTCCCCAAATGCATAACCTCATATTTATCCGGATTGAATTCCATTTGCCACTGTTCTTTCTTCTTCCGCATCAACCACACAGCCTATTATAGTGTCATCTGCAAACTTCTTAATCTTAGCCCCAGCATTTAAGCCCAAGTGCCATGGAATTGTTTACATCCACCTGAGGGAGAAGAAGCGTCTCATCAAAGGACAGAACCTTCAACGGTGCGGCACTCCTTCAGTACTGTCCTGAAGTATCAGCCGAGAATATTGTGTGAAGGCGTCTCTGCAGTGAGACTTGAACCCGCAATCTTTTGACTCAGAGGCAAGAAGGTGACCACAGCTGATACCTTAACGAAAGCCCAATTAAAGTGGCAAGAGTATGATGCAAACACTTAACCCGTTCAGAGCCGGACCGCTGATCGCTATTCCAATGCAGACTTCAAAGCATTATCTAAACATGGGGGTATTGTAGACTGACTTAAAGCAGCAAAGTAATAATCACAGATGCCAACTTAAAGTTGTGCTGAGAATATACCACTGCCTCTATAGTCTGAAAACCAATACCTGGCTTTCTGGCTGAGCTCATTAGCTGTACCCCTAAATTTGTGTCGAATAATGAGATGGTACTTCTGAATTCAGGTTCTAATGCGTTTATGTAAATTGTTAGCAACATTGGTCCAGCTCCGATCCTCATGGAGTGGATTGCAGAAAGTATCTCCCCATTCTATGTACCCTGCATTGCAGAAAATATCTCCCCATCCCATGTACCCTGGATTGCAGAAAGTATCTCCCCTTTCCATGCACCCAGGATTGCAGAAAGTACCTCCCCATTCCATGTACCCTGCATTGCAGAAAGTATCTCCACATCCCATGTACCCTGGATTGCAGAAAGTAGCTCCCATCCCATGTACCTTGGATTGCAGTAATATCTTCCCATTCCATGTACCCTGGATTGCAGAAAGTATCTCCCCATTCCATGTACCTTGGATTGCAGTAAGTATCTCCCCATTCCATGTCACCTGGATTGCAGAAAGTATCGGCCAATTCCATGCACCCTGGGTTGCAGAAAGTATCTCCCCATTGCATGTACCTTGGATTGCAGAAATATCTCCCCATCCCATGTACACAATTTGGCAGATGGTGTATAATGTTGGAAAGTGTGAGGTTATGCACTTTGACAGAAAAAAATCGAAGAGCAACTTATTATTTAAATGGAGAAAAATTGCAAACTGCTGCAATACAGCGGGACCTGGGGGTGCCTGGTGCATGAAACACAAAAGTATGCAGGTCCAGCATTTGATCAGGAAGGCCAATGGAATCTTGGCTTTTATTGCAAAGAGGATGTAATATAAAAGCAGGGATGCTTTGCTACAGTTATGCGGGGTATTGGTGAGGCCACACCTGGAATACTGCGTGCAGTTTTGGTTTCCATTTTTAAGAAAGGATATACTTGCTTTGGAGGCAGTTCAGAGAAGGTTCACTAGGTTGATTCCGGGGATGAGGGGGTTGACTTATGAGGAAACGTTGAGAAGTTTGGGCCTCTATCATTGGAATTCAGAAGAATGAGAAGTGATCTTATCTAAACATGTATATGATTATGAGGGGACTTGACAAGGTGGATGCAGAGAGGACGTTTCCACTGATAGGGGAGACTAGAACTAGGGGGTGTAATCTTATAATAAGGGGACGCCCATTTAAAAGTAAGATGAGGAGGCATTTCTTCTATCAGAGTGTTGTAAATCTGTGGAATTCGCTGCCTCAGAGAGCTGTGGAAGCTGGGTCATTGAATAAATTTAAGACAGAGTTAGACAGTTTCTTAAGGGAGAACCAGTTGAAGTGGTGTATTTGGACTTTCAGAAGGCTTTCGACAAGGTCCCACACAAGAGATTAATGTGCAAAGTTAAAGCACATGGGATTGGGGGTAGTATGCTGACGTGGATTGAGAACTGGTTGGTAGCCAGGAAGCAAAGAGTCGGAGTAAATGGGTACTTTTCAGAATGGCAGGCAGTGACTAGTGGGGTACTGCAAGGTTCTGTGCTGGGGCCTCAGCTGTGTACATTGTACATTAATGATTTAGACAAGGGGGTTAAATGTAGTATCTCCAAATTTGCGGATGACACTAAGATGGGTGGCAGTGTGAGCTGCGAGGAGGATGCTATGAGCCTGCAGAGTGACTTGGATAGGTTAGAGTGGGCAAATGCATGACAGATGAAGTTTAATGTGGATAAATGTGAGGTTATCCACTTTGGTGGTAAAAACAGAGAGACAGACTATTATCTGAATGGTGACAGATTAGGAAAAGGAGAGGTGCAACGAGACCTGGGTGTCATGGTACATCAGTCATTGAAGGTTAGCATGCAGGTACAGCAGGCGGTTAAGAAAGCAAATGGCCTTCATAGCGAGGGGATTTGAGTACAGGGGCAGGGAGGTGTTACTACAGTTGTACAGGGCCTTGGTGAGGCCACACCTGGAGTATTGTGTACAGTTTTGGTCTCCTCACTTGAGGAAGGAAATTCTTGCTATTGAGGGAGTGCAGCGAAGGCTCACCAGGCTGATTCCCGGGATGGCGGGACTGACATATCAAAAAAGACTGGATCAACTGGGCTTGTATTCACTGGAGTTCAGAAGAACGAGAGGGGATCTCATAGAAACGTTTAAAATTCTGGTGGGTTTAGACAGGTTAGATGCAGGAAGAATGTTCCCAATGTTGGGGAAGTCCAGAACCAGGGGTCACAGTCTAAGCATAAGGGGTAAGCCATTTGGGACCGAGATGAGGAGAAACTTCTTCACCCAGAGATGGTGAACCTGTGGAATTCTCAACCACAGAAAGTTGTTGAGGCCAATTCACTAAATATATTCAAAAAGGAGTTAGATGTAGTCCTTACTGCTCGGGGGATCAAGGGGTATGGCGAGAAAGCAGGAATGGGGTACTGAAGTTGCATGTTCAGCCATGAACGCATTGAATGGCGGTGCAGGCTCGAAGGGCCCACTCCTGCACCTATTTTCTATATTTCTATGTTTCTATTAACCAATAAGGGAGTATGGAGCTATGGGGAGTGGGCAGGAAAGTAGACCTGAGTTCATGAACGGATCAGCCATGATTGTATTAAATGGCAGAGCAGGCTGGAGGGGCCCTATGGCCTACTCCTGCTCCTATTTCTTATGTTCTTATGTTCTTATGTACACTAGATTGCAGAAAGTATCTCCCCTGCCATGTACCCTGGATTGCAGAAAGTATCTCCCGTGCCATGTACCCTGGATTGCAGAAAGTATCTTCCATTTCATGTTCCCTGGATTGCAGAAAGTATCTTCCATCTCATGTTCCCTGGATTGCAGAAAGTATCTCCCATCCCATGTATCCAACTTTCACCTGTTAACCTGTGGAATTCCCTGCCGCAGAGAATTGTTGATGCCAGTTCATTGGATATATTCAAGAGGGAGTCCGATATGGCCATTATGGCTAAGGGGATCAAGGGGTATGGAGAGAAAGCAGGAAAGGGGTATGAGGGAATGATCAGCCATGATCTTATTGAATGGCAGAGCAGGCTCGAAGGGCTAAATGGACTAATCCTGTACCTATTTTCTATTGTTCTTTGTTTCTGTTTCACACATACTCATTTTTACTCAAGCTCTAATCATTAGGGATCCCATCTATTCCATGCCTGGAATTTCAGAATCATGAAGGAGGAAACGTTTGGAAACATGTATCCTTAAACTAAAGCTTAACCTGCCGAGGGATCTGTCTGTCACTGAGGGGAGAGAAGACAGACCAGCTTTCCCTTCACCTCCCTCAGAGAGCTTAAACACATTCTGTTCAGTTTAGTGTTTGGCTTTACCAAGATGGTCAGTTACTGATGTACAATAACAAGACTGTGAGTAAAGCTTTGGTAATAAATTATGTTGGATTCCTCCACTCGTCCGCCATAAAATCACAGAATACACGCAAAAAACAGATTTTTTTTTCGGGGCAGGTGCGATTGAGCAGGACAACCCCATGATAATTTATGACACAGTGTCAGCCGAGCAATATGTTGAATATCTCCTCTTCAGCTGTGCAGAACACTTACCATGGACTTGGGGACCCCACTACCTATCCCACAGCTGAGCCGACAGTTTCAGATGTGGGATGGTACAAGCTGCCATCAGGATGAGCGGAAACCTTCACATTAAGATGTGGCTGTTCTGAAGTCGGCGTTAACGTGTGTTCACTGCGATTGAGGAGAAGACACATTGATCTGCACCTGGTCTGTTCTGTCACTGAACGCGGAAACATTCACAAAACTGAAGATCGACATCTGATTCGTTTAACAACACTGAAGTAAGTCACTTTAATAAATCAGAGAATTAATCTCGCAAACAGACGAATGTTTCTGTTGGCTGCAAGTTGACTCGGATCACCCAGCGGTAACGTAGGTTGCTGGGGTTATTCCCCTCTCGATTAACTCGAGGCTGAGCTGAAGTCAAAGTCACAATTGTTTTCAATTGGTCCACTCCCACAACTACACAACTGCTGGACAAATCCAGCCCGGCTAATGATGGCCTTGTCTGCCTACTCTCAATGATCAGCAAAGTGATGGAACGAGCCATCGCTACTGCTATCAAACGGCACTTGTGTCCCACTGACCTGCTCACCGATGCTTAGTTTGCCTTCTGTCTGAACCACCAGACTCCATACCTTATCACAGCCTTCGTTCAAACACAAATACAAGACCTCAAATTCAGAAGTGAGATGAGTGTAACTGTCCTTGGCATCAAGGCAGCATTTGGCCGAGTGTGGCACGAAGGAGCTCTTGTAAAAGTTAACCAATGGCTGGAGTCATAACTGGCACAAATTAATACTTTGTGCTTTTATAGGCCAATCATCTTCAATGCAGGACATCGCTGCAGGAGTTCCACAGGGCAGTGTACTCGGCCGAGCTATCTTCAGCGACTTCATCAATGACTATCTCTCCATCATACGGTCAGCAGTGGGGCTGTTAACTGATAATGGCACAGTGTCCCGCTCCAGTCACAATTTATCAGATAATGAAACAGTACATTCCCACCTGCGACATGTCCCGGACAGCATCCGGCTTTGGTCTCATTACTAGCAAGTAAAGGCGGCAGGCCAAGTCGCTAAGGAGTTTATCATGAATGCATTCCTTTTTTATGATTAGTGACATAGAATTTAAAAGCAAAGAGATCAGGCTAGGACTTTATAAATCACTGGTTAGGCCTCACCTGGAGTACATTGGACAATTCTGGGCAACACATTTGAGGAAAGATGCAAAGACTTTAGAAAGTGTTCAGCGGAGGATTACCAGGATGTTACCAGGAATGGAGGACTTCAGTTGTGGGGAGAGGTTGTAAACGTTAGGGCTAAGCTCATTTAAACAGATAAGTTCAGGAGGTGACATAATAAAGGTTTTCAAGCTGATGCGAGGTGTTGATAGAGTAGATGAAGCAAAACCAATCCCTCTGGAGTGGGGCAATAACCAAAGGTCACAGATGTAAAATCATTGGCAAAATATCTAGCGAGGAGACCAAGAGATATTTTTTCACTCATAACTTGTTCGGATCTGGAAAAGCTAAATCCATGAATAATTTCAAACAATCTTTGGATATCGGTGTGTGTTGACGAGCAACTTATGAAGACACGGAAGCGATCGCGGGGGGTGGGGTAGGGAGGTGGGGTGGGGGGGAATAAGCATGACTGATCTGTCAAAGAGCCAGTACAGGCACAACGGGTCGAATGGCATCCTCTGTCCTGTAAGTTCCTACAATTCTATGGTAACATTTGCAACACACGAGTGTCAAGCAATGACCATCTCCGACAGAGAGAGGCAACCATGTTCCATGGCATTACGAGGCATTATAAGAACATAAGAACATATGAATTAGGAGCAGGAGTTGGCCATTCGGCCCCTCGAGCCTTCTCCGCCATTCAATGAGATCGAGGCTGATCTTCTACATCAACTCCACCTTCCTGCAGTATCCCCATATCCCTTGATTCATTTAATATTGAAAAATCCATCGATCTCTGTCTTGTATATGCTCAAAGACTGAGCCTCTGCAGCCCTCTGGGGTAGAGAATTCCAAAGATTCACCACCCTCTGCGAGATGATAAAGGAATCTATGAGCTAGAACCTCCATGTTTGAGCTTATCGCCCAGAAATGGGCGTTATTTCTGGCGTGGGCGGTAAAAAGGGTTTTCAGATCGCCGGCTTCTCGACCATTCTCAAAACACCTAGTTTACATTTTTGAAAATAGATGTTTCCATGAGCGATATCAAATGGCCGGTACGGTAAAAAAAATTTTGACCTTCTGCTGTAAAGTGTGGCCGTCCTTAGCAACAGCATGGCAACGCTCGATTTCCATGATTCAGGAGGTCAAGGGTCACCATGACATGCGCAGAAGAGGAGACAGAGAGAGGGGGAGCTCAGAGGGACTGAAGACGTGGCTGGGTGTGGTGTGGCTGCTTTGGGAGGAAGGAGGGAGACTTTAGAGGTTCACAGCAAGTCGGCAAACAAAAAGTAACTTTTATCAGCCACATATTTGACCGAATTTGGCCTATAATGGAGAGAGAGGAGGAGGCATCACAGCACGCTGTGGAGATTGACGCTGGTGAGAGCAGTGAGGTGGGAGAGGAATACATTGGAGGCCGCAAAAAAGCCAGGAGGTTCTCAGACGAGGCAAAAGCCTCCCTCCTGCAAGAGGCCAAGTTCCACTGGGGTGATTTGACACAGGGAGGGTGCGGGAAGCCCACCCCAAAGGCCTACCAGAGGATATGAACCGTGATAGCAGAGATGGTCTCGTCGGTGACCAACGAGGTGCCTGAGGACAACCAATGCCACAAATGATGGAATGACCTTGTGGGATCCGCAAGAGTAAGGATTACATTGATTTACATGTACTTATGTATTTATATAATTTGATTTGTAACAGTCAGAAGTGACTATCAGCAGTTGTGAGGTCTTGCACTTTTACCGGCAATGTTTTACTCAAAGCCTGTGGTCACGGTGTATGTCTTTAGGGAAAGAATGATAAAAGCATAATCATCATGATTATATATGTCGGTTATGTGTTGTATCAGTCTCTGTGATAGTACCGACCAATGATATCACTCAATGATCTCATGCCATGTCATCCTGTCACCTGTTACAGGAGAAGCTATCGATGGTGAGGTCCATGCAAAGCCGAACAGGTGGGGGGCCACCAGTCCCCAGCGACATCACTGACATGGAGGAGCGAGTGCGAGCACTCGTGGGGAAGCACCCTCGGACAGCCACAGATACATCTGCAGACCCTGAAGTGATGCCATGTGAGTAAAGCTGACACCATTGCGTGATGTAAAGTCAATAGATGCCACACCAACTCATATCCGAACAATCATATATGATAGATGATTTCTAAAAGTATCATAGAAATAATGCTGGCCTAATGAAAACCATTGCAATCCACAGTGTGTTGATAGTCTTGAAATGTGATGTCTGTGATGATTTTGAGAGTGGTGGTGCTTTTGTCGTGCATATGCTGTGTGTAGCGCTGGACTCACCTTGTCACCCTAGCACCCCCTTCTCCTCTAACAACACATTTGTGTCTTGAAGCTCAGACAGCAGCGTGGCCCCAGGCAAGAGCACAGGAGCCAGAAGGTGGTGGCACGGGGCAGGAGACGGCGGATGATCTGACGACATCTGGTGCTGAGGAACTCCAATTGTCGCCCATCAATCCGCTTGGTCTGTTCTCGACGGATGAGTGCGTGGACTTCAAAGTTCCTGCATCGGCAAGCTCAAGAACCCATTCCTCCCCAAGGCCATCAATTGGTCCTCCGTTCATTCCCGCCTCCACTCTGGAGGTAACGGCCCCAAGCATCTCTCCACAGCGCACCCCATTTGTCCCCAGGACGGCGCCAACCCCGCGGAGGCCTCGTGGACATGGCAGGTCTGTTCCACGAGCGCGACATGACAGCGGAGAGATGGTTCAGTTGGCCAGGAGGACGGTAGACATTGGTGACCAGCACATCGAAGCTTTGCAGGCATATTCTGACACCTGGCCACCATGTCCGAGTACATTCCATGCATGGTGGAGTTCCTGGATGTGATAGCTAGGAACACTGCTGTCACAGCCCTCCCAGTGGTCCCAGAGCGCGGCACTCCACCCCTAGGTTCCGCACCACCACTGCGAACGACAGATGCGAGCAAGGATCGAGATCCTGCTACTGCATCAGAGAATGTTGCCCCCCTTGGCAGCCCCCGCTCCTGTACCCATTCAACCAACGGATCTGCCTTCATCCCCCCCCCCAATGAGACACCGCCTGAGGAGATCCGCGGCCAGGCGCCGTGTAGTGAGAAGGGAAAGGGATAGAGGTGGGGAGAAGAAAGAGAGGCGGAAGGAAAGTATGCAGGTGATGGCTGTGTTATATCTCCATCTGGGTGTATGCAATTTGTTGTAATGTATGGGGGCCGGGAGCCACACTCCTGCTTTGCCTCGGGGAGGGGAGGTGGAGGAGGTCGGTGCCTCGGGTGGGCTGAGTGTCGACGCGGCACCGGCCACCAGAATCATGCCGGACGAGGGGTGGTGCCGGATAAGGGAGTTCCAGAAAAAGGTCCAACCTGTACAAAACGTGCACAATGGGCGTGTAATAGGAAAATTAGTTCAATATCAATAATTCTGAGATTTCACATTTAGGTAGGAACAAAAATGAGGCCTCATAGTGCTTCTAAATCCATAAATCTCGCCTCCCAAATTTGTGCCATCTTCCCCGGAACTCCATGTCTGAATCCTTCTAATCAGATTTCCGCCCCAGTCAAAAGACACAAATGTCATCTGGAATGATTGTAACAAAGGTAAACTATACATCCTCTGTCTCCTCGACCTGCCTGCAGCCTGTGACATGTTTGACCATTCCATTCTCCTCCAAAACATCTATGCCATCGTCCAGCTGGAAGCTACTGCACTCGGCTGGTTCCATTCTCATCTATCTAATAGTAGCCAGAGAATCACCTGCAATGATTTCACTTCCTGCTCTCGCATCATTACCTCTGGTGTCCTCCAAGGCTCTATCCAACGTCCCCTCATATTTCTCATCTATATGTTTCCCCTTGACGACATCATCCGAAAACATAGCGTCAGTTTCCACATGTACGCTGATGACACCCAGCTTTACCTCCATCGCTTCTCTCAATCCCTCCACTGACTGTATATTGTCAGTACTGGATCAGCAAAAACATTTTCCCAATTATGTATTGGGAAGACTGAAGCCATTGTTTTTGGACTCGCCACAAACTGCGTCCCATAACCATTGACTCTTTCTGTAACATCTGTTTGAGGCTGAACCACACTGTTCGCAACCTTGGTGTCATATTTGAACCTGAAGTGAGCTTTAGACCACATATCCGCAGCTTAACTAAGAACACCTATTTCCACAACCGTTACATTGCTTGTCTCCGCCCCTGCCTCAGTTAATCTGTTGCTGAAACTCTCATCCATGTCATTGTTATCTATAGACTTTATTATGCCAATGTACGCCTGGCTGGTGTCCCACTTAATTCCCGACATAAGCTTGAGGTTATTGTTTTGGATCGATAATAATAGATCCAGATTCGAAATCTAGATGAATGTTAAATAATAGACAAGACAAATTAAGTAAAGATAAAACACTGTTTACTGAGAGAAAAGAAACATAATACAGTTTACGAAGAAAGGAGAACAAAGCTCACAGCCTTCGGCCCATCAGGAACTCCGCAACAACTGCTGGTCTGGAACTCCGCAACAACTGCTCACGAATCATGGTGCAAGGTGAAGTTCAAAGAGGTACTGGACAGTTCCATTCCTTTATACTATTGAACAAACATGGGTGCATGTGGCTTATGGCCAACTCCTAATCTGTAAGGCCCCAGCTGTTCTTCCACAAAGCATGAGACCTCGAGGCGCCGATCATCCCATAAACAAGATGGTGTTTGCATCAAGGTCTCTCTATCTCTCTCTCTCTCTCTGCATCAACAACATTCCATGGAGGCATGAAGCAGAAAACACATTGTAAATGTCGGAATATCATAATTAACCCTATGTAATTAACACTATACAATACAATCCACCCTTGATATTTCGACATTCTAAGTAATATAATCAAGTTGAAGGCGTAATGCATCAGTTACACGTTGAGTGTGAGCAAGCAACGCCCGCAATCTAAACCAAAGAATACATACAAGCAATAATATCAGTAATAACACGATGAGTAAAACAACGATAGGATGTATTAATAGCTTCAAAGCGGCGGATGTTTTTGGGGACCATCCGCAAAAAATGTCTCATCAATGGTGTACCATGAGGTTAGTGACCGTTGTCGCAACTCTGAGCAAGGCGCCTTCACTGTAATGCATAGCAACTTGCAGAGTATGAAGAGTACGCCCTCGTTTGCTCAATTCGTCAGTGACCTTTTGGTTATCTTTTAGAAATTGTTATAAACGAGTTAGGTCTACAGTGGGGGGAAGGTTAGTAATGCCTAGGACGGTGCGATGGCGCACAACATTTTTCCATCGTCCCAATCGATATGACCTTTTAGAATGAAGGTCATATATGGTATACACATCTTTAAAGCAAGCATTGTGTGTGATGACCTAATTCTTGTTGTTGCCCGGTGACACTCCCTATCTCTTGAGTAGTTTTATCTACGTGTTCCCACCACATTATGTCCGACAGCCAACTAGAAAACATCTGTCCTGTGAGACCTCTGTCCCATGCATTTCGCAATCGAATTGCATCTCCAGTGAGTCTCCCTACCTTTTGTGTTTTATTTTGTAAGGTCTCGACATCCATAGACTTTAATGCTCCTATTCCTGTTCCTACGCCTCCTAATATTGTGGCTAATTTATAAAACGCTGATGTTTTCAGATTTGCTTTAATTGTCATATCTTTTTGCGACTTGATTGACAACGTGATGCTGGCCCCCGTGCTTACTGTTAATAGCAGCTGTCCTGGGCCTCACCAGTACCCGCATGTGTCACAAGTGACGCTCCAGTATCCTATAGTGCAGGCTTGCCCGGAAAGACAGGTAAAATTGTCTTGCGTACGATCAGGGTTAGCTAGCCGCCACCCTATATGGCCATCCCTTGCTGTGTTTGAGGATGGAAGTAGCACAGTCACAGATAACGAGACACAGAGACTTGCCAGCACGAGTAGGTAAGTCGCCATTTTGGGCAGAAATCCTGTGGGAGGAAACATAAGTATATTAATTCAGCCCCGTTTAGTCAATTTACCCCTGTCAACACAGATAGGAATATCTTGACCGGTCAGGAGCACCCAATAAGTGTTTCCTTCTCCTTTCGCTAAGACTTCCTCTGCTTGTAAGGGTTTCTGTGGGTACTGCACCCACACTTTTCCTCCTTCACAAACTGTGTCCAGTGTCTGATTTTCTTTTTCAATAGTAGGGACACTAACTTTGCCTAATGTGTAGCTTATGGGAGATCCCCCCCCCCCCCCCCGCAATGGTCGGTGATTCAGATTGCGCACTGCTTGTGGTAAGACCTTGAACCACTCTTGCAATGTGTTAGTGGGAGTTAATATTTTAATCTGTTGCTTAAGTAGTCCATTCATGCGTTCTATTAACCTTGCAGCTTGCGGATAGTAAGGTAAGTGAAACATCCAATAGATCCCGTTGTCTACCGTCCACTGTTGCACTGTTTGACCTGTGAAGTGCGACCCATTATCGGACTGTACTTCTGCTGGCTCACCGCAGTATGTGATTAAATTATCCAGTCGTTTAATCATACTTTGTTGATTTGCTTTATTCACTGGATAAACTATCAAAAGTCCAGAATAGGTATCAACAGCAGTGAGAAAATATCGGAACCGTTGTTACAATGGTAAAGGTCCTACATAATCAACTTGCCATTATTGTGCTGGTTGAGTCCCTCTCTTAATATGGGCTGTCATTCTAGGGGAAAATGACAAATTTCACAGGTGTTTATGATCTGTTTAACATCGTCCGTAGTCAAATGTAACCCCCTATGTCGTGCCCATTGTATCGTACCCTGAATGCCCAAATGTCCAGATTTGTGGTGGGCCCACTTGCCCATGCCATATTCTTCCTCTTCCGCCTCTTTGACAGCCCATACCCAGGCTATATAATCAACGGTGTTATTATATTCAGAGGTCTTTGAAGTGTTTTTCATGTGAGCGTCCACATGATATACAGTTATTTTCATCTTCTGGGCTTTGGACCATAATTGTTCCCATAGGTGCTTTCCCCACAAGTCTTTCCCAGTTATTTGCCAGTTATGTTCATGCCAGTTTCGCATCCAGCTCGCCATGCCATTGGCTACTGCCCATGAGTCAGTATATATGTGTACTTGTTGCTGTTCCTCTTCTAACGCAAGGACTATAGCTTCTAGTTCTGCTAGCTGGCTGGAGCCTCCCACGCCCTCATCATGCACAATTGTCTGGGTTTTTGGATTGAAGGCAGGGGCTCACCATTGCCGAAGGCCGTTTCGCCAGACCATTGAGCCATCTGTGAACCAGGCATGGCTACGTTGTTCAGGTGTTACCTGTTCAAAAGACACGCCCCAGGAGATCGGTGACTCTTTGGTTAAACTGACAGACGACTGCGTAAGTTCACTCTCAGCTGTTTGTGGGTATTCAGCCACATGCTCATGTAGTCGGGTGATTCCTTCTTTTCCTTTACTTGCTCTGTCTGCGATATACCATTTCCAGCGCACTATGGAGCTTTGCTGCGCTCGCCCGACCTTCTGAGAGAACCCAGGATAATATGGGTAGCTCTGATCTTAAACTGACTTTGTCGTCCCCTGTCTGTCCTTCTGTTTCTGTTAGGGCCCAATAACATGCTAATAATTGTTTCTCAAATGCAATGGAATGAGTAGCAGCATCTGTCAATTTTCTAGACCAGAACCCTAATGGTATACGAGTGCCATGTTGAACCTGCCACAAACTCCATACTGCAGTGTCATTGGTAACGGATACCTGTAGCTCAAAAGGCTGTCCAGGCACTCGCGGGGCTAGGGGTAAAGCTTGAGCTATGGCTTCTTTGGCTGCATCAAAACCCACCTGCTGTTCCTTTCCCCACTCGAAGTGGGCCTTTTTTCGTGTTACGGCATACAGCGGTTTTAATAACATCATGAGGTGAGGTATGTGTCTCCTCCAGTAAGCCAGTAGTTCCCACAAACCGTTGTGTCTCAGTTTTATTCGTGGGGTGGCCATTTCTTGAATTTTATTTTTCACAGGCTCGGATATGATGCACTCACCCTGAGACCATTGGATCCCCAGAAACTGGACAGTCTGGCTCGGGCCCTGCACCTACTTCGGATTTATCTCCCAGCCCCTGTCTCGCATGTGTTGGACTAAAGTAGCTAGGGCTTCTGACACCACTGCCTCGGTGGGACCCCTTATTAGTACATCATCGATGTAGTGTGCCAGTGAGACATTAGGAGCCAACGTGCACATGTCCAGGTCCCGGGCCACCAATCTGTGGCATAGGGTAGGGTTATGAAGGTAACCTTGAGGTAGGTGTTTAAACGTGTATTGCCTCCCTTCGCAAGTGAATGCAAACTGGTCCTGGGATTCTTCCACGATTGGAATGGAGAAAAAGGCATTGGTCAGGTCGATTACTGCATACCACTCCGCACCTTCCTCAGACAGCCGCTCTGTTATAAAGTTACTACATCTGGGACAGCAGTTGTCGGGGGAGAGACAAATGTGTTCAGTTGTCGGTAGTCCACAGTCATCCTCCAACTTTTGTCGGGTTTCTGCACAGGCCAAACAGGGCTATTGTCGGGGGACACTGCATGTCTAATGATACCCGCCTCCAAGAGCCCTTGTATGGTTTCCCCTATTAAGACCATTACCCAGCGTGGAGGCCCATTTCCCAACGCCATTCTGATAATTGTTCAGACAGCGGGCGTTTCTGCCCTCCCAACCCATTAATCATCATACAGGTCCCTGTGTGTTTCCTAGGATTTCCATGGATAATAGTAACTTCTGCCCCTGTGTCTAATAAAGCAACATCTCTTTGTATGTTCCCCCCGCCCCCCCCCCCCCCGCCGGCCAATGTATCATAATCGGAATGTGTGGCCTCAGGTCCACAGGAGCTTGGGTTGATGTGGTTCTAACAGGGAGTACTCCCGGATCTCGGCCACACCCCAAGTCGAGGGGATTACTAGCCTTCCACAGCTCTTCTACATTGGGGTATAGGCTAGCGGGAGGTGGTTTCTCCACATCAGCAGACTTATCGCTATCTGACTTAGTCTCCCTTACCTCCCTCCTTTCACTCTTCCCTGTTCCCGGACGCAGTGTTGCTTCCACATAGAATACATCACTCCTGTTGGGATTCCATCAATTTTTTCCTTGGGGACCCCTGCCTTCAGTAAAGCCGCGAACATGTCCCTCTGCTTAATTATTTTTTTTGTCTTTCCTGACCTTGTATCTTTCCCAGAGGTCGAACCTTGTCGCTGGTCCCGATCCCCCTCTACATTAGCCGTTCTCGACTCTCGCACACTATCTTCTACATCCCCGAACTGTATTAACAATAGGCAAGTGTGCCCCAACCGCTGCCCTTGGGCTGGTCCCAATAATGCGAGTAGCATACCCCTCATCATAGGAGACCCACTCTTCATCAGCCTGCTCCGCGTTCCACCATAAAGAGCTCCTGATCTGGCCCCCCGTATGGTTGGTGATATAATCCTCCCTGTGTTGCCATGTTGCACAACTGTATAGTACCATCCGCCATAGTATTCCAAGGTTTTACCTCCCCTTCCCAATCAATGGCAGAGGGATATTTTTGCCGGACCCCTATAGTAACCATGTCCCATAGTGAACCTGTGCCCTGGACATTCCATAGCACTGCTGTGATATGGTGGTCCGTAGTCATAGTCCCCATTTTTGTTAACTCTTCAGGGTTAAGTATTACGCCTGATGCTCCCTGGTCCCAAATCCGGGTTAGCCATTCTGACAATGATTTCCGGGGTTTTTGGCGAAATCGAGACCCTATTTCTTGTAACTCACGAGTGGTGAAGTCACACACCCCTCTAGTGGTGACCGGTTGTTCCCCATCTTGCTGTTTCGTCTTATTTGTCATAGGGGTCTAGCTTCCGCCCTCGGAGCGTATGGGGGAGGGTCTTTAGTTTCCTCCCGTTCCCCCCCTCTCCATCTGCCCACTCATATTCTGAGTCAGAGGAGTACCAGATATTTTTGGTGCACCAACCACCATTTTTTCCGGCTTGTATACATTCCCACATGATTTTGCATTGGCTTTTAAACACTCACTGGGATCTGATTGAGCAAGTCCCTACCACATCCAGCAACAAATCAGTGCAGTACAAAGGATATATTTCAAATCCATCTGTAATTTCCGTCGTCTGGCTTTCTTTTTATTTTGTACTGTCGCCAGATGGCATATTAAAGTTTCTGATTGTTCATTGACCTTGTCCGTCCGTTCTTGTGCAGTATGGACCACTTCAGTCAGGGTCGAGTTTTGACTTTCCAAAACCTTATCAGCTGTTTTTAACTGTAGGTTTTCTGCCTCACTTTCCTTAAGTTGTTTACACATCGCCCTTAATGCTGTCAACAAAATCCATCCCATTTGTGGGGGACTACTTTTCTCCTGTGGGAAGCCCGCTCCCTCCAGGAGAGACAGTACCGTGTGGGGTACGGATCTATCTTTGCTCTGTTCCAATAACTGCGTGTCCCAATGTTGCAGGGGTCCAAACCGGGCTAGCACATTGGCAAGAGAGACAAAACCCTCATCCCTCATGCTCGACCCTGATATTCTATACTCCTCTCCCGCAGGAGGAGACTGCTTCTTGTCTTTTCTCTTAAACATTTTACCTGATCCTGTTCGTGACGCCAAAATATTTTGGATCGATAATAATAGATCCAGGTTCGGGATCTGGATGAATGTTAAATAAGAGACAAGACAAATGAAGTAAAGATAAAACACTGTTTACTGTGGGAAAATAAATATCATACAGTTTACGAAGAAAAGAGAAGTATGATAAGATGCAACAAAGCTCACAGCCTTCGGCCCGTCGGGAACTCCGCAACGACGGCCGGTCAGGAGCCTTGGGGGTCCCAGCACTGCTCGCGAATCACGGTCCAAGGTGAAGTTCAAAGAGCTACTGGACAGTTCCATTCCTTTATACTATTGAACAAACATGGGTGCATGTGGCTTATGGCCAACTCCTAATTTGTAAGGCCCCAGCTGTTCGTCCATAAAGCATGAGACCACGAGGCGCCGATCGTCCCATAAACAAGATGGTGGGCGCATCAAGGTCTCTCTCTCTCTCTGCATCAACAACATTCCACGAGGCATGAAGCAGAAACACACTGTAAATGTCAAAATATCATAATTAACCCTATGTGATTAACCCCATACAATACACCATCCCAGAAGTCAGTCTGGTGAACCTTTGTTGCACTCTCTCCATGGAAAATATGTCATTCCTTAGGTAAGGAGACCCAAAACTGTATACAATACTCCAGATGTGGTCCCACCAAGCACCTACACAATGACCCCCCCCCCCACCCCACCCCACCCCGACCTGCGAGGGAACAGCTCCGCAGGTCGGGAAGTAAATAGGTGGAGCAGCTGGCCCTGGAACATCGTGGCCCCCCGACTTGTGAGAGAACAGCTCCGCAGTTCGGGCTATAAAAGAGTTCGTTCAGTATACCACTTCAACCTCTAGTGTGAGCTGCTCCCAGTTGGTCCTTTGAATTCATAACCTGTTATAAGGATGAATATTTCTTAGTTGCATTAATGTGGTTCATTGAGTACGATCATTTCGAGTTAAGATTGTGCACTTAGAAGTAAGGGAAACTTTGTGATTTACATTTTAAGTTAAAGGCATTGGTGTGGATTTATTTGACTGGAGCAGCTTGTGCAGATGTAAAGTCAGAGGCAGCTTGTTTAAAGAAGATAATGACCTTGGAGTTGCATTTGCTATGGGGCCTGGCACTTAATTTTGGATTTGTTTAAATGTGAAAACTATTTTTCTCCAGTTACAGTCACTATTTTCAATTATTTGAAAATGAACAAAGTCCGAGAATGATGACATAAATTAATGAGTTTTTGTAAGCATGTGCTATTTTGCTTTTTCTTTTCTCTATTATGTTTGATTAATACACAAGAATATAAGAAATAGGAGCAGGAGTAGGACATTTGGCCTCTTGTGCCTGCTCCACCGTTCAATAAGATCATGGCTGATCTGATCATGAACCCAGTTCCACTTCACTGCCCGCTCCACATAAGCCTTTATTCTCTTATCACTCAAAACTTGCTCTTTCTCTGCCTTAAATATATTCAATGACCTAGCCTCCACAGCTCTCTGGGGCAGAGAATTCCACAGATTTACATCCCGTTGAGAGAGGAAATTCCTCCTCATCTCAGTTTTAAATGGACGGCCCCTTATTCTGAGACTATGTCCCTTAGTTTTAGTTTCCCCATGAGTGGAAATATCCTCTCTGCATCCACTTTGTCGATCCCCCTCTTTATATGTTTCGATGTGATCACCTCTCATTCCTTTGAACTCCAGTGAGTACAGGCCTAAATTCATAAGTCAAAACCCTCATCTCCGGAATCAACCTGGTGAACCTTTTCTGAACAGCCTCCAATGCAAGTATATCCTTCCTTAAATACGGAGACCAAAACTGCATGCAGTCCTTTAGGTGTGGCCTCACCAATATCCTGTAAAGTTGTAGCAGGACTTCCATTCTTTTATACGCTACCCCCCTTGCAATTATTTCCAACATTCCATTTGCCTTCCTGATTCCTTGTTGTACCTGCATACTAACTTTTTGTGTTTCATGCACAAGGACCACCAGTTCCCTCTGCACTGCAGCACTTTGCAATTTTTCTCCATTTAAATTATAATTTGCTTTTCTATTTTTTTCTGCCAAAGTGGATAACCTCACATCTTCCCACATTATGCTCCATCTGCCCAATTTTTCCCACTCAATTAGTCTGTAGATATCCATTTGCAGATTTTTGATGTCCACCTCACAATTTGCTTTCCCACCCATCTTTGTATCAACAGCAAATTGGCTACATTACACTCAGTCCCTTCATCCAAGTCATTAATATAGATTGTAAATAGTTGAGGCCCCAGCACTGATTCCTGCGGCACCCCACTAGTTACTGTTGCTGATCTGATCTGAATTAAATTAGAATTATGGAAGTTAACTGAACTACTAAATGATGAAAACCAGACTTTCGTTGTGGCCATAGTGAAATTCTGGTTATTAGTATATATTATGTGAAGGTTTCTAGTTCCAGATCTGAGACAGTTTTGAATTTCTTAAATGTTTAATGGTTTGAATTGGATTTTCGGAATTTTGAGGTGATTCTGCTTGTCAAATATTTTGGTTGTACTGGAAAGTCTTGGGGATGGCACCCTCTAAAATAATGCAAAACAATTTTAAAGCAATTGGAGGTTAATCTAAATTTCAGTCTTCCCTGATGGGAATGTTCTATTTAAAGTTAAAAATTATGTTATGAATGACCACTGCTGTTTTAAAGGAATTTTAATTCGTAAGGAAGTTTTGAAGATACAAAGACTTTGTAAATGTAAAATGGGGCTTGATTCTTTTTCAGCCGGGAAAGTTGTTAAGTTTTACGAAGTGACACAATTCCATTACTATAAGCTTGCAAAGGAGTTAACACTTTCCGCTGACACGTCTTTTTTCGATGAGTGGGAACTTGTCATTAATACTGGGGAAATAGGGAGCTCTTCCGTGGGATGGGCTCCACCTAAACTGGGTTGGGACCAATGTACTGGCGAATTGAATAAATAGGGCAGTAGATAGAGCTTTATATTAACAAGGTGGGGCAGGGCATTGGAAAGATGCAGATAGGATAAATTGAAAAGTAGTAAGAGAAACCTTAAGCTGTTGAGAAGAGCAGTGATCTGGGTAAAAATAAGCAGAGTAGGTCAGGAAGGGACAGACACATTAATAACGGTAATAGGGCACCAGTGACTAAAGCGACTTCAGGGAAAATTAGAAAAATGTTAAAGTAAAAGCTGCTATATCTGAATGCACGAAGCATGTGTAACAACATAGAAGAATTAATAACACAGATAGAAATAAATGTATTTGATTTAACAGCCATTACATAGTCCTGGTTATTTGACTTTTAGAAGAGACAGGCAGAAGGGGTAGCCCTGATAATAAAGGAGGTGATAAAGACAGTAGAGAGAAAGGAACTGGATTCGGAAAACTAAATGTAGTTTGGGTGGAGCTAATTAATAACAAAGGTTGGAAAACATTAGTGAGCATGATTTATTGGCCCCCGAACAGTAGTTGAAGTATCGGGAAGAGTATTATTCAGGAAAGTAGAGATGCATTTAACAAGGGTCATAGAGCAATCAATTTGATGCAGACCGGGCAAACCAAATATGCAGTAAGAGTGTAGAGAACTAATTCATGGAATGTATACAAGATAGTTTTCTAGATCAGTATGTCGAGGAACCTACGAGGGAATAGGTTATTTTAGATCTAGTATTGTGCAATGAGACAGGGTTAATTAATAACCTTGCAGCAAAGGATCCGCTGGGGAGCAGTGCCAGAATTTTATTTTGCGTTTGAGGGTGATTTATTTACATCTGAAACCA
Source organism: Pristiophorus japonicus (assembly GCF_044704955.1). Taxonomy (NCBI): domain Eukaryota; kingdom Metazoa; phylum Chordata; class Chondrichthyes; family Pristiophoridae; genus Pristiophorus; species Pristiophorus japonicus. The sequence continues at coordinate 82,488,136 of NC_091996.1, read as the reverse complement.
GGGGTTCAATTTTCAGCAAGGCCTCTGGCCGTCCAGCGAGCCGCTGATGGTCGCCGAGGTACCGGACGGTACTTTGGATGGGATATCCATCGCCGAGGTTACTCGAAGGTCGGCAGGTGGCAAATGGATGACGTACACCAACAATCTTGGTGGCAGTGGGCAGGAGGTGTCATTCTTGGCAACAGAGGTGTTTGTCACCCAAGTGTGGCCGAGGATGGAGTGGAGCCCATGGACGGTCAAAGACGTGAAAAAATAAATCATCAGTAAAAAATAAAAAAACGATCAGAAGACCTTCAGGGAACCCCATCCAGGTAAGCTGCTGTGGGGACAAAAAATAAAATGTTCACTGACGTTTTTTTCAGCTTCTTCATGCTTACCATCGGGGACAGACCAGCCTTCTCACAACGGTTCATCCATTTTCTGGCGCCAATCCCGCCGACACCCACCCGCATTAATCTGGGAGCTCAGTGGGCGGGAGGTCAGTTGCACCACTCGGCCGTCCGCTGGGCTGTTCCCAGCGGCTTCCCCTCCCACCCACTCCAGGCAAAAGTGGCACTGAGTGGATCTGCAAGAGCAATGTCGGCGGTGATGGGCGGCATTCAGCGGCAGCGGGCGGTGAGTTGATGAATTTCGGGCCCGAGGTTCCTAAAGCTGAATAAAGGAAATTACATAGGTAAGTTAGCTAAGGTAGGTTGGGAAAATAAATGGAAAAATGTGACAGTCGAAAAGCAATGGCAGACATTTAAAGAAATAATGCATAATTCACAACAAATCTACAGTCCCTTAAGGAAAAAAACACCACAGGAAAAATGGCCCGCCCTTGAGTAACTGGCAAAATTAAAAATACTATTAGATTAAAGGAAGATACCTAATCTTCCCATAATGTTGCCTAAAAGAGTAGTGAGCCTAAGGATTGGGAGGAATTTGCAATTCAGCAAAGGAGGCCCACAAAATTGAAAGAACGGGACAATACAATAAGAGATGAATCTAGCAAAATACAGAAAACAGATTGTAAATGCTTGCAAAGAGCAAAGATTTGCGAAAGTAAATGTGGGTCCTTTACAAGATGAGACAGGAGAAAATACACTGGGGAATAAGGAAATGGCAGAGAAATTAAACAAATACTTTGTATCTGGCTTCACGGAAGTACATGCAAAAAACATTCAGGAAATAGTGGAAAACCAAGGATCTAGTGAGAATGTGGAATTGAAAGAAATTAATATTAGTAAGGAAATAATACTGGAGAAATTAATGGGAATGAATTCCGATAAATCCCCTGGATGGTCTACATCCTAGAGTTTTGAAAGAGGTGGATATAGCGATAGTTGATGCATTGGCTTTCATCTTCCAAAATTCTATACATTCTGGAACGCCTCTTGCAGCCTGCAAGTTAGCAAATGTCACCCCACTGTTTAAGAAAAGAGGGAGTGAGGACATGGAAAACGATAGAACTTTAAGTCTGATGTCAATAGTAGGGAAATGTTAGAAATTATTAAAGGCATAGTAACAGGGCACTTAGAAAGTAATAATGTAATTGCGCATAGTCAACACGGATATATGAAAGGGAAATCGTATTTGACAACTCTGTTACCGTTATTTGAGGTTGTAACTAGCAAGATAGATAAGGAGAGACCAAGAGATGTGATGTATTTGGATTCTCAGAAGGCATTCCATAAGGTGCCACACAAGAGGTTATTGAACAACATTAGCGTTGATGTGGTTGGGTGTTACATACTCGCATGGATTGAGGATTGGTTAATGGACAGAAAGCAGAGAGTAGGAATAAATGGGCCATTTTTGGGTTGAAGAGATGCGCATGTATTCACTTTGGTAGAAAAAATAGAAAAGCAAAAAATGTTTTAATTGGTGAGGGATTGTGAAATGTAGGCGTTCAGAGGGACCTGGCTGCCCTTGTACATGTACTGAAAGTTAAAAGGCAGATACAGCAAGCAATTAGGAAATCAAATGGTATGTTGGGCTTTAATCCAAAGTATTTGACCAGAAGAGTAAATATGTCATTTTGCAATTGTATAGGTGCTTGGTGGGACCACGCCTGGAGTATTGCGTACAGTTTTGCTCTCCTTACCTAAAGAATGTTATACTTTCCACGGAGGCAGTGCAACGAAGGTTCACCAGACTGACTTCCGGGGTGGGGGCATTGTCCTATGAGGAGAGTTTTAGTAGACTAGGCCTATATTCTCTAGAATTTAGTGGAATAAGATGTGATCTCATTGAAATATAGACAAATCTTACTTATGGTTTGACAGGCTAGATGCAGGGTGGATGATTCCCCTGGCTGGTGAGTCTAGAACCAGGGCTCACAGTCTCAGAATAAGCGTTATCCATTTAGGACTGAGATGAGGAGAAATTCCTTCACTCAGATGGTGCTAAATCTTTGGAATTCTTCACATAGAAACATAGAATCCCTCACTCCAGAGAACTGTGCAGCTTAGTCGTTGAGCGTATTCCAGACAGAGATCGATATATTTTTGGATATTCAGGAAATCAAAGAGATTTGAGGATGGTTCAGGAAAGTGGAGTTGAGGTTAATGGGCCGAATGGCCTAATGCTGCTTCTATTTCTTATGCTCTTATGTTCTTATGTGCCACTGGATACGGAATTCGGGGAAATTAACAGTGGTGGAACTTGATTAGCTGCAATTACAAAATAGATTATGAGCACATCGTATGGTCAGGATGTGTAGTAGATGCATACTGTTTCTCGAGTCTCCCGTTCAAAATACAATTTTCAAGTTTTCATACTTATATTCAAATCCTCCATGGGCTCGCCCCTCTCTACCTCTGTAATCTCCCCCAGCTCTACAACTCACCTGAGCTCACTGTGCTCCTCTCAATCTTCTCTCTTGAGCATCGCAGATTTTAATTGTTCCACCATTAGTGGCCGTGTCTTCAGCTGCATGCACCATTAACAACCTTGTATTTATATAGCGCCTGTATGGTAGTGAAACGGCCCGTGACGTTTCAGAGGAGAATTATGTGAGAAAACATTTGCCAGCTAGTAGCATTAGCATAAATTAGCACAGGTGACCAAAAGCTTGGTCAAAGAGGTAGGTTTTAAGGAGCATCTTGAATGAGGAAAGAGAGTTAGCGATGCGGAGGTTTTGGGAGGGAAATCCATAGCTTGGGTCCTAGGCAACAGAAAGCACGGCCAGAAATGGTTGAGTGATTATAATCAGGAATGCTCAAGAGGGCTAAATTAGAGAAATGCAGACACATTGGGGCGTTGTGGGGCTGTAGTAGGTTACAGAGATAGGGCATGGCAAGGCGACTGAGAGATTTGAAAATAAGGATGAGAATTTTGAAATCAAGGCATTGTTTAACCGGAAGCCAATGTAGGTCAATGGGGTGAGCGGGACTTGGAGCAAATTAGGACATGGGCAGCTGAGTTTTGGATCACCTCTAGTTTATGTAGGGTAAAACGTGGGAGGCCAGCCAGGAGTGCTTAGGAATAGGCAATTCTAGACGTAACAAAGTCATGGATGAGGGCATCCTCAGCAGATGAGCTGAGGCAAGGGCGGAGACGGGTGATGTTATGGAGGAGGAAATAGGAGTTCTTAGTTATGCTGCGTATATGTGGTTAAAAGCTAATTTCAAGGACAAACTTGACACCAAGGTTGCGAGCAGTCTGGTTCAGCCTCGGAAAAAGTTGGGAGGAGGGATGAATCCATTGGCTAGGGAACTGAGTTTGTGGCCATGATCGAAAACAATGGCTTCAGTCTTCAAAATAATTAATTGGAGAACATTTCTTCTCATCCAGAATTGGATGTTGGAGAAGAGGTCTGACAATTTAGAGACCGTGGAGGGGTCGAGAGAAGTGGTATTACGAAAAATACTGATGAAAAAAGTAACGGACAGGTAAAGATGATGTAGTCCATCGAGCCTGTCCCACACAATTGCATTATCTTGTGTATCACAACACATACAGTCCACCCCATCGGAAACCATGTGATCTCCTGGGAATGGCAAAAATCCAGGTAAAAAACCCAGGCTAATCTGTGGAAAAATATCTGGAAAATTCCTCTCCGACCCATCTCGGCGATCGAAACGAATCCAGGAATTCACTCTGGCCATTAATTTCCCTGCGGCACCTACGTTCTGTAAGAGGTAATCACCGACACAGCCAGAAACAAATCCAGCTTTTGCTTGAAGGAATTCAGCAAGTCTGCATCCACCACATGAGAGGGAAGCTTGTTCCAGAGGTCTACTATTCTCTGTGAAAAGAAACATCTCTTGACATCTAACCTGGATTTAGCCTTGTACAAATTAAAGTTGTGCCCCCTGGTCCTGCCTAACCTATTTAATTGAAATTAACGGTCAGCTGGAACACTGTCTATTCCCTTCATTATCTTATAAACATCAATCATATCCTCCTAAGTCTACGCTGCTCTAAAGTATAGAGTCCAAACGCTTTTTACCTATCTAGATAACTAAGGTGCTTTCGATTTGGGATTATTCGAGTGGCCCTCTTCTGCACCCTTTCCAGAGCCTCAATATCACCCATCATGTGAGGAGACGAAAATTGGACACAGTATTCTAAGTGCGGCCTGACCAAGTTCTTGTACAATAACAAAACAGTATGCTTCGCCTTATACTCAATTGTCCTGTGGATACACCCAACAGCCTATTTGCTCTAGCTATCACCGCACCCTGTACTTTTAAGCATGTATACACTAGAATGCCCAAATCTCTTTCTAGCTCCACCATCTTTACTGCCTTTCCCTGGAGGCATTATGAATGTTGAGCATTTGCCCTGCCCACATGCATAATACTGCACTTATCAAAGTTATACTTCATTTTACAATCATGAGCCCAATCTCCCACTAACTTAAGATCTTCCTGAATCAGACGAGCCTCTTCTACAATTCTAGCACTCGTATAGATCTTGGCATTATTTGCAAATTTGCAAATTGTGCTACCAACCCCTGAACCCAGACCATCAATACAAGTAGTAAGAAAGCAACGGTCACAAAACTGAGCCCTATGGGACACCACTGGAGACAGGTCTCCCACAGATCCAAAACCCATCTATAACTAGTCTGAAGAAGGCACATGGTATGTTGGCCTTCATAGCTAGGGGTTTTGAGTATAGGAGCAGGGAGGTCTTACTGCATTGTACAGGGCCTTGGTGAGGCCTCACCTGGAATATTCCTAAGCTGAGGAATGACGTTCTTTCTATTGAGGGAGTGCAGCGAAGGTTCACCAGACTGATTCACGGCATGGCTGAACTGACATATGAGGAGAGACTGGATCGACTGGGTCAGTATTCACTGGAGTTGAAAAGGATGAGAGGGGATCTCATAGAAACATATAAAATTCTGACGGGATTGGACAGGTTAGATACAGGAAGAATGTTCCCGATGTTGGGGAAGTCCAGAACCAGGGGACACATTCTAAGGATAAGGGGAAACTATCTAGGACTGAGATGAGGAGAAACTTCTTCACTCAGAGAAGTGTTAACCTGTGGAATTCCCTACCGTAGAGAGTTGTTGATGCCAGTTTGTTGGATATATTCAAGAGGGAGTTAGATATGGCCCTTAAGGCTAAAGGGATCAAGGGGTATGGAGGGAAAGCAGAAAAGGGATACTGAGGTGAATGATCAGCCATGATCTTATTGAATGGTAGTGCAGGCTCGAAGGGCTAAATAGCCTATTACTGCACCTATTTTCTATGTTTCTATGTTTCTATGTTTACCTGCGTCCTGCCAGCCAGTTCTGTATCCAACTCAATATATTTCCACTGATACCAGAAGCTCTGGTCTTAAGGAGAAGCCTCTTGTGGGTACAGGTTTGTTTTCCACATTTTAAATCTTATTTATAAAAACTTACCATTCATATTCAACATCTTTCACATCACCACCGAGGATTAGTCAATTTTCCTGTTCCAAATCATCTGCCATTTTGGAGAAGTTTGCTCTTCTGAAATACGATACAAATTACAGGTTCTGAATGCCTTTAGTTCTATTAGCCAATTGGAACCGCCTAATTTTGTGATCACTATTGCCCAGATGTTCCCCCACATGGAGGCCTGGAACAAGGTCAGGCTCACTATTAAGCATCAGATCCAATATATTATTTTCCCTATTGAGGTAGTGCTGAGTGTCATCAGCGTACACGTGGAAACTGATGCTGTGTTTTTGGATGATGTCGCCAAAGGGCAACATGTAGATGAGAAATATGAGGGGGCCAAGGATAGATCCTTGTGGGACACCAGAGTTGACGTTGCGGGGCCTTGAAGTGAAGCTATTTCAGGTGATTCTCTGGCTACGATTAGATAGGTATGAATGGAACCAGGCAAGTGCAGCCCCAGAAAAGGAAGTTGGGTGGCCAGCAGTTTTGTGGGAATAAGGCAAAGGGAGCAGGAAGTGAGTCTTTTGGCCAGGATGGGCTCAGAAAGGTCATGAGAGGTGATTGGAAGAAATTGGAGAAAGTTGTGAGGTCAGGGCTATAGCAGGGTGGATTTTTAGAGGAAGATCGGCCCGGTTGGCAAGGGAAAGAAAGGGAAGAGACAGTTGTGGTTGAATGGATGATCTCAATCTTAGAGAAAAAAAAGTCCATGAGCTCCTCATACTTATTGTCGCAGGTGAGGGTGGAGACTGGGGAGAAGGATTTAAAAAGACGGGGAGCACTGGAGAATATCTTTACATTTCATAATGATTCTGGAATAGTGAGCGATTTTGGCATACGAGAGCAGGACCCGATAGTGCTGTATGTGTTCCAGCCAGATCTGGCAGTGAATGCTTAAACCAGTTGTCCGCCAATCTGTTCAAGTCTGCGTCCCTTGGCTTTAAGGGAGCTACGAGCAGCACTGTACTAGGGAAAACAGCCAGGGTGAGACAGGATAATTGTTTTAACAAGAACTAGGGACTCAAAGAACATAAAAACATAAGAAATCTGCCCAGATCTATATCAGCCCCTTACAATTGTGCTAACGATGGATCACGATTTCAGTGGGCAAAGTGAATCCTAATTTGATTGATAATCAGCTTTACTCAATAACTGGTAAAACAGAACTTTGATTACAATGTAATTTCTTCTGTGGCATCAGTACAACGTCTGCCGGGAAGTTTACAAAAGCAAAGAACAAAATTAGACTAACGCATGGGTTTGATTGGAATTTAATGTACAGACATTGATTACTTCACTACCTGTCGCGGTTATGTTGCAGTGATTGGCAATTTTTTCGGGTCTGTCTTCAGTTCACAACATCTTCCTTAAAAGACTAGTGCAGGCTGGATAAACTACCGACACACTGACTGAGCAGATATTGCTCCAGATTGGTCTGTTTCTAACCACAACAGTGTCTCATTCCCAAATGACCCTTGGACTGCGATCTCAGCATGGGAATAATTGAAGTGTCTAACCGCTCTTCGGCAAATATCTGCTCAAAATGCATCTGCAGATAAATCGTGTCTGCGTCCTATCCTCGCGAACAACCAGCTACAAGGTCCAGAACTCTGACATGAACTTTCTTTTAACACTGCATCAGATTGTGAAATGTTTCACAAAATTTAAATAAGGCCAACAGTGGAATTTACAGAATATGAAAGAAAAATACATTATAATTTTATAAATTGTTAATTGTTCTCATCTGTTTAATTTGACCATCAGTGCAAGGGGATATTTCATTCCATTACTCAACTCCTCTCTGAATTTCCTCTGGGTCACTGCGTAAATAAAAGTGTTCGTGCAGCAACTCAGGAGCTGGAGCATGAAGCCGATTTCCCGAACAAATGTGGGCGGAGAAACAGGATATCCCAAGTAATCCAATCTTCTCAATATAGAGCAAAACATGAACACCACCCATAACAGTATGAAATTCCCCGATATAACAAACAGTACAATCATGGATTTCCTTCGGTTGTCCATCTCTGGGTCAATGGGGCTCTCGCCACTGCTCCGACCCCGGAGTCTACTGCGGGCTCTGCTGGCAAGTAATATGTGTCTGACCGTTAAAGCATTCAACATTAGAATCAAAAGAAATGGAATAAATGGCGTTAAAATGTAATGCATTAACTCAACGATAGCCCAGACTAGAGAACGAGATACATCGTATGCCACCCTGCAAAACCAGGAACTGTTTGAAAGATAATATTCACTTGTATATAGAAAATACCAGAAAATGTTCTTCAAAGAGCACAGCACGGTCACTGTTCCTAGAACCACAGCCGCAGTTTGTTCAGTGCAATATTTAGATTTTAGCTTCTGGCAACAAATGGCAACAAATCGATCAAAGGTGAAGGTAACTGTGAACCAGACAGAACAGTCTGCAGCTGCATACAGCAGGATGGCGTGGATATTACACAGAACTACGTTCCTCAGGAAAATAAACTGTTCCCGATAAACAATGGGAATCTGCCTCAGTATCAGATCGATGATCACGACCAGTAGATCCGCCGCTGCCATGGCCACCAGGTAGCGAGTGACACATTTGGAGAGACCACATTTTCCCCGAGACAGGATCACAATCGTCACCACGTTAACTGCCAGCAAAAAGAAACTAGGGAAAGCATTCAACATAAAACGGGCAATAACAATAGTTGCATGCGTTTTCAGTGAAATAACTCAGTTAGATGAAAACTACATTACCTTTCTTCACATTAAGCTGAATTGCACCCACAAATGTGGATTCAATGATGGGACATGATTATTTTATCTGTAACAGGACGTCGTGCAGGTAAAGGTTGCAGTCAGAGTAATCAGCAATGAGTATCCAAATAAGTGAAGGAAAGGGAACACGTTGCATACACTTGTCCGTTATTACCTTGAGTACCGAAGATTAAGTGGCGATCTAATTGAAGTGTTTAAATGATTTAAAGATTTGTTCAGGCCAATGGAGTTAATCTATTTCCTTTAACGTGGGAGTCCAGAACAAGTGGGTAGAACCATAAAATTAGTGATAGGCCATTCAAAGATCTTGCCAAGGAAACATCTTCACATGAACGGGTGTGCAAAACTGGTATTCTGCCTCCCAAAAATCTATTGAGGTTTGGTCGAGTGAAAACTTCAATACGAAGACTGACAGATTTTTGTTCGACAAGAGTATGAAGGGCTATGGAACAGAGGCGTGTTTGTGGATTTAAGATAGAGATCAGCATGATTGAATTGAATGGTGAATCAGGCTCGAAGTGCGGAATATTCCGCTCCTTATGTTCCTAAATGAGACGATGTTAAGAACAGAACTTAATGTGCATAAGTGCGAGGTTATCCACTTTGGTGGTAAAAATAGGAAGGCAGAATATTATCTGAATGGTGACAGATTAGTAAAAGGGGAGGTGCAACGAGACCTGGGTGTCATGGTACATCAGTCATTGAAGGTTGGCATGCAGGTACAGCAGGCGGTGAAGAAGGCAAATGGTCTGTTGGCCTTCATAGTGAGAGCATTTGAGTATAGGAGCAGGGAGGTCTTGCTGCAGTTGTACAGGGCCTTGGTGAGAGACCACCTGGAATATTGTGTTCAGTTTTGGTCTCCTAATCTGAGGAAGGACATTCTTGCTATTGAGGGAGTGCAGCGAAGGTTCAGCAGACTGACACATTATGCTCCATGCTCGGTGATTGAATCACCAAAACTACAAAGGCAGAGAATTAGCATTTAATGTAGTTCATTTTACAGGCATACTTTTGGAATTGTATGAGGGATAACACTTGTAACAATGTTCATTTATTTTAAATTGTGGGATAATATCACTGACAAGACAATGTACCATCCTGGCATTTCATAAACTTTCTGAATTCTAGTCAACCAGTGTTAATCCTGCTCGATTATTTTTTTTTTTTTTTTTTAAATTCGTAGCCAATCGTTCCAATTCTTTGTCAAATCACAAACGCCAGAGGTCACCTTGCACATGCCAAGGATCACTCTGCGCCAATGTTCTTAGCCAAAAGGCCTAGAGCCACTGCACCGTTCCTGGAAGTACTGCAATACCAGGTTCGTGCCATGGAGGTGGATGGGTCAAGCCACCCCACACACCTCCGTGGAGGTGGATGGGTCATCCTGCTCGATTATGGTTTGAAGTCAGTAGGCGTACAGTTCATATAGGGAATACGACGCAATCTATGACCGAGTGAGCTCACAATCAAAACACTCCTCTTTCAATCATCGTGGTTTACAAACAGAGATATCAAGAATTGTACCAAAGAAGCACGGAATTCCATTGTTAAAGCAAATTCATTATTCGAATTCAAAACATTAAATGATCTTAATAATATTAATCAGTAACTTAAAATTAGAATTCTAGGATGAGCTTTCAGACAGTGACACTAACGTGCAGCAGGAAAAGGTGAAAAGTGATACATCTGAAGCAGATTCCATCCTTGCTGCATGTGTGATTTATCTGATAGGACTGAATTGAACAATTAAATTATTAATTCCATCCTGCAGAAACCGAAGATCGCGTGAGTCCATAAGTCAAAGTACACATTTTAATTATGATAATAATACAGTAACACGGCATGTGCTATAGGCTGAAAGAACAATGGGATTTTAAATGTAAGTAATAATGACCATTAAAAACATACTAATCATTGCACCACAGGCACCACGGATTGGGAGTTCACATTCGTGGAGCATGAACCATCTTCAAACACACAGGAGAGAAAAAGAAAGACTGAAATAAACAGAGACAACTCGCATATCAAGCGCCATTCACTACCTTGGGAAGTCTCCAAATTCTTTACAGCCAATGAAATATTTTTGCTGCATAGTCCCTGATGTAATAACAGTCACTTACGTTTATATAACACAATACAAGGAAAATAATAAAATGAAGAGATGGCAACACGGACTAAGATGCCAAGTAATGTTATCTCCATGCACTGACATACTGGCTGCGGGTAATTACTTACCCGGGACACCAAACGCGGCCAAGATGGGGAAGTAAATCGGTTGTATATCGTAAATTGCCCATAGAATCTTGAGCTTTATCAGAAAACCAAGAGCCATTATTGCCGTTCGATGACTGAATGGTTGGTGTTGATGGTGGGAGCAATTCTCCGATTGACACATTGAGCGGATTCTCCTTATTTATAGAAAAGCGAATCCATGCGGTCAGAAAATCGGCTCCCCTGCAGACTGGGTATAATTGCAGTCACTGAACAAACAGATGCCATCAACAACTTTCACAACAACACTTTTAATAAAGAACAGTGGTATTCCCAGTCAGATAATACCCGGAAGACTAGATTAAAATCTATGCCTTCATACATGCATGTAAGTCCCACAGTTCTAACAATATGTTAAAAACATAGAAACATAGAAACATAGAAAATAGGTGCAGGAGTAGGCCATTCAGCCCTTCTAGCCTGCACCGCCATTCAATGAGTTCATGGCTGAACATGAAACTTCAGTACCCCCTTCCTGCTTTCTCGCCATAACCCTTGATCCCCCGAGTAGTAAGGACTTCATCTAACTCCCTTTTGAATATATTTAGTGAATTGGCCTCAACTACTTTCTGTGGCAGAGAATTCCACAGGTTCACCACTCTCTGGGTGAAGAAGTTTCTCCTCATCTCGGTCCTAAATGGCTTACCCCTTATCCTCAGACTGTGACCCCTGGTTCTGGACTTCCCCAACATTGGGAACATTCTTTCTGCATCTAACCTGTCTAAACCCGTCAGAATTTTAAACGTTTCTATGAGATCCCCTCTCATTCTTCTGAACTCCAGTGAATACAAGCCCAGTTGATCCAATCTTTCTTGATAGGTCAGTCCCGCCATCCCGGGAATCAGTCTGGTGAACCTTCGCTGCACTCCCTCAATAGCAAGAATGTCCTTCCTCAAGTTAGGAGACCAAAACTGTACACAATACTCCAGGTGTGGCCTCACCAAGGCCCTGTACAACTGTAGCAACACCTCCCTGCCCCTGTACTCAAATCCCCTCGCTATGAAGGCCAACATGCCATTTGCTTTCTTAACCGCCTGCTGTACCTGCATGCCAACCTTCAATGACTGATGTACAATGACACCCAGGTCTCGTTGCACCTTCCCTTTTCCTAATCTGTCACCATTCAGATAATAGTCTGTCTCTCTGTTTTTACCACCAAAGTGGATAACCTCACATTTATCCACATTATACTTCATCTGCCATGCATTTGCCCACTCACCTAACCTATCCAAGTCACTCTGCAGCCTAATAGCATCCTCCTCGCAGCTCACACTGCCACCCAACTTAGTATCATCTGCAAATTTGGAGATACTGCATTTAATCCCCTCGTCTAAATCATTAATGTCCAATGTAAACAGCTGGGGCCCCAGCACAGAACCTTGCGGCACTCCACTAGTCACTGCCTGCCATTCTGAAAAGTACCCGTTTACTCCTACTCTTTGCTTCCTGTCTGACAACCAGTTCTCAATCCACATCAGCACACTACCCCCAATCCCATGTGCTTTAACTTTCCACATTAATCTCTTGTGTGGGACCTTGTCGAAAGCCTTCTGAAAGTCCAAATATACCACATCAACTGGTTCTCCTTTGTCCACTTTACTGGAAACATCCTCAAAAAATTCCAGAAGATTTGTCAAGCATGATTTCCCTTTCACAAATCCATGCTGACTTGGACCTATCATGTCACCATTTTCCAGATGCACTGCTATGACATCCTTAATAATTGATTCCATCATTTTACCCACTACTGAGGTCAGGCTGACCGGTCTATAATTCCCTGTTTTCTCTCTCCCTCCTTTTTTAAAAAGTGGGGTTACATTGGCTACCCTCCACTCCATAGGAACTGATCCAGAGTCAATGGAATGTTGGAAAATGACTGTCAATGCATCCGCTATTTCCAAGGCCACCTCCTTAAGTACTCTAGGATGCAATCCATCAGGCCCTGGGGATTTATCGGCCTTCAATCCCATCAATTTCCCCAAAACAATTTCCCGACTAATAAAGATTTCCCTCAGTTCCCCCTCCTTACTAGACCCTCTGACCCCTTTTATATCCGGAAGGTTGTTTGTATCCTCCTTAGTGAATACCGAACCAAAGTACTTGTTCAATTGGTCCGCCATTTCTTTGTTCCCCGTTATGACTTCCCCTGATTCTGACTGCAGTGGACCTACGTTTGTCTTCACCAACCTTTTTCTCTTTACATACCTATAGAAACTTTTGCAATCCGCCTTAATGTTCCCTGCAAGCTTCTTCTCGTACTCCATTTTCCCTGTCCTAATCAAACCCTTTGTCCTCCTCTGCTGAGTTCTAAATTTCTCCCAGTCCCCAGGTTCGCTGCTATTTCTGGCCAATTTGTATGCCACTTCCTTGGCTTTAATACTATCCCTGATTTCCCTAGATAGCCACGGTTGAGCCACCTTCCCCTTTTTATTTTTACGCCAGACAGGAATGTACAATTGTTGTACTTCATCCATGCGGTCTCTAAATGTCTGCCATTGCCCATCCACAGTCAACCCCCTAAGTATCATTCGCCAATCTATCCTAGCCAATTCACGCCTCATACCTTCAAAGTTACCCTTCTTTAAGTTCTGGACCATGGTCTCTGAAATTACTGTTTCATTCTCCATCCTAATGCAGAATTCCACCATATTATGGTCACTCTTCCCCAAGGGGCCTCGCACAATGAGATTGCTAATTAATCCTCTCTCATTACACAACACCCAGTCTAAGATGGCCTCCCCCCTAGTTGGTTCCTCAACATATTGGTCTAGAAAACCATCCCTTATGCACTCCAGGAAATCCTCCTCCACCGTATTGCTTCCAGTTTGGCTAGCCCAATCTATGTGCATATTAAAGTCACCCATTATAACTGCTACACCTTTATTGCATGCACCCCTAATTTCCTGTTTGATGCCCTCCCCAACATCCCTATTACTGTTTGGAGGTCTGTACACAACTCCTACTAACGTTTTTTGCCCTTTGGTGTTCTGCAGCTCTACCCATATAGATTCCACATCATCCAAGCTAATGTCTTTCCTAACTATTGCATTAATCTCCTCTTTAACCAGCAATGCTACCCCACCTCCTTTTCCTTTTATTCTATCCTTCCTGAATGTTGAATACCCCTGAATGTTGAGTTCCCAGCCCTGATCATCCTGGAGCCACGTCTCCGTAATCCCAATCACATCATATTTGTTAACATCTATTTGCACAATTAATTCATCCACCTTATTGCGGATACTCCTTGCATTCAGACACAAAGCCTTCAGGCTTGTTTTATTAACACCCTTTGTCCTTTTAGAATTTTGCTGTACAGTGGCCCTTTTTGTTTTTTGCCTTGGGTTTCTCTGCCCTCCACCTTTCCTCATCTCCTTTCTGTCTTTTGCTTTTGTCTCCTTTTTGTTTCCCTCTGTCTCCCTGCATTGGTTCCCATCCCCCTGCCATATTAGTTTAAATCCTCCCCAACAGCACTAGCAAACACTCCCCCTAGGACATTGGTTCCAGTCCTGCCCAGGTGCAGACCGTCCGGTTTGTACTGGTCCCACCTCCCCCAGAACCGGTCCCAATGCCCCAGGAATTTGAATCCCTCCCTGCTGCACCACTGCTCAAGCCACGTATTCATCTGCGCTATCCTGCGATTCCTACTCTGACTATCACGTGGCACTGGTAGCAATCCCGAGATTACTACTTTTGAGGTCCTACTTTTTAATTTAGCTCCTAGCTCCTTAAATTCGTTTCGTAGGACCTCATCCCTTTTTTTGCCTATGTCGTTGGTACCAATGTGCACCACGACAACTGGCTGTTCTCCCTCCCATTTCAGAATGTCCTGCACCCGCTCCGAGACATCCTTGACCCTTGCACCAGGGAGGCAACATACCATCCTGGAGTCTCGGTTGCGGCCGCAGAAACGCCTATCTATTCCCCTCACAATTGAATCCCCTATCACTATTGCTCTCCCACTCTTTTTCTTGCCCTCCTGTGCAGCAGAGCCAGCCACGGTGCCATGAACTTGGCTGCTGCTGCCCTCCCCTGATGAGTCATTCCCCTCAACAGTACCCAAAGCGGTGTATCTGTTTTGCAGGGGGGACCCCTGCACTACCTTCCTTGCTCTACTCTTCCTGCTGGTCTTCCATTCCCTATCTGGCTGTGGACCCTTTCCCTGCGGTAAGACCAACTCACTACACGTGATACTCACGTCATTCTCAGCATCGTGGATGCTCCAGAGTGAATCCACCCTCAGCTCCAACTCCGCAACGCGGGCCGTCAGGAGCTGGAGGTGGACACACTTCCCGCACACGTAGTCGTCAGGGACACTGGAGTCATCCCTGAGTTCCCACATGGTACAGGAGGAGCATAACACCCGACCGAGCTCTCCTGCCATGACTGAACCCTTAGATACACTTAAACTGGTAATAACAATGTTAAAAGTTACTGACTAATATAAGAAGAAAAAGAAAAACTACTCACCAATCACCAGCCAATCACTTACCCCCTAAGCATACTCAGACCGTTTAGTCCAGGCTCTGAGTTCTGACGAAGGGTCATTGCCCCGAAATGTTAACTCTGCGTCATCGCCACAGGTGCTGCCTGACCTGCTGAGTTTCCCAGCATTTACTGTTTTTATTCCAGATTCCAGCATCCGCAGTATTGTGTTTTTGCATTTGTGTAGTCCAGGCTCTGTCTTTACTAAAACAAACTGGCAGCCATACTCATCTTTTCAGTTGGAATCTTTCTGTTGTTTAGTACTGGCCAAAGTTTGTGTGAGACTGGGGCTTGCTCCTTGATGCAATATTAGCAGCAGAGCTCGAATTATCTCCATTTCATAGGTGGTAGAGGATGGAAAGCTGCCCAGAAGAATATTGTAATGGCCAAGCATAGAGATGGAAAGCACAGGACGAGAGGTTTAGTGATGAATGGGATGAGGTCAGGATTCAGGGATTGTCATGTTCCCGAGATGGAAACGGGATTTTTTTTAGTGATCTTGCTGCTTCTGAACGTCCTAGATGTGATAGAATCAGAGACGTTATGGAACTGTAGAAAGACAAGAGGTTCAGCAACAGAGTGTGGGAGTAGGGAATGTGAGTTTGTGGATGGTGGGTAATTGATAATTATAAGTGGGAAACAGACACGATAGCTGACCAGATGGTTAGTTACCTGAATGACTAAGAATTTGCATGAGCTCCTCACACGTACAGAAATAATAACCATGGACAGGAGGATGACGTGTGAGCCAATGATTCCAATAAGCAGAGTCTTTTGCTAGAGTGGATCTAATGTAGCTGGTTGTGTTGGAATGACTCCCCTTTGTTATATTTGAAGAATGATCCTATTAATTCCAAATTAAATTAAGTAACTTACCAAAGAACTGGTATTTCTCCAGTGATTTGAGGTGTCTGCTGTACATGGTCCACGTCTCTGAGCCATACAGGAGGGCGGGTATCACTACAGCCCTGTAGACCATGAGCTTGGTGCCAGATTTGAGGGCCTGATCTTCGAACATTGTCTTACTTCGGTGGCCGAAGGCTGTGCTGGCACACTGGAGGCGGCATTTAAATTCTTCATCGATGTCTGCCTGCCCAATCTGTTCCATCATCAAAATCAAAGCCCCAATGCTGCAATGGCAGCAGAAGCAGTGCTGCAAAAAAATCAACACCGCAGCACTCAAAGACCCAGCTAAGAGAGCCTTCTACAGCCAGCGCCTCACTGTTAACCTGGCAACCTTTGATGACCCTGAGGCGCAGAATTCCCACAGTGCTTGGTCTGCCCTCCCCGCCACCATAACCAATCCTTCAGCACTGCCCCTCTAACAGTGCAGCACTCTCTCAGTACCACACCTCCGACAGTGCAGCAGTCCCTCATTGCTGCCCCTCTGACAGTGTAGCACTCCATCAGTACTGACCCTCCGACAGTGCGGCGCTCCCTCACTACTGCCTCTCCAACAGTGCGGTGCTCCCTCAATACTGCCCCCCACAACAGTGCGGCGCTCCTGCAGCACAGCACTGGAATGTCAGTGTAGAATTTTGTGCTCAAGTTCCTAGAGTGGGACTTGAAGCCACAAACTTCTGACTCAGAGGTGAGAGTGCTACCCACAGAAGCACAGCTGACAGTGGTGTTTTTGTTGGGCAGAAGAGGGATAGGGTCTGTAGTGTGGGTTAGGGGGAGGGTGGTTCTGGGCCAAACACTACAGTTGACTATTGATATTCTCATCTGAAATTTGAGTGCGGCACTGGATGGTGTCCGGAACCGTATCCCATTGGAAAATTAACCACTGGGACCACAGCTGAAGTAAAGGAGGAAGACCATCAGCACCAGGAGCACTGTGCAGAGGGCCTTCCTCTTCACCGTGTGCACCATGCGTTTTCCGGCGGTGGTTTCCAGCAGCTTCCTGGCAATGAGTGGCTAGCAGACCACGATAACTACCAATGGAATGAAGAAACCAGTGAGTGCGGCCACAATGCTGATCCCGGAGATGCGCCCGCTCCAGGAGTTAGAGGAGAAGTTCTCCAGATAGACCGTCTTTCCCTTGGGGAACTTGCTGGTCAGGGGCCCTCTGATTGTCAAGTAGAGGAGTTTGGTGGCCAGAACCAGCCAGATGAGGCAACAAGCGACCACGCGGTGACGGGACCTGCGGAGCTGCAGTGATCTGATGGGATGCACCGCGGTCATGTCGCGGTCCACGCAGATATAGGTGAGCAACAAAGTGCTGCCATACATTTTAGAACAAAATGGAGCCGGAGATTGTACAAGGCAGCTCCCAGAAGACTCTGCAAGGCATGGTAGGCAACTTTGAACAGAAGGGCTGTGGCAAAGACCAGGTCTATCATGGCCAGGTTAACCATGAACAGGTTAGAGGGCAAGAAAGCGTCCTTCTACCTGAAGAGGTACCACAGTGTACCGCAGTTGGATACCATACCAAACATGAACAGAGTGAACAAAGCAAGTGGAACATAAGGTACTGGAAGTTGGCACTGACCTCACACTCGCGGGTGTTGGTGGTGTCTGTGAGCTTTATGGAATCGATATTCACTTTAACCCATGAGTGTGAAGTCACTCCCTGAGGACAAGGATGTCTCTGTCATGGTGAATTCAGCCTCGGTTTCAAATAATGTCGGGTTGTTCATGTTTGATCAAATCTGTAATTTAACAAGACATGAAACCATGGGCAAGACTGATGCAGCTTTTCTTTGCCAGTGCAGTTTCCATTGCCACTTGAATATTGGTTCTCTGGATACTTATATTTCACGCTGCCTTTTAGGTTCTTTGTTTGATGAGAACTGTTTCCCGTCTATAGTTTGAAACATTCCCCTTTACACACTGCCGCAGTAACACGTGTCCTAAGGATGTGAAATCAAAAATAAAACATATTGGAAGTGACCCACAAATCTGTAGAGGGAACAGACAGTTTTGTGGATTGGACCTTTTACCATCATACTTCGACAGACCATTTCACACAAAGCCGAGCTTAGATCAAGGATACTCTCTCCCAAAAGGTTATCGGTGCTGGGGGTCAATTGGAGCATTGAAGACTGAAATTGGAAGATTGTGTTTGGGTAAGGGTGTGGAAAGATTGGAAGCAACAGCGGGTTGATGGTGTTGGGTTTCTCGTCTGTCTTCTTCAACATGTCAACGATCAAGCGAGACACTCCATTTATTTCACAACTTTAATAATTTAATTTGACATACAGACACAACAGTTTTTGTCTTTTGAAAGAAAGTAAAAACTTCTCAGACATTTCTATCGAGCAGAAAGCAAGATGGAAGGTTTAATCCAGTATTTTCTTCTTGTGAGAATAAGAAGTTTCCTCTACTCAGCTTTCTTATCTGAATGACGCAAGTGATTCTCTTAACACTCTTGTAAAATCGCCGGCTGTATATGTTTTTCTCTCAAACCTACTCCTGCACATAATGCCATATTTGGATCATTTACAATTGTAACACTAACAAATTTATAATAAGTTCCTCAGGCCCTTTTTCTTATTCTACAACTGTCAGCATTGTTTTTGTACAGTTCCTGAGGCCCAGTGGTTTCTCAAGGTAAGTCTTCCACATCCGACTGTCTCCTCAAAATCCATTCTTGGGACAACACCACTCCCATCATTCTTTTCAGGATATTTCAATGCCCTCATTTCTCACCAATCTGATTTTGCTAAAGCTGAGAGTTCTCTATTATTTTACAAAGTAATCGATGGATCGTTTTACTCATCCTAAAAATCCATATCGAAAATTCCAAAACATTTCATTGAGGTTGATGCACAGATCAGCCATGATCTAAATAAAACGTGGAACAGGCCCGAGAGGCTGAATGACCTGCTCCTGCTCCTAATGTTTGCTCAGCGTTTGCAACCCATCTGCTGATGAAGCACTCATTCATGCTTTTGCTAGGTCCAGACTCGATCATTCCAATGATCGCCTGGCCGGTCTCGCATCGTCAACCTTCTGTGAACTTGAGCTCATCCAAAACTCCAATGTGCCAATCCTAATTGACAAAATGTCTAGTTCACCCATCATCCCTGTGCTCGCTGACCTACATTGAAACTCCGTCCAGCAACACGCCAATTTTAAAATGATCATCTTTGTGTTCAAATCCCTCCATGGCTTCAACCCTCCCTATATCTTTAAGCTTCTCCAGCCTAATAACTGACTGTGATCTCTGCATTCCTGTGCATCCTAGATTTCCTCGGCCCTTGGTGGCCGTGCCTTCAGCTGTCTAGGCATTAGGTCTTGAATTCCCTTTCTAAACCTGTCTGCCACTCTACCTCTGTCTCTCCTTTAAGAGGCTCCTTAAACGCTACCACTTTGACCAAGATCTCGATACTTTGTTTCAATATCTCCTTATTTGGTCCCGTGTCAATTTTCATCTGATTACGCTCCTGTGATACACCTTCGATGAGTTACTACGTTACGGGTGCTATATAAATGCAAGTTTTTGTTTTTTATTGTTGTTGATGTTCAGTGGCCTGTCCCCTCAACACGTGTTGCTTGATCCGCTGTGTGTTCCCAACGTTTCATATTTTGGTCTAAGTTTTCCAGCATCTGTATGTTTATTTATGGATTGGGATTGGCCCCACTCCCATTCGTAATGTTCAAGCAACACGAACAGAGTGTTGTAACTGGTGGAAGGAATGGGAAGTGAATGTTTGGGCAGCCATTATACCAGAATCAATGCACAGATAATGGCACTGAAATTCCGTTCTGGCTTCACTGCGAGCATTTTAGAGAAAAAATACACACCGACCTTAAGCTGCTGCCCACGTTTGATCTTCCAATGCTGAGGTCTCCTTCGACTGCGATTCGCAGCGCTTGCAGTTCGGGGCAGGCCTGGAGCTGGAGTCACATAACTCTGGGCAGCCAATCATCTCACGTACGATAGTAATATGAATTCCGTGAGATCCTAAACTCCTATTACATTGATAGAGAAGTAGCCCCAAACAACCAAAACATAGCCACAAACACCCAAAGCTCAAATAAAAAAATAGAAAATATACACTACATTCATTCAAATTAAAGTTACTAATGTCTTCTATAATTTCCCGATTTTTAAAAAAGTTTTTTAAAATAAACTTTTCGTTGTGGGAGGGTTTTTGAATGATAAAATATGTTTTCATAACTTTATTTTTTTATGTTTTTATGGTTTTTAAAATATCTGTGCCTGTAAATGTAGGCTATGCACCTGCTTTTTCAGGCACAAGATTTTTGATGACATTTGTAAGCGTAAATATCAGAACTTTTCACCTACAAATGTCCTCGCTCCTGATCTGTGGATGATCTGTCAAGCCAGAAACTTGACAGATCGGAAAAGCCGGTTTTCAGCGCAAGCGCACTGCGCACTGAAAACCGACTTTTCCGATGCCTTCCTGGGTCCGTACAAACTTCATACAGACCCGGGAACGTCGGAATTTCAGGGCCATAATCTCCAATTATGGAGCAGATCAGAGCGGATTTTGGGGTGATTGAATAAAAGTATTTAAAATTATGATGGATCGAACAAGAGAAGATAGAATTCGACTTTTCCAAGCGGTTGAGAGCTTTAGAAAGATGGGACATTGAGAGATGATTAAATGTATGAGGTTTAGGACAGAGAGCAGGAGAAATGTCTTGATGCACAATGTTTGGGCATGAAAAGAAAATGCAAAGTTTGCTCGAGTGTGAGAGCACAATACATGCAATGGCTGCTTTTCAGGAGGCACTGCTTGGAATTTCTACAGGTCTGCCTGCTGACTGCAGATTGGAGAAATGTTCACCCAACATCATATTGTTGTGGTTTCAAGCGCAACGTTGGACAACATACATTTTTCTCTTCAGCTCGTTTGTACTATAGCTGGAAATAATGAAATGGTTTGAGTCGTTCATTCCCAGAATGCATTACGGTTCACAAAAGCAGGTTATCTGCTTATTATCACATGGCTGTTGGGGCAGCTTGCTGTGCGCAAATTGGCTGTCGCAATGTCAACATCAACACATTTCTAATGTACTTCATTGGCTGTAAAATGCTTTGTTCTTCCCGAGGTCAGGAAAGGCACTGTATAAAGGTAAGTAGTTCATGTTTTGTTTGTTTAATGTATCAGGGTTCAATTTACCTGACTATGCTATTTAGCTTCTGATGAAATTGTTGGATGTGTGATTCTAGCCTGTTGAATTCTTTCTGTCGCCACATTGTGAAACGAGATAGCCAAGGAAGTCTTGAGATAGGAAGTGGGACAATAGATCAGAATGGTGAAAAGTTGGCAGCCGGTGTTTTGTATGAGCTACCACATTACTAAGATGTTATTCATAATAACAGGGTATAATGAATCATCTATGAAAGTGTGCCTGACTCGAGTTCTATAAAGATCTATAGCTTTTGTTCATAACTTGTAGATAAAAGTCTGGATCAAAAGGAGCGGTGAAGGTTAGGTCGCTACCCAGGAGAACCAAGGGGTAATATGATGGATGGAATGCCATTATGAAGCAGCTAAGATGCTGTGCAGAAGATGGCCTGGGGCTGAGGTGATTGGCATCCAACAGCTGTGACAATCTGCCTTTGTGCTCGGTATGACTCCAGTGACTGGAGAGATTTCCCCTCTTCTCTATTGACTTCAATTGTACTCGGATCTTTGGTGCCACACTCTGTCGAATTCTGCCTTATCCAGACAAGTCAATCTCACCTCACATCTGGCATCCAACTCTTCTAGACCAAGGTAGTAATAGGGAATGGAGCTGTGTGGTAATGACGTGGCTCAAACCTGGCATCGATGAGCATATTATAGGAACATAGGAACATTAGGAGGCCATTCAGTCCCTCGAGCCTGGTCTTTCATTCAATGTTAACTTTCAGTTTAGTTTCAGGTTGTATATTGAACGAGAGAACATTTTGGAGGGAAATTGCGGTCAGAGGCGTCCTTCGGACGAACGCCACCGACCCGAAAACTTTGGTCACGGAAGCAAGTTTAATTCCGGTCAGAGGCCTTCATTCTGTGCGCCCTATGGGGAGATGACTTCCCTGTAGCTACGGAAATGCTGGAGGCACGTGGGCCTGGACCATCAATCATGAGGTAGTATTCTCATTGATAAAAATGGGATCTCCATTTGTGCGAGTTTTCATTACTATCAATGCGAAAAAACCCTAAAACAAGAACCACTATATAATAATTTAAAAAACAGCTTACATATTAAAATTTATTGAAATTAAATGTAACTAAATGCTTTTAAAAATATATATTTTTTGGACATTGTTTTTACGTGTCTTAATATGGTAAAAATAAACTTACATTAAAGGACAGGGTTTTAACATAAAAATGAATGATTAAATTACATTTTTATATGTTTTACAAAACTTATGCTGGCAAAAGTAAGCTATGTGCCTGCCTTTACCAGGCGTAAGGGTTTGAAGGACATTCGCTGGGCATGAATTGAGCAAATAGCCCGATCCATCACGCGCGAATGTCGTTCGTGCGGGGATGTGGAATATCTGTCAAGAGAAATCATGACAGATTGGAAAAGCCGTTTTTCAGTGCCTGTCCATCTCGCCCCAAAAAACAGCTTTTGCAAGGCCTCGCCAGTTTTGTGCACACTTTGTACGGACACAGCGAGGCTGGAATTTGCGGCATATTATTGTGATTTATCCTCTTTTCATCTTATAGAAATATGTTGATATTTTACTCTAATCATCTCACATCTGAAGAAGTTAAATGGTTGGTCCAGATGTAAAGCCAGCACTGACACCAATGACCTTCATGTAATTTTGCTGCACAGTAGGAGAACATTTGGCTCATCGCATCTGTGCCAGCTCTTTGAAAGAGCGATTGAATTAGTCGCTCTTCCATGCTCTTTTGCAATAGCACTGCAAATCTATCTTTTTCAAGTATTTATACAATTCACTTTTTGGAAGCTAGTATTCCATCTTCCACCATCCTTTCAGAGAGTGCATTGCAGATCATAACTCGCAGTGTGAGAACAAATCTCCTCATCTCCCTTTTGATCCTTTGAATAATTATGTTAAATCGGTGCCCTCTGGTTCTGACACTCATGCTAATAAAAACAATATTCTGCATTTCGTCTGTATATCAACATAAACCCTGCAACCAGCTGGGCACCTTCCAAAGCGAATCAATCTGATTCCTTGGCACCTGTTCCACGTTATTCAGGCCCTCCATCTCTGCTGCTGCAAGCACATTCTACAGGATGCCCTGTAGCAGATCTCACATGTATATTGACTGATTCTCCCAGTTGTTTGACTAATGTCACCAAGGACAAGACAGTAATAACATAGCAACATCATCACCTCCTGGATACCGAGCAAGACACACATTATCTTTCTTCTATTTTGAATTGCAACCATCATGATCAGTGCCGCAATTAATCAAATGGACCAACCCTCATGTCCTCCACATACTCTTCTAATTATCATTGGTTCTACTGAACATTTTTTCTCTTCAGCAACGAAGGTGCAATCATCTGTAGCAACAGCGAAACCACTGCCAGATGACGACTAATGTCAGTAGTTCCAATATTCCGTTACGATATACCTTGGCCTTTATTGCAAGGGGGGTGTAGTATAAAAGGAGGGAAGTCTTGCTACAACTGTAGAGACCACACCTAGAATACTGTACACATTTTTGGTCTTATTAAAGGAGGTATATACTTGCATTGGAGATAATTCAGAGAACATTCACTAGCTTGATTCCTGGGATGAAGAGTTTTTCTTATGAGGAAAGGTAGAGCAGGTTGGGCTTGTACTCATTGGAATTTAGAAGAATTAGACGTGATCATATTGAGACATATAAGATTCTGAGCAGGCTTGAGATGGTAGATGCTGAGAGGATGTTTCCCTCCTGGGAGAATCGAGAACTAGGTGGCATAGTTTCAGAATAAGGGGTCACCCATTTAAGACGGAGGGAAGGAGGAATTTCTTCTCTCAGAGAGTCATGAATCATGGGAATTCTCTACCACAGAGAGCTGTGGAGGCTGAGTCATTGAATATATTCAAGGCTGAGATAGACAGCTTCTTGAACTATAGGGGAACCAAGGGATATGGGGAACTGGCAGGATCAGATCAGCCATGATCTTATTTAATGGCCGAGTTGTTAGTTTTGAGGGGCGGTATGACCTAATCCTGCTCCTTATTCTTATGTTATTATGGTTTTTATGTTAGCATATTCTCAACAAAGAAACTTGGCCAGAAAAGCTCATGAAAGTAACGTTTCCTAACCAGGGATTTCGCCAACAGGCACCTCATTTTCAGGTACGCCTTGGCATGATTTTATTCACTCTTCAGTGAAACGGATAGGTCATCAGAAATGATGGCAATGAGGAGTGAGGGATATGCCGGGCCATGAGGTGAAATTAATTTATGCTCATGAATGCCAAGCTTTGTGCTTTTTTTAATTGTCCGACTTAGCCCGATGCACATGACACGATGGTGCTTACTCAGTGTAAAGTCAGGATTTACTCTCTACAACGGTTGGGCAATAGTCACTCCTATTAATACTACAATTCACAGATGCATCTAGGCAGATTAGTGAGTACTAGATCAAGTAGATTAATCCCTCGTACTGGATCAATCACAACCTGCATCCCTTTGTCCTTCAGCACTCGGCCAGCTCAGTCAGTTTAGATTCTAATGAAACATTCTTGGTGATGGACATTGAGGTCCAGTATTCAGAGTACACTATGTGCCATTCTATGCTGAGATCTTCCTCCAAGTTGTGTCCAACATCGATGAGTGCTGATTGATCAGTTGAGGGAGGGCAGTGGGTGATAATCAGTAGGATGTTTGCTTTCCCATGTTCTCTTTCCCTGAAGCCATGAGGCTTTATAGGGTCGAGAATCAATGTTAAGCCATCCCAGGGACACTCTCTTCCGACTTTGAAGCACTATGCCCCTACTTCTGGTGGCTCTGTACTGCCGGTGGGAATGCACATACCCAGGCAATATGATGGAAGAATCTGTGACATTGGCTGAAATCTATGATTCTGTAACTCTGATTATTGCCAGACGGTTGCTTGATAGGTCAGTGGGACTGGGTTCACTATTGAACACAGTTCCATAGATGTTGACTGGACTTGGCGTGGCTACGTCATGTCCTTATTCAATGCCATGGTCGTTGTTCAGTCATCCACCTGGTTTGTTAAGCAACGCCAGAGGGCAGTTAGACAATGGACAATAATATAGCTTTGTTAACATCTCTATTATGTCAGGAATAAATGTAAAAATAAAGCTGATTTCGAGCTACAGATGGAATTCAACGACTAATGGAAAGTTAGCATTTGTGGCAAGGTGACTGGAAGGAAAATAGGAGGAAGTGATGCCTCAGTTGTACAGACCCTTGATCAGACCCCATATGGAGAACTGAATTCATGTCTGGGCACCGCACATCAGGAAAGATATATTGACCTTGAAAGCATTACGGTGCAGATTCGCCACAATGATAACAGGCAGTGTTAAAAGTATTAAATTGCAAGAACAGGCTGCGTAAACATGTTTCTGACACGCTTGAGTATAAAATGCTAAGAAGAGAATATAATGAAGTGTTTAAAATGAAGTGAAAGGATTTGATTGTTACTGAGAACACATTTCATCTGGCGGGGAATCAAAAATAAGGGAATTAACTTAGAATGAGAGCTCGGTCATTCAGGAGTGACATCAGGGAGCAGTGTTTCAGACAAAGGGTGGTGGACACCTGTAACTATCTGCCTATAATTGTTGTTAGAATAAGGTGTCAAGGGATGCGGAACAGAGGTGTGTAAATGGAGTTGAGCCACAGATCACACATGATCTAATTGAAGTTCGGTAAAGGCTCGATTTGCTGAATATATTCCAACATGTAAGGTCAACTGTTGGGGACAAACTGAGCATTTAGCCATCAAGTAGGACTTCAAGACTATTCTGTTAAATTAGGATCACATGTCCCACACAGATTAGCCATGTGTACTAGAAGTTATAAAGCATTTTATTAAGGAGCGACATTTATATATAATCAGATATAATCGCCAATTGGGATAGACATAGTAGACCAGGGATTCTCAGGTGCCGGTGGGGATGTTGCACTTTATCAAGGAGGCTTTCAAACGTTTCCTCAGCCCACCTGGAGCTCGCTTGCCGTGTAGGAGTTCCGAGTAAAGCATTTGCAGGAATACAGGAATTCCTGGCTCAAGACTGCCCAAAATGGAGGAAGAGCATCCGGGAGGGTGCTGAGCACCTCAAGTCTCATCGCCGAGAGCATGCAGAATTTAAGCGCAGACAACGGAAGGAACTTGTGCCAAACGAGGCTCTCCACCCACCCTTTCATACCCCACTTGTGACAGAGACTGTAATTCCCGTGTTGGACTGTACAGTCACCTGAGAACTCATCTTTAAAGTGGAAGTAAGTCTTCCTCGATTCCGAGGGATTGCCAATGATAATTATGATATAGTAGACATACAACCTCTAACAGATGAGAAAGACTTCCCGGCCTCTGAATGGAATGAACGAAAGGAAGGATGTTGAGGCACAACGGTGGTCATGGACCGAATCCCTGCAGCCTGCAGCAGCGGTCTCTTCTGTTTGGTCATCTCCCCAGCTGGTGGAGGAGTTGGGCCCAAGCCAGCGTGAGGCCTACACCAGGGGTTTGAGCCTGTATAGGGAGTTAGACCGAAGGCAGTGTGAGGTGTACACCAGGGGTTTGAGCCTGTATAGGGAGTTAGATCGAAGGCAGTGTGAGGCCCACACCAGGGATTTGAGCCAGTATAGGGAGTTAGACCGAAGCCAGTGTGAGGCCCACACCAGGAGTTTAAGCTTGTATAGGGAGTTAGACCGAAGGCAGTGTGAGGTGTATACCAGGGGTTTGAGCCTGTATAGGGAGTTAGACCGAAGCCAGTGTGAGGCCCACACCAGGAGTTTAAGCTTGTATAGGGAGTTAGACCGAAGGCAGTGTGAGATGTATACCAGGGGTTTGAGCCTGTATAGGGAGTTAGACTGAAGCCAGTGTGAGGCGCACACCAGGGGTTTGAGCCTATATAGGGAGTTAGACCGAAGGCAGTGTGAGACCCACACCTCTGGAAACATTTCCCCAATCTGCCTATCTCTGGTTTTCGGCTGCCTGTTTATATACATTATTTCAGTGGACTAGTGGTTACCTCGCGACAGGCATTTTTACCCTTTCATTTGCCCATTACAGATGGGTAGGTGCCTATAGCATTTACCTCCGAGCCTCATTAGTTAATCTGCCTGATCGATGTCTGAATGTCTTGTCGCCCTTTCAAGAGACAGCTTGCTTAACTTTAAGGCCCCTTGCTAAATCCCTTATCAGCATAGTTACACTTTGAAGGCTGTTTCTGTGATGTGACCATGTAACGACCTTAGCTCTCTAGCGATATTCTGTATATGATGTGGCTGGAATTCTACTGTGTCTTAAGCTTGCCCTATTTGCTGAGCTGGTATATTTATTTGTTTTATAACATCAATGGGCCTGAAATTGCTCTCCGCACGGGAGCGAACGACGTGCACATACGCCCGTAGGATCCCCGGAAGTTCCGGGTTTAGGCATGTGAAGTGCCTGTGCATAAACCCATTGCTTGCCACGTGTCAAAAATTCTGTTGACAGATCGCACACGTGCAAAACTAAAGGCTGGTTTTGTGCGGAGAGTTGGGCTATTTGCCCAAATCCTACAGCGAATTGTCCTTCAAAATCTTAGGACTGAAAAAAGCAGGCGTAAGGTGTGGTTTTCATAGAATCGTAAAAATTTACAGCAGGGAAGGAGGCCATTTGGCCCATCATGTCCACGCCAGCCAACCAGGAGCTATTCAGCCTCAACCCACTCTCCAGCTTTTGTCAACAGCCCTGAAGGTTACGGCCAAGTGCACATCCAAGTACTTTTTAAACGTGGTGAGGGGTTCTGCCCTTATCAGGCAGTGAGTTCCAGACTCCCACCACTCTCTGGGTGAAGATGTTTCTCCTCATATCTCCTCTTAACCTCCCCCAATTACTTTAAATCTAGACCCCCTGGATGTTGACCCCAAGGGAAACAGGGCCTTCCTATCCATTCTATCCAGGCCCTACATAATTTTATGCACCTCAATCAGGTCTCCCCTCAGCCTTCTCTGTTCCAAAGAAAACAGACCCAACATCTCCAATCTTTCCTCATAGCCAAAATTCTCCAGTCCAGGCAACATACTTGTCAATCTCCTCCACATCCTTTCCAGTGCAATCACATCTTTCCTGTAATGTGGTGACCAGAACAGCACACAGTACTCCAGCTGTGGCCTAACCAGTGTTTTTTACAGTTCAAGAATAACATCCTTGCTCTTGTATTCCCTGCCTCGACTAATACAGGCAAGTATTTCATATGCCTTCTTAGCCAACTTATCTACCTGGCCTGCTATCTTCAGGCATCTGTGTAACTGCACTCCAAGGTCCATTTGTTCATCTACATTTTTTACTGTCATACGATTTAATGTTTATTCCCTTGCCTTGTTAGATCTCACCAAATGCATTACCTCACACTTACTCAGATTGAATTCTATTTGTCACTGTTTTGCCAACCTGACCAGTACATTGATATGTTCTCGTGGTGGCCTAACTAGAGCTGTACATAGTTCAAGCATATCCTCCCTGCTCTTGTATTCTATGCCTCAACTAATAAAGGCAAGTATTCCATATGTCTTCTTAGCCACCATATCTACCTGGCCTGCTACCTTCAGGGACCTGCACTCCAAGGTATCTTTGTTCCTCTACACTTTTTAGTGTCGTACCATTTATTGTGTATTCCCGTGCCTTGTTAGACCTACTCAAATGCATTACCTCACACTATCTGGATTGAATTCAATTTGCCACTATTCTGCCCAGCTGACCAGTACATTGATATCTTTCTACAGTCCACAACTTTCTTCTTCATTATCAACCACAAAGACTAGTTTAGTGTAATCTGCAAACTTCTTAATCATACCCACAACATTCAAGTTCAATTCATTGATATATACCAAAAAAGCAAGGGACCCAGCACTGAGCCCTGCGGAACCCATCAACCATTAACTTTTGCTTCCTGCCTCTGAGCCAATTTTGGATCCAACTTGCCACTTTGCCCTTGAATTCCATGGGCTTTTACTTTCATGACCAGTCTGCCATGTGGGACCTTTTCAAATGCTTTGCTAAAATTCATATACACTACGTCATACACACTGCCCTCATCAACCCTCCTGGTTATCTCCTCGAAGAGTTCAATGAAGTTAGTCAGACATGACCTTCCCTTAAAAATCCGTGCTGACTGTCCTTGATTAATCCATGTCTTTCCAAATGAAGATTTATCCTGTCCATTAGGATTTATTCCAATCATTTTTCCACCATTGCGATTAGGCTGACTGGCCTGTAATTATTTGGTCTAGCCCTTTCTCGCTTTTTAAAAAAGGCTAAACTTTAGCAGTCCTCCAGTCCACTGGCACCACACATGTAGCAAGAGAGGACTGGAAAATGATGCTCAGAGCTTCTGCTATTTCCTATTTTGCTTCTCTTAGCAGCCTGGGATACATTTCAACCGGACCTGGGGATTTATCCACTTTCAAAGCTTCTAAGCAGCTTAATATTCGCTCTCTCATTTTTGTCAGCATAAGAATTTTAAAGAACAGCTAAATATAGTTTTGAAAATAATTTAAACATTAAAGTCCTGTCAAATAAGGTAAGTTTATTTTAGACCCTTAAAGATATTTTAATTTATTTTTAAAAAATCCATTTTTATTCATTTGGAAATTGTAATTTTTTTAAATGTTATTTTCAGTGTTTCTGTGTTTTGGGGGTATTCCCATTCATGGTTATGGGCAATTATTTATTTTATAATTCAAATTTCTTTTGATTCATGAGTTTTTTCACTTCAAATGGTAAATATCCCTAGAATCAGATTCGGTTGGCTTTGCTTTTGAAAATAGGAACATTAGGAAGAGGTGCAGGCAATTCATCTACTCGAGGCTGTTCCGCCATCCAATTGGATCGTGGCTGATCTGCACCGCAACTCGATTTACCCAGCTTTGCTCCTCATGCTTTGGGAAAATTACCCGACAAAAAACTCTCGACCTCCGTCTTAACCGCTCCAATTGAGACCAACATCCACAGCTTTGTGGGGAGAGAGGACCAGATTTCTAGTAACCTTTTGTGACAACCTGATTTCTCATTTCCCTCCTGAATGCCTGAGCTCTGATTTTAAGATGGTAACCCCTTTGTTCTTAATCACAACTCCAGAGGCAATCATTTCTCTTTACTTACTCAATAGATTGCTTTTCAAATTTTAATCAGTTTGATGAGATCAAATCTCATTCACCTGGACTCAGGAATAAAATCCTCATAATCCTCATGCAACCATTCCTCATAATTCAATCCTTTTAGCCCCGGTATCATTCTGGTGAATCTGTGCAGTACCCCTCAAGTGCCCTTCTGTGATTAGATGCGTAATCTGAAAGTAATTCTCCAGATAGGGTCTGAACAAGATGCGATACAACTGTAGAATAATTACCACCACTTTGTATTCCAGCCCACTTCAGATAAAGTCCAACTGCCATAAGCACGTTTGATCACTGTTTGTACCTGTCTATTAGGTTTTAATCATTTGTGTGCATTGACTTGAAAATCTGTTCGACCCTCTACAGATCCTCCTTTGTCGCTGTTTAGAAACGTCTCTAATTTAACTTGCTTTGGTCTAAATTTGTTTGCAATTCTCCACATTGCACTCCATTTGCCATAGTGTTGCCCACTCACTCCATCTGTCTAATCCTATTGTAAGAGCCTGCTCACATCTGCACTACTTACTGTCCCTCTGAAATTAGGGTTGTTGAGTCCTTAACTCTTAAACATAATCACACGAGGCACGTACTGCAGACACAGTCACTCTGTGACCTTCACCTTTATTACCTGGACCAAGGAGCGCTGGCCCGGCGAGGGATCTCCCCTTATCTATCTGAATCTTCAGGTAAGGAGTGTCTCCCACAAGTACACCCCCTGTGGTCAAGGTGTGTATTTCTAGTAAGCATGTACAGTATGTAGTGGTTACCTGAGGGTTATAATTGTATAAGGGTTACAGTAGTATGCTGGTTACATACATGACATCACCTCCCCCCTCACATCTTTTTGACTCAAAGGTTAAGTCTATCAGGTGATCGACGCTCTCTCGTGGAACGCCACAGTTGAGGATCTGGTGGCTGAGTCTTGGCATGCGTTTCTGTCACCTGAGGTGATTCCAGCCTGTCCGGGCTAGCCACAGGGACTGTGCATGCTGGTGATTGTCCTTGTTGCTCGTCCACTGGCAGTGGTGTGGTTGACATCTCATGCTCTTCTTCATGTTCATCGATGTCTATGCTGAACCTTTTCTTTACTTGGTCCAAGTGTTTGCAGCATATCTGCCCATTATTGAGTCTGACCACTATGACCCTGTTTCCCTCTTTATCAATTACGGTGCCCTCCAGCCACTTGGATCCCAATGCATGGTTAAGTACGAATACCGGATCATCCATTTCTATACACCTCTTCCTTGAGTTGCGATCGTGGCACTCGGTTTGGGACTAGCGGTTGCCCTCAACAATGTCTGCCAGGGTTGGATGGATGAGGGACAGCTGCATTTTGAGCGTACGTTTCATGAGAAGTTCCGCTGGCGGGACTCCCATGAGCGAGTGCGGCCGGGACCCATAGGCCAGCAGGAGGCGCGATAGGCGGTTCTGCAGAGAGGGTCCTTGGATGCGGAGCATGCCTTGCTTTATGACTTGGACCGCACGTTCCGCCTGGCCATTGGAAGCCGGCTTGAACAGCGCCGTCCGGACATGTTTGATGCCATTAGCTGACATAAACTCCTGGAATTCATGGCTGATGAAGCACGGGCCTTTGTCGCTGACCAGAATGTCCGGTAAGCCATGGGTCGCGAAAACCGTGGGCAGGCTGTCCACGGTGATGGATGTCGTGCACGAGTTTAATGTAATGCACTCGGTCCATTTCGAGTATGCATCGACAATTATCAAGAACATTTTTCCCATGAACGGGCCCGCATAGTCCACGTGAATGAGTGACTAAGGCTTGGTGGACCAGGGCCACCGGCTGAGCGGGGCCTCCCTCGGGGCGTTGCCCAGCTGGGCACACGTTGTGCACCTGCGAACACAGTGTTCCAGGTCTGAGTCAATCCCCAGCCACCATACATGTGACCGGGCAATGGCCTTCATTAACACAATGTCAGGGTGCTCACTTTGAGTTCACTGATGAATGCTTCCCTCCCCTTCTGGGGCATGACCACTCGGCTGCCCCATAGTAGGCAGTCGGCTTGGATGGAGATCTCATCCATCTGTCTCTGAAATGGTCTGACCTCCTCGGGGCACGCACCGTGCGTGGGCGCCCAATCCCCCGTCAGGACACATTTCTTTATCATGGATAGGAGGGGGTCCCTGTTTGTGCAGAGTTTGATCTGTTGGGCTGTGATGGGGGAGCCTGCGGTGTCAAATGCCTCAACGGCCATGACCATATCAGTGCTTTGCTCCACTGACCCCTCGGTGGTGGCAAGGGGAAGCCTGCTGAGCGCATCAGCACAGTTTTCGGTGCCTGGCCGGTGCCGTATGGTGTAGTCATATGCAGCCAGCATGAGAGCCCATCGCTGTATGCAAGCTGACGCATTTGCATTGACTGCCTTGCTGTCGGACAACAGAGAAGTTAACGGCTTGTGGTCCATTTCTAACTCGAACAGTCTGCCGAAAGGGTATTGGTGCATTTTTTTCACACCATAAACGCAAGCAAATGCTTCCTTTTTGACCATGCCGTACCCACGCTCTGCCTGGGAGAGCGACTTGGAGACCTGCAGGCATAAGCCACCAGTTGGAGTTGTCCGTCTCCATTACCCTGCTGCAACACACACCCAACCCCATATGATGATGCATCGCATGTTAAAACTAGATTTTTACAGGGTTAACAGTTTGTTTGAACAAAGCAGATTCCGCGCCCTGTTGAAAGCCCGTTTTTAACAGTTCCCCCAAAACCATTCGCAACCCTTACGCAGGAGCAAGTGTAACGGTTCCAACAATGTGCTTAAGTTTGGCAGGAAGTTCCCAAACTAGTTCAAAAGTCCCAGGAACGATCGCAACTCCGATGTGTTGCCGGGCCGGGTGCATGACGGATCGCCTCCATTTTGGATTCGGTAGGCCAGATCCCATCTGCGGCAACCCTCCTGCCCAAAAACTCGACCTCTGGGGCCAAAAACACACACTTGGCCATCTTCAGCCGCAGACCGACCCGGTCCAGTCGGTGTAGCACCTCCTCCAGGTTGTGGAGGTGTTCCTCGGTGTCTCGACCCGTTATTAGGATGTCGTCCTGGAATACGATTGTGCCGGGAATGGATTTCAGCAAGCTTTCCATGTTTATCTGAAAGATGGCAGCCGCTGAACGGATGCCAAAAGGACACCTGTTGTAGATGAATAAACCCTTGTGCGTCGTGATGGTGGTCAGAAGCTTGGATTCTTCAGCCAGTTCCTGAGTCATGTAGGCCGAAGTGAGGTCCAATTTAGTGAACAGCTTGCCACCTGCCACCGTGGCAAAAAGGTCCTCCGCCCTCGGGAGTGGGTATTGGTCCTGCAGGGACACCCGGTTGATGGTGGTTTTGTAGTCACCGCAGATCCTAACCAAGCCGTCTGCTTTAAGGACAGGAACAATGGGACTTGCCCAGTCACTGAATTCAACAGGCAAAATTATGCCCTCTCTGAGCAGCCTGTCCAGTTCACTTTCAATTTTCTCACGCATCACGTACGGCACCACTCTGGCTTTGTGGTGCACTGGTCTGGCGTCCGGGGTGATGCGTATAACTACGTTTGTGCCCTTGAACGTTCCGACACCGGGTTGAAACAGTGACCCGACTTTTTGTAGTACTTGTGAGCATGAGCTTCGCTCCACAGATGAAATGGCGTGCACATCCCCCCATTTCCAGTTCATCTCACCTAGCCAGCTCCTTTCCAAAAGCGTGAGGCCATTTCCCGGAACAATCCAGAGTGGCAGCCGGTTCTGTGACCCATTGTGTGTTACCACCAAGTTTGCACTGCCTAGCACTGGAATGATCTCTTGGGTGTACGTCCGTAGCTACGGATTAATTTGTTCCAGTTTGGACCTGCTAGCTCTGTGTGGCCATATTTTCTCAAATTGTTTTGCACTCATGAAGGACTGGCTAGCTCCCGTGTCCAGCTCCATGCGCACCGGGATGCCATTCAATAAAACTTTCATCATCATGGGTGGCGTTTTGGTGTATGAGCTGTGGACGTCAGTCACATGAACCCGTTGAACTTCAGCATCCATGGCTTTGCCCCAGACATTGTCCTGCACTGCAAGCCCTCGCCTGATTCCTCTGTTTCACAGATTAGCCTCACTACCGGCTGTTTGCAAACCCTAGCCAAATGTCCTCTGGCCTTACAATTCCTACAGATGAACTGCTAAATTTTGCAGCTTTTCACATAATGTCTGCCCCCACATCTCCAGCATTGGCTGAGATCGTTGTTCACAAAAGGACTGTTAGTAGGCATTCCTCTCTGAATGTTCCCTTGGTTGTTTCAAAACACTCTGATGGGTGTTAATGGTCCCCTTGATGCCGTGAATTGCCGCTCCCCTCTCCATTGTCCCTGTCGGGGGCCCACCTTAGAGTCGGTTTCAGCTTGGGCAGTTACAAAATGCCTTTGTCTGACTGCTGCAGTTTCAAAATGCCTTTGCCTGACTGCGAGATCTTGAGCCACGTTTATCACGTTAATTCCTTGGTCCATCGCCACGTTGGACCCAGGACTACTCGCGTAAATTAGCTTGGTCTCTTCTTCGCCCGCTATGAAAGTTTGAGCTATCAATGCTGCCCTTTCTAGAGTTAAGTCCTTGGTCTCGATGAGCTTCCTGAAGATCCCGGCATGACTAATGCCCTCAATGAAAAAATCCTTTAACATATCCCCCCTGCAGGCGTCTGAGAACTTACAGAGGCTGGCCAAGCGCCGCAAGTCTACCACGAAGTCCGAGATGTTTTCCCCTACCCAACGTCTGTGTGTGTAGAACCATTGCCGGGCCATGTATATGCTGATCGCCAGTTTTAAGTGTTCGCTGATCACCTGGCTGAGCTCTTCAAAAGACTTGTCGGCCGGTTTGTGGGGTGCGAGCAGGTCCTTAATCAGTGCATACGTTTTTGTCCCGCAGCTTGTTAGTAGATGCGCCCTCCGCTTGTCTGCCGCATCCTCTCCCAGCCAGTCCTTCGTGACAAAGGTCTGCTGGAGTCTCTCCACAAAATCGTCCCAGTCTTCACCCACATAGTAACGTTCCTCTGAGCTACCGGTGGCCATCCTCTGGGTTCAGTGTTTCCCGTTTCCCGTTGCCAGGTGTTCCGTCCTTAACTCTTAAACATAATCACACGAGGCATGTACTGCAGACACAGTCACTCTGTGACCTTCACCTTTATTACCTGGACCAAGGAGCGCTGGCCCTGCGAGGGACCTCCCCTTATATACCTGAATCTCCAGGTAAGGAGTGTCTCCCACAAGTACACCCCCTGTGGTCAAGGTGTGCATTTCTAGTAAGCATGTACAGTATGTAGTGATTACCTGAGGGTTACAATTGTATAAGGGTTACAGTAGTATGCCGGTTACATACATGACAAGTGTCCTCTGCAAAACAGGCACTTTGCAATGCATGGGACCCATTATGTTCCAATCACTGAGGCTGCTAGGGAGTGGGACTGAAATAAGTTGAGACGAAATTGATTTCTAGTGTTGAGTTGTTCTCATTTTTTAGTTAATTTAACAATTGCAATGAAGGGATATTTTTACATATTCTTCAACTCACCTCTGAATTAAGGCTGTGTCATCACATGAATACAGGTGTTTGTGCAACAACTCATGAGTTGAAGCATGAACCCTAACTCCCGTACAAACACAGGTAGATACACAACCTCATATCCCAGGTAGGCTATTCGCCAATAAATACAATATATCATATATAGTGCCCATAACAGTATGAAATTCCCGAGACAGCATACAGTAAAATCATTGATATCCTGCAGTGCTCCATCTCTGGGTCACTGGGACTCTCCTCACCGACGGGACTCCGGAGTCTCCTGCAGGCTCTGTTGACCACAAAAATATACCTGACCGTTAAAGCATTGAACAGCAGGAGCAAAACAAATGCAGTGCATGGCGTTAACGTGTAATGAAAGAATTCAACTGCACCCCAAATTGGTGACTCTGCCACACTATCTGTTACAATACAAAACCAGGATTCAGTGATGAGCCGGTATCTACTCGTGTACATAAAGAACCAGAAAATATTTTTTAAAAAGGAGAACATAGTAGTTGTTGCTGTAACCACCAGCGCCATTTTCTCAGCACAGTATTCAGTTTTCAGCTTCTAGCAGCAAATGGCTATATATCGATCAAATGTAAAACTGACGGTGAACCAGACAGAACAGTCTGTGAATGTGTATAGCAGGACCGCGTGGGTATTGCACACTGGGATGCACAGCATGAAAAGGAACTGTGCATAATAAACCGTAGGGATATGTCTCAGTATCAGATCGATGATAACGACCAGTAGGTCTGCCGCTGCCATGGCCACCAGGTAGTGAGTGACACCTTTGGAGAGCCCGCACTTTCCCCGAGACAAGATCACAATCGTCACCACGTTAACTGTGAGGAATTAAACGAGAAAGGATCAGATTCAGAGCAAAAGAAAAACAGCAAATGCTAGAAACACTCAGCAGGTGATCTAGCATCTGTGGAGTGAGTTAACATTTCAGGTCGTTAGCCTTTTGTCATCGTGCAGGCATCTGTTTGATGGAGTTATTGGTGCAAGGTATGCATTGATGGAACATCATTATTTTACCTGTGAGAAGAACTGTTTGCCCGTGACATTAGATCTACAATAAAATAATCAATATTGCATTGTAATTCATTAAATAGCTGACATAAAACATACCAAAGAAATGGCATAACGACAATTAAACAGAAAATGAGCTGTGGTAAAGATGGGTACCTGCCCCGCTTCATATGTCCAAAGCAACGAGTGCTGAAGCAGGGAATCCAACAGTACACAATGTGCCAAGCCGAATTCGCGGAGTGTGTTGAGCTCGCAGTTACACTGGTTGAATTGGGCTCAGTGACCCTGGATTGGCCAAGGTAAATGAGCCCTAGATCCTGCTCCTAGTCACAACTCAGTGACTCCGTATGAAGTAAGGTGCCCAGCCAAGATTGCTGCCCCTGATCACCTTCCGGTGACTGAGTCTTATGGAGGAGGAACCAGCCCATATATCA
The DNA here is from genome assembly GCF_044704955.1 of Pristiophorus japonicus. Lineage (NCBI taxonomy): Eukaryota > Metazoa > Chordata > Chondrichthyes > Pristiophoridae > Pristiophorus > Pristiophorus japonicus. The sequence goes on along the minus strand of NC_091996.1, from coordinate 82,450,508 downwards.
GCTCCTGTTAATTGTTCAACATCTGCTGCTGTAATGTACGTATGCTGATTTCAGGTGAAAACACACTCGAGTCAGCTATAATATAGAAACATAGAAACATAGAAAATAGGTGCAGGAGTAGGCCATTCGGCCCCTCAAGCCTGCACCACCATTCAATAAGATTATGGCTGATCATTCACCTCAGTAATCCTTTCCTGTTTTCTCTCCATACCCCTTGATCTTTTGAGCCATATGGGCCATATTTAACTCCCTCTTGAATATATCTAATGAACTGGCATCAACAATTCTCTGCGGTAGAGAATTCCACAGGTTAACAACTCTCTGAGTGAAAAAGTTTCTCCTCATCTCGGTCCTAAATGACTTACCCCTTATCCTTAGACTGTGACCCCTGGTTCTGGACTTCCCCAACATCGGAAACATTCTTCCTGCATCTAACCTGTCCAGTCCCGTCAGAATGTTCTATGAGATCCCCTCTCATCTTTCTAAACTCCAGTGAATACAGGCCCAGTCGATCCAGTCTCTCCTCATACGTCAGTCCTGCCATCCCGGGAATCAGTCTGGTGAACCTTCGCTGCACTCCCTCAATAGCAAGAATGTCCTTCTTCAGATTAGGAGACCAAACTGAACACAATATACCAGGTGAGGCTTCACCAAGGCACTGTACAACTGCAGTAAGATCCCCCTGCTCCTATACTCAAATCCCCTAGCTTTGAAGGCCAACATGCCATTTGCCTTCTTCACTGCCTGCTGTACCTTGCCAACTTTCAACGAATGATGTACCAAGTCACCCAGGTCTCGTTGCACCTCCCCTTTTCCTAATCTTCCGCCATTCAGATAATATTCTACCTTTCTGTTTTTGCCACTAAAGTAGATAACCTCACATTTATCCACATTCTACTGCATCTGCCATGCATTTTCCCACTTATCTAACCTGTCCAAGTCACCCTGCTGCCTCTTAACATCTTCCTCACAGCTCACACCACCACCCAATTTAGTGTCATCTGTAAACTTGGAGATATTACACTCAATTCCTCCATCTAAATCGTTGATGTATATTGTAAAAAGCTGGGGCCCCTGCACTGAGCTCTGTGGCATTCCACTAGACACTGTCTGCCATTCTGAAAAGGACCCATTTATCCCGACTCTCTGCTTCCTGTCTGCCAACCAATTCTCTATTTACTTCAATACATTAACCCCAACACCATGCGCTGTAATTTTGCACACCAATCTCTTGTGTGTGACCTTGTCAAAAGCCTGTTGAAAGTCCAAATACACCACATACACTGGTTCTCCCTTGTCCACTCTACTAGTTACATTCTCAAAAAATTCTAGAAGATTTGTCAAGCATGATCTCCCTTTCATAATTCCATGCTGACTTGGACCGATCATGTCACTGGTTTCCAAATGCACTGCTATTTCATCTTTAATAATTGATTCCAACATTTTCCCCACTACTGATGTCAGCCTAACCAGTCTATAATTCCCCGTTTTCTCTCTCCCTCCTTTTTTAAAAAGTGGTGTTACATTAGCTACTCTCCAGTCCATAGGTACTGATCCAGAGTCGATAGACTGTTGGAAAATTATCACGAATGCATCCACTATTTCTAGGGTCACTTCCTTAAGTACTCTGGGATGCAGACTATCAGGCCCTGGGGATTTATTGGCCCTCAATCCCAACAATTTCCCGAACACAATTTCCTGACTAATAAGGATTTCCTTCAGTTCCTCCTTCTCGCTAGACCCTATGTCCCCTAGTATTTCCAGAAGGTTATTTGTGTCTTCATTCGTGAAGACAGAACCAAAGTATTTGTTCAATTGGTCTGCCATTTCTTTGTTCCCCATTATAAATTCACCTGATTCTGACTGCAAGGGGCCTACGTTTGTCTTCACTAATCTTTTTCTCTTCACATATCTATAGAACTGCAGTCAGTTTTTATGTTCCCAGCAAGCTTCCATTCATACTCGATTTTCTTCAGACATGATACAGATTCAGACTTTTGAAATAAAGACTTGCAAGTGGGAGAGTGAGGGGCACGTGCAATTAAACCTAGCTAGAATCAGTAACTTTAGTTCATATCGTCGAATCTAACAGGCACATGTAGCCACTGCCGGCCCTTTGATAGACCAATCTGAATGCTCCCACTCGCTTACTTCTTCACCGTAGCTCTGAAAAATTCTCTTCTTCAAATACGTATCCAATTCCCTTTTGAATGTCATTATTGAATCTGTTTCCATTTCCTTTTCAGGAAGTGTATTCGACAACAACTCGCTGCATAAAACAATTACTCCTTCACTCACCTTTGTCTCCTGTGCTATTTATCTTAAATCTGTGCCCTCTCATTAACGACAATTATGCCAGTGGAAATAGATTCTCCTTCTTTACTCGAACAAAAACCCTGCGTGCTTTTCAATTCTATTAAATTCCCCCTTAAACGTCTCTGCTCCAAGGAGAACAATCTCGACATCTCTAGTCTCATTGAGAAGGATTGAAAACGGCTCTAGTGAATTGAAACAAAGTTTTGAAAATTGACATGATGACGTCAGGGCATAATGAGAATGGACTGACAGAGGATATCTGGAAAAGCAGAGCGTGAGTGGACCAGGGTTGGTCGCTGTTGAAGAGGACCAGTATCGGTTGTGATACGAGCTCGCGTTTGTTGGAGAGCCGCTGTCCCGACACCTGGAAGATCGGGAGACGGGGTGAAAGTGAATAAAAAATAAGTATCATAAATAGCTGGTAAAATCAACATTCATTCAGTAATCATTCAATTTAATTCTTTAAAATGTATTCGCTAATCGTTACATGTTGAAATCAGAACTTGGACCTAAAATGTATGTAATGCACATACTTTTGTTTAAACTGTACAATTACTTGACCAAAAACTTGATCAGAACATTTCCCACATTACAACAGTGATTACACTTGCGGAATACTTCATTACCTGTAAAACTCTTTGGAACTTACTGAGACCGTGAACTACCATAGAAAGGCAAGTTTTTATTTTCTTTCTTCAGAACAGCCTCACACTTCAGATCATTTGAAAATATGAAGGGCAATTTCAAAACATCGCGAATGTTTCCTGAACAAAATATGCAAAAACATTTTGAAATGTGCTGTCCTGCAGAGCTATCAGCTGTTAGGGAGTAATGAGGACACAGAGAGTGGTGACCCACAATCGGAGTGGTTCACAGACAGGGTGGATGTTGAGAATGTGGTGAGAGCAGGAATTCGGTGGAGAGAAGGAAGGCGGTTTCTCACACCTAGATCAAAGGACGGAGCTGCGCCACAGAACACGAGGATTTTAAGAATAGTATTGAGGTGACTATCTCGAAATTAACATTTTTGTAGGAAGGATCTGTTGAGAGAATACATTCAAATTGTACAATGTTAAAAGGGGTGCAAGAACAGATAGACCTGGGGGTGTTTGTGCACAAATCATTGAAGTTGCTAGGACAAGGAAAAAATGCAGTTAATAAAAATATGGGACCCTGGGCTTGATAAGTAGAGACCTAGAGTACAAATGCCAGCAGGTTATGCTCAACCTACATAAAACACTTGTTCGGTCACAGCTGGAGTATTGTGTGCAAATCTGGGCAACACCATTTGGGAAGGACGTGAAGGCATTAGAGAGGGATTTATTTGCAATACAGTTAAACATACTTACAAATAAAGCATGACTATAGAGCACTTAATGATAAGAAGAGTGATGCTGGTAAACTGGCTTTACACAAATCATAACCTAACCATTGAAAGATCGTGATACTAATGCTCAGCTCTAAATAAGGGAGAGTAAGGCAGCTTATGGAGTTGGATTATTTTCAATTGTACTGATCATCTGTTGATCTGGATTCATTCTCTGACTCCCCAAAATACAATATTTCTGTAGCGAAGATCAATCTCCTGCAAGGCAACATTCTAGTTTGATACCTGTGCTCAATGCAAATAACACAAAATGTTAAACACAAAGAATCATCCAACAATACTGATGGTGTGATAGACTCAAAGAACACCGAATGCCCCACATCAAACAAATGGTGAGAAATGAAGACTCTGAGCTCAGACCAGTGAACCAGTGACTGGGAAACAATCATGTCAGGGGAAAATGCAACGTTATTATTCATACAGCGTATTCAATATTCTCAATACAATGAACCACGGATATTGTGCAATGAATAAAGTAGAAGTGTTCGTATCACTAATAGTTGAATATAGTGACTTACCTGGTCCAGTAACAGAAACGAAAATACGAGAACAAATGTTAAGAAAAATAGCACAACGTAACATGGTTTACAGAGGTTACAACTTGATACGAGGACTCAGCTGGTTCACCAACAGCAGTGAGGATTCGGTAATGAATGGCAAGAACAGTAATACATTAAAGAAGGAAATACAGAAATCATATCTGGAAAGAGAGACTTACAAGGAACACTGAAAGCAGCTCGGACTGGATAGCAAATACTCTGTATATCCTGAAAAACAAAATGTATCCTGAGCAGTGTCAGTAAAGACCACCCTGTCCTTTCACTTTCTGTGAACTCTGATGATCTGTGGAACTCCAGCCTTTGAGTCTGAACCATCTCACCCTTTCTATGGGAAACACAGAGTCCGCTGACACTGTGAGATGAGGCCACTTACTTATAATACTGGGAACCATCTGGTGAGTCAATTATGGTCGATGGAGACTGACATTAATTACAGTCATTGAACAAACAGAGTCAGCTCTTCCCTTGCACTCCCAAACTTTCGATAGAACAAAGTACATTTATTACATGTTATGTTAACGTCAGTGAGAAAACAGCAGAGCTCAGAATGTTATTCGACTAATTGATGGAAAAACAAGGAATGTTAAACTGTGTGTCTTCGCATGCGAATGACAAGTGAGAGGAGGTCCATTTACATTTCGAGACAGTTTCGGTGATGCAATGCAATTCTGTGATATTCGTGAACTCCTGATCACTTTACAGTGGATCTGTGCGGTTCCTTCTGAGCGGGACACTGTCTGCAAATATTAACACTTTTAGAGAACCCTCTAAATAAAGAACCACTACCTACAACCTATGGCAACTACCTGCCCATTCATTTGTTCACCTATAAAGATTGACACTCTAACTCCGTATATAGTGTAAAATGCTATAGATTCTTCTACGAATGTTATCACAGTCCATTTCCCTGGGGGCATCCTGCAAATATTGACTCAGTCCTGCAAACCCCTGTAAAGAATGACCAGCCTGCTTGATCCGCCCTTCCAATATTGACCCAGTTCCACACAAGTCAGACAATATGGGATGATTGCTGGAATTCCCCGGAATACTGATATATTTCTGGGGACTCCCTGTGAGAAGGTGACACAGCTCCGATTAGCCCTGTAAATACTGGCACCTCTCGGCAAAACGCCTTCCACCACAGTCCCTGTAAAGATTACCTAGGGGGCAGCATGGGGGCAACGTCTAAATCTGTGCCATTTCTGATACGCCCTGTGAAGGCTAATTCTCTCTCATGGTTACCAGCCAATATAGGAATAGATCCTAGATCTCCCCCTGAGGAGTCCTCGGGAAAGAGTTGGGGTAAACCTCAGACACACTTCCAAAAACACCTGCAAATGCTGCCACAGTCTGGGAACTGCCTGAATGTGTAAAACCACCACTAGTTTATGTAAATAGTGACAGTCTCCCAGATCCCTGTAAATGTGGACACACTGCTAGAAGATATTAAAGCTCCTACATATTTCTGATCACACTGACATATTATTGAATATTAATGGCTCATTTGGATGATATCAGAATGCTACATCATTCCCCGGCTGTCCTGTAAAAATGGTAAACTCTCCAGTATCCCTGAAAATTGTAACGCACTCCTGTAGGCACCTGGGCCTTTACAGTCTGAAGACCATCTGACTGCATCAGCTCCGTAGTATCCTGTGCAAATATTGCCCCACTTTCAAAAGATCTATTAAACAGTAAACTGGCCTTGAGACGCACTGCAAATAGAATCATGTAGAATGATCTAATAATATAGAACAGAACGAGATCATTCTGTCCTCTTCGAAAGGGCTATCTGATCAGTCCCAATCTCTTATTTTTCACCTTGGCCATGCCTTTTTCCCCTTCAAGTATTTATCCGCTTGTCTTTTAAATGTTAATACTGAATCTGCACCCAACACTCTGCTGGGCACACACACAAATATTGTCTCAGTCCCACAGACCCTGTTAAAGAAGAAGGTTATAAGTGCTTTCTGAATGTGCAATCCCTGACAATATTGAACTGTTAATCTTTAAAGATTAGAGCAGTCCAGGACTGCGGCAATGTGTACCCACCATGGCACACAGGAAAAACCTGAGACTTGCAAATGTAGTCAAGCCTGTTCCATTATTAACTTAGATCATGGCTCCTCTGTACCTCATCCAACTTAACCCACTTAGTTCATCTGTATCCTTACCGACCTAATATCTTGCGATCTGAGCGTTGAAAATGTACTTTTACTCAGCATCCACAGCCAATGAAGTCTTTTGAAATGTAATCACTGTCGTAACGTAGGGAATACAACAGCACAGCAAGGTCCCATGAGCAATCATGTGATTATAACCAGAAAAAAACATGTTTTTTAGTGATTTTGATTGAGGCATATATATTGGCCTGAACATCAGGGAGATTGTCGCTTGTCTTCTTCAAAATAGTGCCAAAGAATCTTTACATCCACCTGAGAGAGCACACATTGCCTCGGTTTATCATCTCATCTGAAAGACGGCACCTCCGATAGTGCAGCACTCCCTCAGTTTTGCCCCTCCAACAATGCAGCGCTGCCTCAATACTGACCTTCCGACAGTGCAGCTCTACCTCAGTTCTGTCCCTCCGACAGTGCATCATTCCCTCAGTACTGCCCCTCCGACATTGTAGCGCTGCCTCAGTACTGACCTTCCGACAGTACAGCTCTACCTCAGTTCTGTCCCTTCGACAGTGCATCATTCCCTCAATACTGCTCCTCGGACAGTGACGCTCCACCTCAGTACTGCCCCTCCAACAGTGCGGTGCTCCCTCAGTACTGCCCCTCCGACAGTGCAGCGCTCCCTCAGTACTGCCCTTCCGACAATGAAACGCGGCATCAATACTGTCCCTCCGACAGTGCAGCACTCCCTCAGTACTGCCCCTCCGACACTGCAGCGCTGCCTCAGTACTGCCCCTCTGACACTACAGCGCTGCCTCAGTACTGCACTGAAGTGCTAGCCGACATTTTATGCTCAAGTTTCTGGAGTGGAATTGGTACCCACAACTTTGTGACTCAGAGGTGAGAATGCTTTCAACTTAAACAAGGCTTACACTTGCCTTCGTGTGAAGAATAATTTCAAGGTTATAATTCGTCGTTCTTAACTGCATTATAAGAGGAATTAGTTCATGTGTATCCATCCTATCAAATCCATTTATTATTTAAGCACCTCAATTTAGACAACCCTCGAACTTTTAAACTCAATGCAATACAAGCCACGTTTATACAAACTGCCCTCATAATTTGACCCTTTTAGCCCCCGTATCATATTGTTCAATCTGTGCTTCACCCCCTCCATTGTCAATATATATTTCTCGAGGTGTGGTGTCCCGAACATTACCGCAGATGGGTTGAAGTTTCCTGATTTTTAGGCAGCAAAAGTGGTGTGCAACAAGCTGGGTTGATCGTGGGCAAGCATTGTGTTTGGAGTGGGCATTGGGTTGGTGCCAGATCGAACAGCACCGAGGAAGTCAATCTTTCTGAGCAGGAATCGAATCTGAATCCAAACCACTAGACCACCAGAGAATCTTTTGCATTTTCCCTCAGAACCTGGGGACTAACGGGTTGTGCGCACATTGTGGTGCGCATACAAAGCTTCGGGTTGATTGACGGACGTAGTGAGCTATAGGTATTGGGTTGGAAGGTAAGATTAGGGGTGAATAGGTCTCAAACGTTGTGAACAGTTTGGTGCAAGCTGAGATAGCGGCCGGGGCTGGGAATGGAGTCAGTGGCGAGGATAGAAGTTTGCGATGGGGAAAAGGATGCTGGTTTTGGCATTTCCAGTGCCTGACTGGGGGCGATTGCTGATTTACATTAGAACATATGAGCAGGAGTAGGCCATTTGCCCCTTGAGCCTGCTCTACCATTCAATAAGATCATGGCTGATCTGATCTTGGTCTCAATCCACTTCCCTGCCCGCACCCCATAACCCTTGATTCCCATATCGTTCAAAATCTGTCTGTTTCAACCTTACATATATTCAATGACTCAGCCTCCACAGCTCTCTGGGGTAGAGATTTCCAAAGATTCACCACCATCTGAGAGAAGAAATTTCCCCTCATCTCCGTTTTAAATGTGCCACCCCTCATTCTGGAACTATGCTCCCTAATTCCAGATTCGTTCACGATGGAAAACATCCTCTCTGAATCTACCCTTTCCAGCCCCCTCAGAAACTTACATGTTTCAATATGATCACCTCTGAATCTCCTAAACTCCACTGAACATAACCCAACCTGCTCAACCTTTGTTCATAAGACAAACCCTTCATCTCAGGAATCAACCGAGTGAACTTTCATTGAACTGCCTCCAATGGAAGTATATCCCTTCTTAATTAAGGAGACGAAATATGTACACACTACCTCAGGTGTGGTCTCACCAACACCCTGTACAGTAATAGCAGGACTGCCCTACATTTATACTCCAAATCCTTTGCAATAAAGGCCAACGTTCCATTTGCCTTCCTAATTACTTTCTGTACATACATGCTAACGTTTCGTGTTTCATGTAGAAGGACCCCAGGTATCTCTGTACCGCAGCATTTCGTAGTATCTCCCATTAAAATAATAATTTGATTTTTTATTCTTCCCACCAAAGTGGATAACCTCACATTTTCCCGAGATTTTGATGCTGGTGGATTCGGTGATGGTAATGCCATTGATTGTGAAAGGGCGGTGTTAGACTCTCGCTTGTTGGAAATAGCCATTGCCTGGCACTTGTGTGGCATGAATATTACTTGCCACATATCAGCACAAACCTGAATGTTGTTTAGTTCTTGCTGCATGCCGGCACGGACTGGTGCATTATCAGTGGAACTATGAATGACACTGGGCACTGTGCAGTCTTCAGCGAACATCCCCACTTCTGGCCTTATGATGACGGGAAGGTCATTGATGAAGCAACTAAAGATGGTTGGGCCTAGGACACTGCCCTTGGGCGCAGATGATTGATGTCCAACCATCACAATCACAATTCTTTGTGCTAGGTATGACTGTAGCCAGTGGAGAGTTTTCCCCCTGATTCCCATTGACTTCAGCTTGACTCGAGGTCATGATGCAACACTCGCTCAAGTGCTGCCTTGATGTCAATGGCAGTCACTCGCACTTTCGCTTAGCCTTCAATCTGTAGTTGAACGGACATTTCTCAGGAACACCTGGTACAGATGTGATGGAAAAATGTCGAGATAGAGAGATAAATACCAAACTCTGGGAGATCATGAATGTTGGGAAGTCGACAGCACTCGAGGGTTGAGATTATATCACTGCTGTTTGTTATTACCCAGTTTATTATGATTGTAATTTTGATAAGTTTAATTGGTGTAACAAGACAAATCCTTCGAAGGTATGTCAAAGATCTGTGTACTGCTAAATGGTTTTACCCGAAGCCGGTTTGATTTTTGGATAAATTGTATGGATAATAGCCCAAGGCGCTAGGTTTAAACGCTGTATGAATGTAGAGCCTCATTATAACCATCACGTCACGTGAGGAGAGACTGAAGGGCTCTGGACTATTTAATAACAGTGTTAAAAAAATTAAAAAGAAAACCTGGATTACTCAATATACAGAACTGGGTTTAAAGGACTACAAACAAATAATAGAACACTGAATTGTTAAGCTAACTGCTTAGAAGGATACGTCAGACGATGTAATTTTGCGAAGATAATGGACACGGTTCAAGATGACCTCAGCCATGATCTTACTGAATGGCGGAGCAGGCTCGAGGGGTCAAATGGCCTACTCCTGATCCTATTTCTTATGATCTAATGTTTCTTATGACAGGTGACCTTGAGAGAATGTGGGAAGATCAGAAAACTGCTTTTCCATCAAAGAGAGAGACGGAATGGAAAGCCATTGAACAATAACAGCACCAAATGGGAGCAACCCTGCGCGTGAAATGCAAGATGAGGTGAAATACTTCAGCAAGCTCTGATGTCTCTGTATTTCCAAAATGTACGCACCAAACAATGCAGCTCCGGGGAAAGCTGTTTGGTAAGGCACGGCTGTCAATCCTCAATTGAATCAACTGGAAAACTCAGGAATCTGCCAGTTTCAATTGCCTTCTGATTCTGACGCTGCTTTCTCTCAGGCTTCCTCTGCTCCTCCAGCTGCCAAATGGATTAGATGCTCGAGGCAAACACAGATAATTGATGTAACCCAGCCGGGCCTGGCCAGCAGGGGGAGAGCGAGGGAACGGCCGGTGCTGGGCATTGAGAGGTGATGAGTTTTACACATGCCGAGCTAAATAGACAGAAAGATCTCATATCCCTGCGTCTTCAAATGTGGAATATCGCAATGCTCAGGAGATGATTTTACTGCCCCAGAGCCATGAACCTCTCTCGCACTCTCCTTCCAATCTCGCAACCTTGAGAATGAAATTACAAGGCAAGTTCACTTTGCTCACTGTGGCAGCAGTCAGACGCACAAGATCCAGGTGGTATGGAGTTGTTAGCGTTATGCAGGACCCAGCTGGGAGGGAATACATATAACAGAGTCCCTGGTCTCTGAAAGCTGTAAGTAAATTCCTTCAGTCTCGCTGTGTGCGGGGTATATGTGTGTGTGTGTGTGAGGGCGGGGGTGGGGGGGGCGGTGTGGGGGTGTGGTGTATATATGTGTGTGGGGGTGGGGGCGGGTGTGGGACTTCCCCTTTTGTCACTCATTAGCGAAATTGTGACATTTGGAAATGGGAAGTGCTAAATGATTGTTTGGGAATGGAGAGCGGAGTTGCTAGCGCTGACAGTCCTTCCCTTCCATAACAAGGACGAGGCACACTTCATAAACTATAAACCGGTTTGTATTCCGTGGAATGTGGAAGATAACATACGATTTGATTGAGTATTTTGCATAATGAAAGGAATTTCTTTTGCAGTTACAGAGAAACATTTTGGGCTGGTCGGGAAGTCTATCACCAGGCGACATAACCTTAAAATCAGAGCCTGGCCATTCAGGAGAGAAGTTAGGAAACAATCCTTCACACAAAGCTTGGCAGAAGTGTGGGACTCTAGCCCACAAATAGCAATACATGCTGCCTCAATTCATAATTTTAAATATGAAATCGATAGTTTTTTGCTTGTGAAAAGGTATTACGGAATGTCGAGCTGTAAGAAAAAAATGGAGTCGCTTAGGATGGTCGGTTTGAAGCTGGCTACATATTGGTAACAATTATGATTTTTTTAAAGAACATAACAATATAAGAAATAAGAGCATGGTGGGCCATACAGCCCCTCGAGCCTTCTCTGCCATTCAATAAGATCATGGCTGATCTGATCTCGGCCTCAAATCTATTTTCCTGCCTGCTTTCCATCACCCTTGACTCACCTATCATTAAATAACCTGTCTATTTCAGCTTGAATATATTCAATGACACAGACTCCACAGCTCTCTTCGGTATAGAATGCAAAAGATTCATGACCCTCAGAGAGAAGAAATTGCTCCTCATATCCGTCTTAGATGGGCAATCGTTATTCTGAATCTATGCCCCCTCGTTCTGGATCCCCCACGAGAGGAATCCTCTTCTCTGTATCTACCCTATTAAGCACCTCAGAATCTTATATCTTTCAATAAAATCATCTAAACTCCAATGAGTACAGGCCCAACCTGCTCAACCTTTCCTCATAAGACAACTCATTCATCTCAGGAATCAGCTTCGTTAATCTTCTCTGAACTCTCTCCATTGCAAGTGTATCCCGCCTTAAATAAGGTAACATAGAATTATAGAAACATAGAAAATAGGTGCAGGAGTAGACCATTCGGCCCTTCGAGCCTGCACCACCATTCAATAAGATCATCGCTGAATATTCACCTCAGTACCCCTTTTCTGCTTTCTCTCCATACCCCTTGATCCCTTTAGCCGCAAGGGCCATATCTAACTCTCTCTTGAATATATCCAATTAACTGGCATCAACAAGTTTCTGTGGTAGGGAATTCTACAAGTTAACAACTATCTGAGTGAAGATGTTTCTCCTCATCTCAGTCCTAAATGGCTTACCCCTTATCCTTAGACTATGACCCCTGGTTCTGGACTTCCCCAACAATCTTTCTGTATCTAACCTCTCCAGTCCCGTCAGAATTTTATATGTTTCTATGAGATCCCCTCTCATCCTTCTAAACTCCAGTGAACACAGGCCCGGTCGATCCAGTCTCTCCTCATATGTCAGTCCTGCCATCCCGAGAATCAGACCGGTGAAACTTCGCTGCACTCCCTCGATAGAAAGAAGATCTTTCCTCAGGTTAGGAGACCAAAACTGAACTCAATATTCCAGGTCAGCCCTCACTAAGGCCCTGTACAACTGCACTAAGACCTACCTACTCCTATACTCAAATCCTCTAGCTATGAAGGCCAACATACCATTTGCCTTCTTCACCGCCTGCTGTACCTGCATGCCAACTTTCAATGACTGATGTATCAACACCCAGGTCTCGTTGCACCTCCCCTTTTCATAATCTGCCGCCATTCAGATAATATTTTGCCTTCGTGTTTTTGCCTCCAAAATGGATAACCTCACATTTATCCACATTATACTGCATCTGCTATGCATTTGCCCACTCACCTAACCTGTCCAAGTCACCCTGCAGCCTCTTAGCGTCCTCCTCACAGCTCACACCGCCACCCAGCTTAGTGTCATCTGCAAACTTGGAGATATTACACTCAATTCCTTCATCTAAATCATTAATATATATTGTAAATAGCTGGGGTCCCTCCACTGAGCCCTACGGCAACCCACTAGTCATTGCCTGCCATTCTGAAAAGGACCCATTTATCCCGATTCTTTGCTTCCTCTCTGCCAACCAGTTCTCTATCCATGTCAGTACATTATCGCCAATACCATGTGCTTTAATTTTGCACACCGATCTCTTGAGTGGGTACTTGTCAAAAGCCCTTTGAAAGTCCAAATATACCACATCCACTGGTTCTCCCTTGTCCACTCTACCAGTTACATCCTCAAAAAATTCTAGAAGATTTGTCAAGCAGGATTTCCCTTTCATAAATCCATGCTGACTTGGTCTGATCCCGTCACTGCTTTCCAAATGCGCTGCTATTTCATCTTTAATAATTGATTCCAACATTTTCCGCACGATTGATGTCAGGCTAACCGATCTATAATTATCCAATTTCTCTCTCCTTTCTTTCTTAAAAAGTGGTGTTACATTAACTACCCTCCAGTCCATAGGAACTGATCCAGAGTTGATAGACTGTTGGTAAATGATCATCAATGCATCCACTATTTCGAGGGCTACTTCCTTAAGTACTCTGGGATGCAGACTATCAGACCCCAGAGAGTTATCGTCCTTCAAACCCATCAATTTCACTAACACAATTTCCCGCCTAATAAGGATTTCCTTCAGTTCCTCCTTCTCACTGGACCCTCGATCCCCTTGTATTTCCGGAAGGTTATGTGTGTCTTCCTTCATGAAGACAGAACCAAAGTATTTGTTTAACTGGTCCACCATTACTTTGTTCCCCATTATAAATTCACCTGAATCTGACTGCAAGGGACCTATGTTTGTTTGCACTAATCTTTTTCTCTTCACATATCTATAGAAGCTTTTGCAGTGAGTTTTTATATTCCCAGCAAGCTTCCTCTCATACTCTATTTTCCCCCTCCTAATTAAACCCTTTGTCCTCCTCTGCTGTATTATAAAATTCTCCCAGTCCTCAGGCTTGCTGCTTTTTCTGGCCAATTAAGATGTCTCTTCCTTGGATTTAGCACTATCGTTAATTTCCCTCGTTAGCCAAGGTTGAGCCACCTTCCCAGTTTTATTTTTTACTCCAGACAGGGATGTACAATTGTTGAAGTTCATCCATGTGATCTCTGAATGTTTGCCATTGCCTATCCACTGTCAGCCCTTTAAGTATCACTCGCCAGTATCTTCTCGCCAATTCACTTCACATACCATTGAAGTTACCTTTCCTTAAATTCAGGACCCTAGTCTCTGTATTAACTGTGTCACTCTCCATCGTAATAAAAAATTATACCATATTATGGTCACTCTTCCCCAAGGGGCCTCGCACAACAAGATTGCTAATTAGTCCCTTCTCATTACACATCACCCAATCTAGGATGTTCAGCCCTCTAGTTAGTTCCTCGACATATTGGTCCAGAATACCATCCCTAATACACTCCAGGAAATCCTCCTCCACCTCATTGCTACCAGTTTGGTTAGCCCAATCAATATGTAGATTAAAGTCAGCCATAATAACTGCTGTACATTTATTGCACACATCCCTAATTTCTTGTTTGATGCTGTCCCCAACCTCACTACTGCTGTTTGGTGGTCTGGACACAATTCCCACTAGCGTTTTCTGCCCTTTGGTATTCCATAGCTCCACCCATACCGATTCCACATCATCCAAGCTAATGTCCTTCCTTATTATTGCATTAATTTCCTCTTTAACCAGCAACGCCACCCCACCTCCTTTTCCTTTCTGTCTATCCTTCCTGAATGTTTAATACTCCTGGATGTAGAGTTCCCAGCCTTGGTTACCCTGGAGCCATGTCTCCGTGATGCCAATTACATCATATCCGTTAACTGCTGTCTGCGCAGTTAATTCATCCACCTTATTACGAATACTCCTCGCGTTGACACACAGAGCCTTCAGTCTTGTCTTTTTAACACACTTTGCCCCGTTAGAATTTTGCTGTAATGTGGCCCTTTTTGCTTTTTGCCTTGGGTTTCTCTGCCCTCCAATTTTACTTTTCTGACGCACTACTCTAGGTGTGCTCTCACCAACGCCCTGTACATTTGTTACAAGACTTATTTACCTTTATACTCCATCCCCCTTGCAATAAATGGCAACATTCCATTTGCTTTCCTAATTACATGCTGTACCTGCATGCTAAGTCTTTGTGTTTCACATACACTGATTCACAGATACCTCTGTACCGCAGCATTTTAATCTCCACTTAAATAATAATGTCCTGTTTATCTTGCTTCCAAAGTAGATAACCTCACATTTTCGCACTTCTCCCACATTTTTTGCCCATTCACTTAACCCATCCTTTTGCAGATTTGTTGTGTCCTCCTCACAACTAGTATTCCCACTTACCTTTGTATCATCAGCAAATTTGGCTGTAGTGTACTCGGTCCCTTCATCAATGTCACTAATATAGATTGTAAATAGTTGATTGGTTCAGAAATTAAATTCAAGCAAATAAAAACATTAAATGCAGCGTCCCTGCATTTTTAAGCAAGTAAAGCAGGAAACAAAATACGAAAATGCATTATGTTACAAAATGCATCACTGGCAACAGCTCGTTGTGAGGATTCAATCTACAGGCTTGTTCATTACACTTGTAATTGGTATATGATGTGAAATACAATAATACTCGGGAAGAACTAGCGATGGTTACGTCCTAAAATTAAATCAATACACATTGAATTGATGGAAATACAATGATTGTGCACGGAGTGAACCAATAGAACTAAAGCAACGGAATAATTGGTTACATTTTATTGAGAAGTTTCAATATTTCTGAAAATTTAGCCCAACATTAAGTTATCTAAACAAAATGTTGCCATTAAATTAAGTTCCACAGATGACGAGTTCATGCCTCAAAGCACAGAAGCTTTGTTACAAAGTGTATTTGACCCAATAACTGAGACAAGATGAAAAGGTAGAGCCAGCTTGAAATCCTTTAAAATGATTGATGGAGGATGAAATGAGAAGGACCCAAAACCTAATTTAGAAGGCCTCCCAATGCTGTCTTTGACTTGGTAGAAATAATTCAGTAACAGATGTTGTGCATCTAATGCCTAGTATGCAATCCTCTACTTATTGGTTATTAGCATTTTAAAATGATGGGTGTTCAGCAGGGGTTCCAGTGCGATATTAGCAGAGATTTTACTGCATATGGAACGTGTTAATCCAGCAGTTGAAGTTATGTACGTGTGTACGTGCCTATGAGTGTGCATGTCTGCTTTTCAGAAGGTCTGTTTGTGTGTTTGTGCTTGTATGTCTACATGTGTGTGTGAGCATATGAGTCTGTGTGTGAGTTACAATGAATTACATAGAATATACAGCACAGAAACAGGCCATTCAGCCCAACCAGTCCGTCCCAGCGTTTATTCTCCTCCCATCCTTCATCATCTAACTCTATCAGCATACCTCTCCATTCACATTTCCCTCGTATACTTATCTAGCCTCAACTCACGTTCTTCTGTACTCTTTGTCTCAGCCACTCCCTGTGGTAGCGAAGTCCACATTCTGCCAATACCTGTCCCATATCCATGCAGGAATGGAAGCTAGTGGCCGGAGCCTCTGCGAGTTGCACCCTTACTTCCTTCACTAACCTACGATGCATTCAATGCGTACTGGGTGACCTTTATACCTTGGGCGCTGACACCCTTTCAAGTACCGCTTCTTTGTCTATTTTAATCCTATCAAACCACACTATTCCCGCCTCCTTTACTGTGATATTGGCAGCGACTTCTTCCTTGGTGAAAGTCCCCATTTAATACCTCAGCCACCCGCCTGCCTCCGTGGGGTTGCCTTATCTCCAGATTCCTTTTATGCTCGGCATTGCACTATTTTACGGACCTCACTCGATTCAAATTACCTTTGGAGATTTAACCTGAAATCCCCTACATGTAGAATCTTCTGAGGGTCGAACTATCACTGAGTCTTCGAGTTGTAATGTTATCCATCGGTATAAGCTGCAACTTCAGCAAAGGAGAGCACAAGCCTGGAAGAATATTATATATCTCATACATATGCATCCAGCTGATACGTCAGTTTTGACTCTGTTTAGTAACTTTACTGTTTTGTTATGTTGCTCGCAGTTAATTTGGTGGCGATTGTGATCCTGTGCTATGGAAAGTGCTGTCACAACGAATACACCACTCGATGCCTGGTATCCATGGCGATGAATAGTATCATGGTGATTGACTGTAATGTAATATTTATCATAATGGTGATCTTTATTGTTGCGATTCTTTCCTGTTCTACAGTCCTGTGTGTAGGTTAATTATCTTCCAGGTTCCTACTGCCACAAACTATTCTGTTTGGTAAATGGTTGCTCTGACGTTTGATCATGTTGTAACCATTTGTTGCCAGAAGCTGAAAACAAAACATTACACTGAGAAAACCGTGGTTGTGGTTTTTGCTAATTTTCACCGCGCTTTTCTGTTCAAAGGGCATTCGCTGGCACTTCTTACATACTCATTATGCGACATTTAACATAAACATATAACAATATACCATAATCCATCGTAAATACTGAAAAGGCATTTAGAAAATCATAATATGATTAGGCTGAGTCAGCACGATTTTATGAAAGGCAAATCGAGTTTACCAAATTTATTAGAGTTTTTGATCATTTACCTTTTGAGAGTATATCCAAGGAAACCAGTGGATATAGTATACTTGGATTTCCAAAAGGTATTTCATAATGTGCCACGTAAAAGATTGTTGTTTAAGATTAGAGGTCATCAGGTTGGGGGTAATATGGATAGAGGATTGGGTAACAGACAGAAAACAGAGAGCATGAATAAATGGAACATTTTCAGCTTGGCTGGCTGTAACAAGTGGGGTGCCACAACGGTCAGTGCTGGGGCCCCAGTTATTTACAATTGATATTAATGCCTGAGATGAAGGGACCGAGTGTAAAATATACAAGTTTGCTGCTGATATAATTTTAGCTGGGAAAATAATTTTATGAGGAGGACACAAAGAGCCTGCATGGGGATATAGAATGGTTAAGTGAGCAGGCAAGATGGTGGCAGATAGAGTATAATGTGAGAAATTGTGATGTTATTCACTTTTTTAGGTAAAGTAGAACAACAGTATATATTTTAAATGGTGAGAAACTATTAACTGTTGGTGCTCAGGGAGAGTTCAGTTTCCCCGTAAAGAAAACACATCGAGTCAGCATGCAGGTACAGCAAGCAATTTGGAGGCAATTGTCATGTTGGCCTTTAATGCAAAGGCAGTTCGAGTACAAGAGTAAGGAGTCTTGCTACAAATGTACAGGGTTTTGTGAGACCACACCTGAAGTAGTGTGCTCAATGTTGGTCTCCTTATCTGAAGGAAGATATACTTGTCTTACAACAAAACATAGAATCATAGAAGTTTCCAGCACGGAAAGGAGGTAATTTCGGCCCATCCTGTCTGTGCAGGCCAACAAAAGGCTATCCAGCCTAATCCCACTTTACAGCTCTACGTCTGTAACCCTGCAGGTTACGGCATTTCAGGTGCACATATAAATACTTTTTAAATGTGGTGATGGTTTAAGCCTCTACCACCCTTTCAATCAGTGAGTTCCAGACCCCCATTAAACTCTGTGTGAAGACATTTCCGCACAAATTCCCTCTAAACCTTCTACCAGTTACTTTAAACTTATGCCCCCTGTTAGTTGACCCCTCTGCTCAGGGAGATAGGCCCTTTCTAGCCACTATATCTAGGCTCCTCTTAATTTATACACTTCAATGAGGTCTCCCCTCAGCCTCCTCTGTTCCAATGAAAACAAATCCAGTCTACCTAATCTGTCCTCATTGCTTAGATTCTCCACTCCCGGCAACATCCTCATAAATCTGCTCTGTACCCTCTCTAGTGCAATCACGTCCTTCCTGTAATGCAGTGACCAGAACTGCATGCAGTACTCCAGCTGTGGCCTAACAAATGTTTTATACAGTTCAAGCATAACCCCTGCTCTTGTATTCTATGCCTCGGCCAATAAAGGCAAGCATTCCGTATGCCTTCTTAACCACCTGATCTACCTGACCTACTTTCAGGGATCTGTGGACCTGCACTCCAATGTACCTTTGTTTCTCTACACTTCTCAGTATCGTGCCACTTAATATGTATTCCCTTTCCTTGTTAGCCCTCCCCAAATGCATTACCTCACACTTGTCTGGATTAAATTGCATGTGCCAGTGTTCTGCCCACCTGACCAGTACATTGATATCTTCCTGCAGGCTACAGCTTTCTTCTTCATTATCAAACACACATCTGATTTTAGTATCATCTGCAAACTTCTGAATCATACCTCCTACATTCAAGTTTAGATCATTGATGTAAATCACAAAGAGCAAGGGATCTAGTACTGAGTCCTGCGAAACCCCACTGGAAACTTCCTTCCAGTCACAAAAACACCCATCAACCATTACCTTTAGCTTCCTGCCTCTGAGCCAAATTTGGGTCCAACTTGCCACTTTGCCCTGGATCCTATGGGCTTTCACTTTTGTGACCAGTGTGCCATATGGGATCTTATCAAAAGCTTTGCTAAAATCCATATACTCTGCATCATATGCTTTGCCTTCATCGCACCTCCTGGTTACATCCTCGAAAAATTCAATCAAGTTAGTCAGACACGACATTCCCTTGATAAATCTGTGCCGACTGTCCTTGATAAATTAGTGTCTATCTAAGTGAAGGTCCATCAGGATTATTTCCAACAATTTTCCCACCACTGATGTTAGGCTGACTGGCCTGTAAGTGCTCAGTCTATCTCTTTCTCCATTCTTAAACAAGGGTATCACATTAGCAGTCTTCCAGCCCTCTGACACCACACCTGAAGTCAGAGAGGATTGGAAAATGATCGTCAAAGCCTCTGCTACTTCCTCTTTCGCTTCACTTAACAGCCTGGGATACATTTTATCCAGGCCTGAGGTCTTATCCAATTTCAATGCTGCTAAACCCCTTAATACCTCCTCTCTCACTATGTTCATTTCATCTAATATTTCACACATTTTCTCCTCAATAGTAGTGTCTGCATCGCCCCTCTCTTTTGTGAAAACAGACGCAAAGTATTCATTAAGAACCATACCCACATCTTCTGCCTCCACACACAGATCACAGGGATATGGGGCATAAGCGGGAACATGGTGTTCAGATAGATGATCAGCCATGATCATATTAAATGGCGGTGCAGGCTCGAAGAGCTGAATGACATATTATTGCTCCTATTTTCTATATTTCTATGTTTCTATCACCCTCATTCATAAGAATGGGAACTCCGTAAGTACGAGTTCCCATTATTATGATTGAGAACACCCCCGCCCCCCACCTCATACCAAAACACAAATAAAAAATAGGAAAAAAACACCACATATTTAAGATTAATTTAAATTAAAGTTAATAAATGTCTCTCAAAAAAATCCGGTTTATTTAAAGTTTTCTAATTATGGTTTAAAATAAACTTACCTAAGTGGGCAGGTTGGTTAATATTAAAATGTGTTTTTAAAATTTCTTTTACTGTGTTTTTCTGTATTTTAAAATTCTTACACCTGTAAATACTGCAATCTTGCCCATGCGAATGTCCTGGCTGTGGGGATATGGAGGAGCTGTCAAGCCGGAGATGACAGATCGGAAAAGCCAGGTTTCATTGCATGCGCATTGTGCACTGAAAACTGCTTTTTTTGTTGCCTTCCCGGTCCGTACACACTCTGTACGGACCCTGGGAGGTCGGGATTTCTAGGCCAATAGTTTAACACAGGCAATATTCCATGTACCGCCCATAATGTATCATGCCGACTGTCCTTTCAATCATTGCCAAAAGATAAAATTACTCCGACTCTAGTCAGTCACATCTTTATCTCTCTCCCTCTGTTGGCATCTCTATGTATCACCGTACTCAGCCATACTCTGATCTATAATTTATTGGTGTCCCACTGTATAATTTGCTGTACTCTATTGCATCTCTCGCTTCATCGCCTGATGTTTCTCTCTATCACTGCATTAGTCACATCGAATCTCCCTCCACTGGTGCCATTTTCTATCGCTCACTGTGCTCAGTTAGACCGCTCTCTATCTCCCTCTACTAGTGCCAACCTGCATCACTCACATTTTTCGATTGCCCTCTGCTGGTTTATCTCTGTATCACTCACTGTATTCAGTTGCATCATTGTCTATATCCCTTTGCTGATACCTCTCTATTTCAATCTTTGTACTCAGTTGCAACTATCTCTATCTCCCTCTGCTGCTGTCTCTCTCTGTCTCACTCAAAGTGCCCAGTTACACTTTTAACTACCTCCCTCTACCAATGTCTCTCCATATCAATTTCAAAGCTCATTCAAAGAGCGATTGTATGCTTTCCTCAAACCAGTTCACTCTATCGCCCTCTGATGGCTCTCTGCATCACTCACTGTACACTGTAAAAGGTTAATCTGGGTGTGCTAAGCCTTCATTTTGAAATGTATCCAATATCAGTGAGTGATGATACCCAAAGACAAAATTTCAATTGGAAATAAGAGCAGTGTAGGTGCGTTCATGCGGGATGCGGAAATAAACTTTCGATGAAGATGTCCTGGATGCACTTGTCCAAGGAGCAATGGAATTGGAGGATGACGGTGTGATCATCGAGGTAGGATATCACAAAGAGCTCAAGGAAGGCCAGACCTATCGTGCTCCATGTTCTCATTTACGGAGGATATTGTTGTGAACTTTGACCTCAGATGGGCTCGGTGCTGTACTCGTTAGATCTTACCGAGGAAGGAGAGGTTAAAGATGGGAGAGTGGAACATGCTGCTAAATGGCGATGGACGGTGTTGGACCAAAGGGAACCATGTTCATAATAACCCAATACATCTCATCAATGAGAGCTACTGTATTACAATTGGGGCACAAATCCAGATCAGACACACTGTAGCTGGAACGCTATAACTATCTTCGTTTTCTGAAGGGGCAGCACAGATACAACAACAACAACAACTTAAATTTATATGGCACCTTTAACGTAACGAAATGAACCAATGCGCTTCACAGGAGTATTATGAGAAAATAATTTGACACCAAGCCACATAAGGAGATATTAGGGCAGGTGAACAAAAGCTTGGTCAAAGAGGTAGGTTTTAAGAAGCGTCTTGAATTAGGAAATGAGGTAGAGAGGCGGAGAGGATTATGCAGGGAGTTCCAGAGCTTAGAGCCCAGGCAAAAAAAGGCATGGCCACCAATGTTTGAGCGATTACAATGAGGGATGCTCAAGAGGGTCGATTTATAGGAGCGCAGCTATCTCGGTGGTTGGTGGCTGGAGGAGATTACAGAGATAGGGAGAGCCGAGGACATGGAGGGATCTGAAAACAAGGATGAGAATTTTTGAAAACGAGGCGTTATTTAATCGGGAGCCAATGTAGGTCAGCGAGCACAGGGGGTAATGGGTGAGTGGGACTGGGTGCGAGTTAGGACATGGGCAGCCGGGTTTTTGATCATCTCTAGTTTACGTAGGGTAGAAAGTGGAAGGCCAGCCAGGAGTGCATTGGAATAGTAAAGTCTAGAGGTAACAAAGGCATGGATGAGGCCTTCAGCAGCGGATGAGCTGAGGCATGGGTGGAGATAGATGATGATACGGAGGTGGAAACAGCCAGTTTTAGTTATGCTGCGGATATGTGGTTGAAAGCTCATTTCAGGGTCAAATATAACAGCAAGGTTGTGAAAGGTCTGGTTCATCCTCAGACAGAAGTTGGAGAGGGGGATGGAGTCTGTGGCTAGGGAACGGAGTTTGTGGCCAGGACCGAACAAAACGGCTTTGGTCTTCCCAATATTCAATTACATATCTACATAACAATTGGGCTAACCAAACTGGTAGCAATGCGGTGGAAGATAATTTCCTAGAGTGTATTAGGGATGGTTTTCTAGACCAATATGTCAAGGAACCAACTAGAGAGCTGGCCATCCTAGACTGGGCGATGTGTAATGAGAAAGGACTAATTAGCAATCTTGTTGTGCGAGGCCCCTTGGGGAACAGTGACCATAATATGGTTGAATTCTTTATTAAGATGGAGAGTGACACAGTTAATTTAGAAACTAGGGTCCTGAACTTAAGGAAAGGTAACTTCAACGGTATGAGGTGTGAATTGGCTAGAATAGACTGGCAAAGGACACTTAAAGGGTTGACGGTGGATAAGCAACCGCAAACATTTAAAGATCACATGAATGAACTTCAGCAATTGTACATCCCTGTCTGGAGTAAAAATAAAATGGGGATGGTGGCTCAACCGTGGCTAACAAAGGAAATTAAAGATAGTGTTAAAACCAAGGAAGAGGCATATAAATTGGCTAAAAAGAAGCAACAAACCTGAGCACTGGGAGAAATTTAGAATTCAACAGAGGAGGACTAAGGGTTTAATTAAGAGGGGGGAAATAGAGTATGAGAGGAAGCTTGCAGGAAACGTAAAAACTGACTGCAAAAGCTTCTATAAATATGTGAAGAGAAAAAGATTAGTGCAGACAAGCGTTGGTCCCTTGCAGTCGGATTCAGGTGAATTTATAATGGGGAACAAAGAAATGGCAGAGCAATTGAAGAAATACTTCGGTTCTGTCTTCACGAAGGAAGACACAAATAAACTTCCGAATGTACGAGGGGTCAATGGGTCTAGTGAGAAGGAGGAACTGAAGGATATCATTATTAGGCGGGAAATTGTGTCAGGGAAATTGATGGGATTGAAGTCTGATAAATCCCCGGGGTCTGATAGTCTGCATCCCAGAGTACTTAAGGAAGTGGCCCTAGAAATAGTGGATGCATTGGTGGTCATTTTCCAAGAGTCTATTGACTCTGGATCAGCTCCTATGGACTGGAGGGTAGCTAATGTAACACCACTTTATAAAGAAGGAGGGAGAGAGAAAACGGGTAATTCTAGACCGGTTAGCCTGACATCAGTAGTGGGGAAAATGTTGGAATCAATCATTAAGGATGAAATAGCAGCGCATTTGGAAAGTAGTGACAGGATCGGTCCAAGTCAACATGGATTTATGACAGAGAAATCACGCTTGACAAATCTTCAGGAATTCTTTGAGGATGTAACTAACAGAGTGAACAAGGTAGAACCAGTGGATGTGGTGTATTTGGACTTTCAAAAGGCTTTTGACAAGGTCCCGCACGAGAGATTGGTGTGCAAAATCAAAGTGCATGGTATTGGGGGTAATGTACTGACGTGGATAGACAACTGGTTGGCAGACAGGAAGCAGAGATTAGGGATAAACGGGTCCTTTTCAGAATGGCAGGCAGTGACTAGTGGAGTGCCGCAGGACTCAATGCTGGGACCCCAGCTCTTTACAATATACATTAATGATTTAGATGAAGGAATTGTGTGTAATATCTCCAAGTTTGCAGATGACACTAAACTAGGTGGCGGTGTGAGCTGTGAGGAGGACGCCAAGACGCTGCAGGGTGACTTGGACAGGTTAGGTGAGTGGGCAAATGCATGGCAGATGAAGTATAATGTGGATAAATGTGAGGTTTCCATTTTGGTGGCAAAAACACGAAGGCAGAATATTATCTGAATGGCAGCAGATTAGGAAAAGGGAGGTGCAATGAGACCTGGGTGTCATGGTTCATCAGTCATTGAAAGTTGGCATGCAGGTACAGAATACGGTTAAGAAAGCAAATGGCATGTTGGCCTTCATAGCAAGGGGATTTGAGTACAGGGGCAGGGAGGTGTTGCTACAGTTGTACAGGGCATTGGTGAGGCCACACCTGGAGTATTGTGTACAGTTTTGGTCTCCTAACCTGAGGAAGGACATTCTTGCATTTTGAGGGAGTGCAGCGAAGGTTCACCAGACTGATTCCCGGGATGGCGGGACTGACCTATCAAGAAAGACTGGATCAACTGGGCTTGTATTCACTGGAGTTCAGAAGAATGAGAGGGGACCTCATAGAAACGTTTAAAATTCTGACGGGGTTAGACAGGTTAGATGCAGGAAGAATGTTCCCAATGTTGGGGAAGTCCAGAACCAGAGGTCACAGTCTAAGGATAAGGGGTAAGCCATTTAGGACCGAGATGCGGAGGAACTTCTTCACCCAGAGAGTGGTGAACCTGTGGAATTCTCTACCACAGAAAGTTGTTGAGGCCAATTCACTAAATATATTCAAAAAGGAGTTAGATGAGGTCCTTACTACTAGGGGGATCAAGGGGTATGGCGAGAAAGCAGGAATGGGGTACTGAAGTTGAATGTTCAGCCATGAACTCATTGAACGGTGGTGCAGGCTAGAAGGGCCGAATGGCCTACTCCTGCATCAATTTCTATGTTTCTATGTTTCTATGTATGTTGGCCTTCATAGCTAGGGGATTTGCGTATAGGAGCAGGGAGGTCGTACTGCAGTTGATCCAGTCTCTCCTCATATGACAGTCCAGTCATCCCTGGAATCAGTCTGGTGAACATGGATTTGTGAAAGGGAAATCATGCTTGACAAATCTTCTGGAATTTTTTGAGGATGTTTCCAGTAGTGTGGACAAGGGAGAACCAGTTGATGTGGTATATTTGGACGTTCAGAAGGCGTTCGACAAGGTCCCACACAAGAGATTGATGTGCAAAGTTAGAGCACATGGGATTGGGGGTAGTGTGCTGACATGGATTGAGAACTGGTTGTCAGACAGGAAGCAAAGAGTAGGAGTAAATGGGTACTTTTCAGAATGGCAGGCAGTGACTAGTGGGGTACCGCAAGGTTCTGTGCTGGGGCCCCAGCTGTTTGCACTGTACATTAATGATTTAGATGAGGGGATTAAATGTAGTATCTCCAAATTTGCGGATGACACTAAGTTGGGTGGCAGTGTGAGCTGCGAGGAGGATGCTGTGAGGCTGCAGAGCGACTTGGATAGGTTAGGTGAGTGGGCAAATGCATGGCAGATGAAGTATAATGTGGATAAATATGAGGTTATCCACTTTGGTGGTAAAAACAGAGAGACAGACTATTATCTGAATGGTGACAGATTAGGAAAAGGGGAGGTGCAAAGAGACCTGGGTGTCGTGGTACATCAGTCATTGAAGGTTGGCATGCAGGTGCAGCAGGCGGTTAAGAAAGCAAATGGCATGTTGGCCTTCATAGCAAGGGGATTTGAGTACAGGGGCAGGGAGGTGTTGCTACAGTTGTACAGGGCATTGGTGAGGCCACACCTGGAGTATTGTGTACAGTTTTGGTCTCCTAACCTGAGGAAGGACATTCTTGCTATTGAGGGAGTGCAGCGAAGGTTCACCAGACTGATTCCCGGGATGGCGGGACTGACCTATCAAGAAAGACTGGATCAACTGGGCTTGTATTCACTGGAGTTCAGAAGAATGAGAGGGGACCTCACAGAAACATTTAAAATTCTGACGGGGTTAGACAGGTTAGATGCAGGAAGAATGTTCCCAATGTTGGGGAAGTCCAGAACCAGAGGTCACAGTCTAAGGATAAGGGGTAAGCCATTTAGGACCAAGATGCGGAGTAACTTCTTCACCCAGAGAGTGGTGAACCTGTGGAATTCTCTACCACAGAAAGTTGTTGAGGCCAATTCACTAAATATATTCAAAAAGGAGTTAGATGAGGTCCTTACTACTAGGGGGATCAAGGGGTATGGCGAGAAAGCAGGAATGGGGTACTGAAGTTGAATGTTCAGCCATGAACTCATTGAATGGCGGTGCAGGCTAGAAGGGCCGAATGGCCTACTCCTGCACCTATTTTCTATGTCTATGTTTCTATGTTTACAGGGCCTTAGTGAGTCCTCACCTGGAATATTGTGTTCAGTTTTGGTCTCCTAATCTGAGGAAGGACGTTCTTGCTATTGAGGGAGTGCAGCGAAGGTTCACCAGACTGATTCCAGGGATGACTGGACTGTCATATGAGGAGAGACTAGATCAACTGGGCCTTTATTCACTGGAGTTTAGAAGGATGAGAGGGGATCTCATAGAAACATATAAGATTCTGATGGGACTAGACAGGTTAGATGCGGGCAGAATGTTTCCGATGTTGGGGAAGTCCAGAACCAGGAGACATAGTCTGAGGATAAGGGGTAGGCCATTTAGGACTGAGATGAGGAGAAACTTCTTCACTCAGAGAGTTGTTAACCTGTGGAATTCCCTGCCGCAGAGAGTTGTTGATGCCAGTTCATTGGATATATTCAAGAGGGAGTTAGATATGGCCCTTACGGCTAAAGAGATCAAGGGGTATGGAGAAAAAGCAGGAAATGGGTACTGAGGGAATGATCAGCTATGATCTGATTGAATGGCAGTGCAGGCTCGAAGGGCCGAATGGCCTAATCCTGCACCGATTTTCTTTGTTTCTATGTTTCTATGTTTCAATTGGAGCAAATTTCTGCTCACCCAGAACTGGATATCGGACAAGTAGTCTGATAATTTAGAAACCGAGGAGTGGATGAGAGAAGTGGTAGTGAGGTAGAGCTGGATGCAATGTGCAGAAACTGTAGTGTTTGTCACAGTAATGGACATGGTGAGCCAGACCCATTTCACTGCCGACATACTGTTTTGTTAGATGGTCAACAGTTTAACATAACAAAAGGCAATCGATTATTTCCACGTTTCACATATCTTTATTTACAGGTAGATGTATGTCTCCCGAAAAACTACCCAATTCCTCAAGAATGAGCACAGCAGCGACTGAGAAATGCATGTTGGTTCTTGCAGATTGGATAATTTGTGAGAAAAATCACTTCTATCATGAGAAGCGGCACAATTTCGCGGTTACAGGGGCATTGTCACCACACAATGGATTCATGGTTAAATTTAATTTACTGATTGGACTTTATCCCCTTTCATCACAGATTGGGTGGTTAGAGCTGTTCCCTAAAACGATGTTAATTGATTTCAGCTTCAAAGTGAAACTCGGGTTAACGGATTATTTGGGGAAATATAACATTTTCCTCTTGTTCTCTCGCTCCAGGGATTCCATAAAACACGGCAATATAATTCACATTCGCCTCTGAATGTTCAAGGTTCCCATGGAGTTCAGGAAGCGGATTCTGCTATCGGAGCGCTGGAATTAAGGAAATTGAACAGCTAAAGTTGCTGTAAAGGCCTTTGCGATTATTTGACTTGCTAAATTTTGAATTGTTTAAAATTGATTGCCTGGCTGTTTGGTTTCACTTTTAAGGTTGATTCACATAGCAATAAAATGCAAAATATGCTATCGGGTGTTCATTTTTAATTCGCTCCAGCCAGAAGGGAAGATTTACTCTGATTGCAATCGCTCGACAGTCACCAATTAATCGGGTGAGGTGATGTTGGTCAGTGGGTAATTATTGGCAAGGACACAGCGAGAACATCCCTGCCCTTCTTCGATAAATGCCATGGGATCTATTACGTCAACCTGAGGGGACAGACTTAACGTCAATTTAACGTCCAACTCGAAAAATAGTACAGCACATATTCAGTACTGCACTGAAGTATCATTCAAAATTATGTTTCGAAGTCCGCGGGTCTGTAACAACAACAACAACGACAACAATGTGTGTATACATATAGCGCCATTAACTTAACAAAACGTCCCAAGATGCTTCAAAGGATTATTATAAAACAAAATTTAACACTAAGTCACATAAGGAGAAATTAATGGAAATGTCCAAAAGCTTGGTCAAAGAGGTAGGTTTTAAGGAGCGTCTTGAAAGAGGAAAGAGAGATAGCGAGGCGGTAAGGTTTAGGGAGGCATTTTCCAAAGTATAGGGTCCAGGCAACAAAAGGCACGGCCACCGATGGTTGAGCGATTACAATCGGGGCTGCTTAAAAGGCCAAAATTAGAGGAGCGCAGACATCTCGGATGGTGTGGTGCTGGAGGAGATGACAGAGATAGGGAGGGGGTGAGGGCCATCAAGGGATTTGTAAAAAAGCATGAGAATTTTAAAAACAATACCATGCTTTACCGGGAGCCAATGTAGGTCAGCAAGCACAGGGGTGATGGGTAAACGAGTGTTGGTGCGAGTTAGGACACCGGGAGCCGAGGTTTGGATGACCTCAAGCTTATGTAGGGAATTAAGTGGGAGACCAGCCAGGCGTACATTGGCATCGTAAAGTCTATAGATAACAATGACATGGATGAGAGTTTCAGCAACAGAATAACTGAGGCAGGGGCGGAGACGAGCAATGTAACGGTTGTGGAAATAGGTGTTCTTAGTTATGCTGCGGATATGTGTCTAAAGCTCACTTCAGGTTCAAATATGACACCAACGACAAAGAGTCAATGGTTATGGGGCGCAGTTTGTGGCGGGTCCAAAAACAATGGTTTCAGTCTTCCCAATATATAATTGGGAAAATGCTTTTGCTGATCCAGTACTGACAATATACAGTCAGTGGAGAGATTGAGAGAAGCGATGGAGGTAAAGCTGGGTGTCATCAGCGTACATGTGGAAACTGACGCTATGTTTTCGGATGATGTTGTCAAGGGGAAACATACAGATGAGAAATATGAGGGGACGTTGGATAGAGCCTTGGGGGACACCAGAGCTAACGATGTGAGAGCATGACATGAAATCATTGCAGGTGATTCTCTGGCTACTATTAGATAGATGAGAATGGAACCAGCTGAGAGCAGTAGCTCCCAGCTGGACGATGGCAGAGAAGTTTTGGAGGAGAATGGAATGGTCAAACATGTCAAAGGCTGCAGGCAGGTCGAGGAGACAGAGCAGGTATAGTTTACCTTTGTTACAATCATTCCAGATGATATTTGTGTCTTGTGATTGGGACAGAAATCTGATTGGAGGGATTCAGACATGGAGTTCCGGGGAAGATGGGCACAAATTTGAGAGGTGAGATTTTTGGATTTAGAAGCACTATGAGACCTCATTTTTGTTCCTACCTAAATATAAAATCTCACAATAATTTATATTGAACTAATTTACCTATTACACGCCCATTGTGCAAGTTTTGTACAGGTTGGACCTTCCTTATCTGGAACTCCCTTATCCGGCACCACCCCTCGTCCAGCATGATTCTGGTGGCCGGGGGCCCACCAACACTCAGCCTGCCGGGGGCCCACCGACACTCAGCCTGCCGGGGACCGCCGACATTCAGCGCACCGGGGGTCCACCGACACTCAGCCCGCCGGGGGCCGTCCGACACTCAGCCCGCTGGGGACCGCCGACACTCACTCCACCGGAGGCCCGCCGATACTTCCGGCCTGCCCGAGGCACCGACCTCCTCCCCCGCCTCCCCGAGGCAAAGCAGGGGCGTGGCCCCCGGTCCCCATACATTACAATAAATTGCATACACCCAGATGGAGATATAACACAGCCATCACCTGCGCACATGCACCTCACTTTCCTTCCCCATCTCTTTCGTCTCCCCACCTCTATCCCTTCTCCTTCTCGCTCCACGGCGCTTGGCTGAGGAGCTCCTCAGGCGGTGCCTCATTGGAGGGAATGAAGGCAGATGTGTTAGTTGAATGGGTACAGGAGCGGGGGCTCCCGAAGGGGCAACATTCTCTGATGCATTAGCAGGATCTCGGTCCTTGCTCGCATCTGTCGTTCGCAGTGGTGGTGCGGAACCTAGGGGTGGTGTGCCACGCTCTGGGACCACTGGGAGGGCTGTGGCAGCAGTGTTCCTTGCTATCACATCCAGGGACACTGCCGTGCATGGAATTTACTTGGACTTGGTGGCCAGGTGTCGGGATATGCCCCCAAAACCTCGATGAGGTGGTCACCAATGTCTACAGTCCTCCTGGACAACTGAACCTACTCTCTGCTTTCATGTCACGCTCGTGGAACAGACCTGCCATGTCCACGAGGCCTCCGCGGGGTAGGCGCCATCCTGGGGACAAATGGGGTGCCCTATGGAGAGGTGCTTGGGGCTGGTACCTCCAGACTGGAGGCGGGAATGACTGGAGCACCAATAGATGGCCTTGGAGTGGAATGGGTTCTTGCGCATGGCGATGCAGGTACTTCAAAGTCCGCGCACTCATCCATCGAGAACAGATCCAGTGGATTGATGGGCGACAATTGGAGCTCCTCAGCACAAGATGTCGTCCGATCATCTGCCTACTCCTGCCCCCGCCCACACCTTCTGGCCTCTGCGGCCTTGCCTGGGGCTGCGCTGCTGTCTGAGCTGCAAGACACAAATGAGTTGTTAGAGGAGAAGGGGGTGCTAGGGTGACAAGGTGAGTCCAGCGCTACACACAGCATATGCACGACAAAAGCACCACCACTCTCAAAATCATCACAGACATCACATTTCATGACCATCAACACATTGTGGATTGCAATGATTTTCATTAGGCCAGCATTTTTTATGATACTTTTGGAAATCATCTATCATATATGATTGTTTGGATATGCGTTGGTGTGGCATCTATTGACCTTACATCACGCAATGGTGTAAGTTTTACTCACATGGCATCGCTTCAGGGTCTGCAGATATATCTGTGGCTGTCCGGGGGTGCTTCCCCACGAGTGCTAGCACTCGCTCCTCCATGTCAGTGATGTCGCTGGGGACTGGTGGCCCCCCACCTGTTCGGCTCTGCATGGACCTTATCATCGATAGCTTCTTCTGTAAAAGGTGACAGGACGACATGGCATGATATCATTGTGTGATATCATTGCTAGGTACTGTCACAGAGACTGATACAACACATAACCGACATACATAATCATGATTATTATGATTTTATCATTCTTTACCTAAAGACATACACCGTGACTGCAGGCTTTGAGTAAAACATTGCCGGTAAAAGTGCAAGACCTGAGAACTGCTGATAGTCACTCGTGACTGTTACAAATCAAATTATATAAATACAGAAGTACATGTAAATCAATGCAATACTTACTCTTGCAGATCCCACAAGGTCATTCCATCATTTGTGGCATTGGTTGCCCTCACGCACCTCGTTGGTCACCGACGAGACCACCTCTGCTATCTCAGTTCATATCCTCTGGTAGGCCTTTGGGGTGGGCTTCCCACAACCTCCCTGTGTCAAATCACCCCAGTGTAACTCGACCTCCTGCAGGAGGGAGGCATTTTGCCTCATCTGAGTACCTCCTGGCTCTTTTGCAACCTCCAATGTGCTCCTCTCCCACCTCATTGCTCTCTCCAGCGTCAGTCTCCACAGCGGGCTGTGATGCCTCCTCCTCTCTCTCCATTATAGGCCATATTCGGTCAAATATGTGGCTGATAAAAGCTACTTTTTGTTTGCCTACTTGCTGTGAAGCTCTAAAGTCTCCATCCTTCCTCCCAAAGCAGCCACACCACACCCAGCCATGCCTTCAGTCCCTCTGAGCTCCCCCTCTCTCTGTCTCCTCTTCTGCGCATGTCATGGTGACCCTTGACCTCCTGAATCGCGGAAATCGAGCGTTGCCATGCCGTTGCTAAGGACGGCCACACTTTATGGCAGAAGATCAAAAAAATGTAACGCTACTGCCAATTTGATATCGCTCACGCTAACACCAATTTTCAAAAATGTAAACTAGGTGTTTTGAGAATGGGCGAGAAGCCGGTGATCTGAAAACCTTTTTTACTGCCCACACCAGAAATAATACCCATTTTTGGGCAATAAGCTCAAACATGGAGGTTCTAGACAATAGACCTTTATAGCCTCTCAGCGGGTGGTGAATCTTTGGAATTCTCTACCCCAGAGGGCTGGGGAGGCTCAGTGTTTGAGTATATACAAGAAAGAGATCGATGGATTTTTCAATATTAAATGAATCAAGGGATATGGGGATAGTGCAGGAAAGTGGAGTTGATGTAGAAGATCAGCCATAATCTCATTAAATGGCGGAGCAGGCTCGAGGGGCCGAATTGCCTACTCCTGCTCCTAATTCTTATGTTCTTATTTTCTTATAATGCCTTGTAATGCCATGGAATATGGTTGCCTCTCTCTGTTGGAGATGGCCATTGCTTGACACTCGTGTGTTGCAAATGTTGCCATAGAATCGTAGTAACTTACAGGACAGAGGATGCCATTCGACCCTGTACTGGCTCTTTGACAGATCAGTCATGCAAAGTCCCCACCCCACGACACCCACACCCCACCCCGATTGCTTCCGTGTCTTCAGAAGTTTCTCATCAAACCACACCTATATCCAAAGAATGTTTGAAATTATTAATGGATTTAGCTTTTCAATAGAGCGTTCCAGATCCGAACAAGTTATGAGTTAAAAAATATCTCTTGGTCTCCTCGCTAGATATTTTGCCAATGATTTTACATCTGTGATCTTTGGTTATTGCCCCACTCCAGAGGGATTGGTTTTGCTTTATCTACTCTATCAACACCTCGCATCATCTTGAAAACCTTTCTTATGTCACCTCCTAAACTTATCTGTTTAAATGAGCTTTGTCCTAACGTTTCCAACCTCTCCCCATAACCAAAGTCCTCCATTCCTGGTAACATCCTGGTAATCCCCCGCTGTACACTTTCTAAGGTCTTTGCATCTTTCCTCAATTGTGCTGCCCAGAATTGTTGAATATACTCCAGGTGAGGCCTAACCAGTGATTTATAAAGTCCGAGCCTGATCACTTTGCTTTTAAATTCTATGTCACTAATCATAAAAAAGTAATGCATTTATGATAAACTCCTCAGCGACTTGCCCTGCCGCCTTTACTTGCAAGTAATGAGACCAAAGCCGGATGCTGTCTGGGGCATGCCGCAGGCGGGAATGTACTGTTTCATTATCTGATAAATTGTGACTGGAGCGGGACACTGTACCATTATCAGTTAACAGCCCCACTGCTGACCGTATGATGGAGAGATAGTCATTGATGAAGCAGCTGAAGATAGCTAGGCCGAGTACACTGCCCTGTGGAACTCCTGCAGCGATGTCCTGGATT
Source organism: Pristiophorus japonicus (assembly GCF_044704955.1). Lineage (NCBI taxonomy): Eukaryota > Metazoa > Chordata > Chondrichthyes > Pristiophoridae > Pristiophorus > Pristiophorus japonicus. Next base: position 82,416,797 of record NC_091996.1, on the reverse strand, counting down.
GAAGATGATTGGCCTATAAAAGCACAAAGTATTAATTTGTGCTAGTTATGATTCCAGCCATTGGTTAACTTTTACAAGAGCTCCTTAGTGCCACACTCGGCCAAATGCTGCCTTGATGCCAAGGACAGTTACTCTCATCTCACTTCTGAATTTGTGGTGTTGTGTCTGTGTTTGAACCAAGGCTGTGCTCAGGTATGGAGTCCGGTGGTTCAGGCAGAAGGCAAACTAAGCATCGGTGAGCAGGTTAGTGGGGCACAAGTGCCGTTTGACAGCAGGAGCGATGGCTCGTTCCATCACTTTGCTGATAATTGAGAGTAGGCAGACAAGGCCATCATTAGTCGGGCTGGATATGTCCAGCAGTACCTCTGTTTTGTTGTGTAGTTGTGGGAGTGGATCAATTGGAAACAATTGTGACTTTGACTTCAGCTCAGCCTCGAGTTGATCGAGAGGGGAATAACTCCAGCAACCCAGGTTACCGCTGGGTGATCCGAGTCAACTTGCAACCAACAGAAACATTCGTCTGTTTCCGAGATTAATTCTCTGATTTATTAAAGTGACTTACGTCAGTGTTGTTAAACGAATCAGATGTCAATCTTCAGTTTTGTGAATGTTTCTGCGTTCAGTGACAGAACAGACCAGGTGCAGATCAATGTGCCTTCTCCTCAATCGCAGTGAACACACGTTAACGCCGACTTCAGAACAGCCACAACTTAATGTGAAGGTTTCCACTCATCCTGATGGCAGCTTATTCCATCCCACATCTGAAACTGTCGGCTTACCTGTGGGATAGGTAGTGGGGTCCCCAAGTCCTTGGTAATAGTTCTGCAGAGCTGAAGAGGAGAAATTCAACATATTGCTCGGATGATACTCTGTTATAAATTATCATGGGGTTATAAATAATCGGGGACGGTTCAACCACACCGTCCCCGAAAAAAAATCTGTGTATTCCGTGATTTTATGGCGGAGGAGTGGGGAAATCCAACATAATTTATTACCAAAGCTTTACTCACAGTCTTGTTACTGTACGTCAGTAACTGACCATCTTGATGAAGCCAAACACTAAACTGAACAGAATGTGGTTGAGCTCTCTGAGGGAGGTGAAGGGAAAGCTGGTCGTTCTCCTCTTCCCTCAGTGACAGACAGATCCCTCGGCAGGTTCAGCTTTAGTTTAAGGATACACGTTTCCAAAGTTTTCCTCCTTCATGATTCTGAAATTCCAGGCATGGAATAGATGGGATCCCTAATGATTAGAGCTTGAGTAAAAATGAGTATGTGTGAAACATAGAAACATAGAAAATAGGTACAGGAGTAGGCTATTTAGCCCTTCGAGCCTGCACCACCATTCAATAAGATCATGGCTGATATTTCCCTCAGTACCCCTTTCCTGCTTTCTCTCCATACACCTTGATCCCCTTAGCCATAAGGGCCATATCTAACTCCCTCTTGAATATGTCCAATGAACTGGCATCAACAACTCTCTGCAGCAGGGAATTCCACAGGTTGACAGGTGAAAGTTGGATGCATGGGATGGGAGATACTTTCTGCAATCCAGGGAACATGGGATGGAAGATACTTTCTGCAATCCAGGGTGCATAGGATAGGTGTTACTTTCTGCAATCCAGGGTATATGGGATGGGAGATACTTTCTGCAATCTAGTGTAGGTAAGAAATAGGAGCAGGAGTAGGCCATACGGCCCCTCGAGCCTGCACTGCCATTTAATATGATCGTGGCTGATCTGATCATGGACTCAGGTCCACTTTCCTGCCCAGTCCCCATAACTCCATACTCCCTTATCAGTTAAGAAACTGTCTAACTCTGTCTTAAATTAATTCAATGACCCAGCTTCCACAGCTCTCTGAGGCAGCGAATTCCACAGATTTACAACACTCTGATGGAAGAAATGCCTCCTCATCTCAGTTTTAAATGGGTGATCCCTTATTCTAAAATTACACCCCCGAGTTCTAGTCTCCCCTATCAGTGGAAACATTGTCTCTGCATCCACCTTGTCAAGTCCTCTCATAATCATATACATGTTTAGATAAGATCACTACTCATTCTTCTGAATTCCAATGAATAGAGGCCCAACCTTCTCAACTTTTTCCTCATAAGTCAACCCCCTCATCTCTGGAATCAACCTAGTGAACCCTCTCTGAACTGCCTCCAAAGCAAGTATATCCTTTCTTAAATATGGAAACCAAAACTGCATGCAGTATTCCAGGTGTGGCTTTACCAATACCCCGTATAACTGTAACAAAGCTTCCCTGCTTTTATACTACATTCTCTTTGCAATAAAGGCCAAGTTTCCATTGGTCTTCCTGATCAAATGCTGGACCTGCATACTAACCTTTTGTGTTTCATGCACCAGGCACACACAGGTCCCGCGTTACTGCAGCCATTTGCAATTTTTCTCCATTTAAATAATAATTTGCTCTACGATTTTTTTCTGCCAAAGTGCGTAACCTCACACTTTCCAACATTATACTCCATCTGCCAAATTGTGTACATGGGATGGGGAGATATTTTTGCAATCCAAGCTATATGCAATGGGGAGATACTTTCTGCAACCCAGGGTGCATGGACTTGGGAAATACTTACTGCAATCCAAGGTACATGGAATGGGGAGATACTTTCTGCCATCCAGTGTACATAGAATGGGGAGATACTTTCTGCAATGCTGGGTAGATGGAAAGGAGAGATACTTTCTGCAATCTAGGGTACATGGAATGGGGAGATACTTTCTGCCATCCAGTGTACATAGAATGGGGAGATACTTTCTGCAATCCAAGGTACATGGAATGGGGAGATACTTTATACATCGACTCCATGAGGATCGGAGCTGGACTAATGTTGCTAACAATTTACATGAATGCATTAGAATCTGAATCAGAAGTACCATCTTATTATTAGACACAAATTTAGAGGTACAGTTAATGAGCTCAGCCAGAAAGGAAGATATTGGATTTCAGCCTTTCCAGGCAGTGGTATATTCTCAGCACAACTTTAAGTTGGCATCTGCTATTCTTACTTTGCTGCTTTAAGCAATGTGAGCCAGTTTACAATACCCCTGTGTTTGGATAATGCTTTGAAGCCTGCATTGGAATAGCGATCAGCGGCCCGGCTCTGAATGGGTTAAGTGTTCGCATCATTCTCTTCCCACTTTAGTTAAGGTATTAGCTGTGGTCGCCCTCTCGCCTCTGAGTCAAAGGATCGTGGGTTCAAGTCTCACTGCAGAGACACCTTCGCTCAATGTTCTCGACTGATACTTCAGGGCACTACTGAAGGAGAGCCGCATCGTTGAAGGTTCTATCTTTTGATGAGATGCTTATTCTCTCTCAGGTGGAAGTAAACGATTCCATGGCACTTGGACTTAAATGTTGGGGCTATGATTAAGAAATTTGCAGATGATGCTATAATGGGCTGTGTGGTTGATAAGGAAGAAGAACGTTGTGGACTGCAGGAAGATATCAATGTACTGGTCAGGTGGGCAGAACAGTGGGAAATTGAATTCAATCCAGATAAGTGTGAGATAATGCATTGGGGGATGTCTAACACGTCAAGGAAGTACATATTAAATGGTATGTTACTGAAAGGTGTAGAGGCACAAAGGGACCTTGGAGCGCAGGTCCACAGATACCTGAAAGTAGCAGGTCAGGCAGATAAGGTGGTAAAGAATGGATATGAAATACTTGCCTTTACAAGTTGAGGCATGGAATACAAGAGCAAGGGGATTATGCTTGAACTGTATAAAACACTGGTTAGGTCGCAGCTGGAGTACTATGTGCATTTCTGGTCGCCATATTACAGGAAAGATGTGATTTCACTGGACAGGGTGCAGAGGAGATTTACAAGAATGTTGCCTGGACTGGAGGATTTTGGCTATGAGAAAAGATTAGAGATGCTGAGTCTGTTTTCTTTGGAACAGAGGAATCTAAGGGAAGATCATATTGAGGTGTATAACATTATGAGGTGACTGGATAGAGTGGCTAGGAAGGACCTGTTTCCCTTGGCAGAGGTTTCAAGTACCAGGGAGCATAGATTTAAAGTAATTGGAGGAGCTTAAGAGGAGATATGAGGGGAAATGTCTTCACCCAGAGAGTGGTGGTGGTCTGGAACTCACTGCCTGAAATGATAATGGAGGTAGAAACCCTCACCCTATTTAACAGATACTTGGATGAGCACTTAAAGTGCCGCAACCTACAGAGCTATGGAGCAAGAGCTGGAAGGTGGAATTAGACTGTTTAGCTCTTGGTCGGCCACGCAGACACAATGGGCCGAAATGTCCTCCTTCCATGCTGTAACTTTCTATGAGTCTATGATTCTGTTACAGCTCTATAGTTTTTGTACTTCGCAGCAATATACCCACTTTAATTTCTTCTCCCTCCCTCTGACTGTTTGAGTGTCTATAGCACACTCCCAGTAGTGTGATTGTCCCTTATTTGTTCTTCAATTCAACCCATCTGACCTCGTTTGATGACCCCTCTAAAGTATCATCCCTTCTCTCAGCTGTAATTGTTTCTTTAATTAATATTGCGAACCTCCTCCCCCCACTCCTTTTTTACTCCACTCCCTATCCCATCTGAAAACCCTGCAACCAGGAATGTTGAACTGCCACACCTGCCCTTCTTTCAGCCATATCGTAATAGCTATAATATCGTACTCCCAAGTGTCTATCTGTGCTCACCGATGATCTGCTTTATCCTCTATAATCCTTACATTGAGGTATATACCATTTAGTATTGACAAATTCCCTTATGTTCTATTTTCCAGCCCATTTCCTCTGTCTTTCAAATTCATTTTCTACCTTTCGGCTGCCCAATTCCAGCTTTGCTTCTCTCCCCATTGAATCTATTCTCCACTTCCCATCCCCCTGCAAAGCTAGTTTAATCCATCCTCAACTGCACTAGCAAACGAGGATACTGGTCCCGACTCTGTTGAGGTGCAATCCACCTGGCTTGTAGGGGTCCCACTTCCCCTAGAAACGGTCCCAATGCCTCAGGAATCTAAAGCTCTCCAGCATCAGTGATGTCTCCAAGCTTGCAAAGCAGCGAAGGATATTGAAGAAGTGTCACAGGCAGCAAAGCAGGAAATAAAAATCAGCTTTTATCATTCACTTTTTACAGAGAGTCAAATAAATTGCGAAACAACACGGTTAAGGTAGAAGGTGAAATGTCATTAAAAAAATAATATTTTAAAAATCTAATAAATTTTATCATATTAGAGAAATTTGAAATTCCACAAATGTAAAATTAGTTTTCAAGACCAGAATGATTGTTCAGTATTAGTTATTATGCAGAACACCATTAAAAACCCATTTACACCTCATTGAACAAGACTTAACGTCTTACGGGTTTTTTTAAACAGCAATATTTGAGCAGAAAAGGGGATGTTTTTGTCAATTCAATTGATTTCACTGATTGTCAACAGTGGGGAGTTCCACAGCGCAGTCGATGGCGGAACAGGGAATGACGGACCACAACTCAATGAATTTGGCGTTTATCTACACATGCAATAAACCCTGCCTTTATTATCCGTTTCAGAGGGGTAATGACGGCCAAGACTGACAGTCTCACCATCGTTGAACTGCAAAAATCTTGGCCAAAGATTCAAATGAACCAGACAGTGGATTCTATAGAATATCGAACAGAAATACATGATAATGTTACAAAATATTGGGGCTTCTCATCGAATTAATCTGACCATCATTGCAAGGGGATATTCCATTCCGTTCCTCAACTCCTCTCTGAATTTCCTCTGGGTCACTGCATAAACAAAAGTGTTTGTGCAATAACTCAGGAGCTGGAGCATGAAGCCGATTTCTGTTACAAATGTTGGCAGAGAAACAGGGTATCCCAAGCAATCCAATCGTCTCAATATAGAACAGACCATGAACACCACCCATAATAGGATGAAATTCCCCGATATAACAAACAGTACAATCATCGATTTCCTTCGGTTCTCCATCTCTGGGTCACTGGGGCTCTCGCCACTGCACCGTCCCCGGAATCTACTGCGAGCTCTGCTGGACATTGAAATCTGTCTGACCGTTAAAGCATTGAACAGTAGAATCAAAAGAAATGGTGTTAACTGGTGTTAAAACATAATGCATTAATTCAACGACTGTCCAGACCAGTGAGCGAGATACACTGAATGACACGTGGCAAAACCAGGGATTGTTGAAAAGCCAATATTGACTTGTATACAGGAAATACCAGAAAATGTTCTTCAAAAAGCTCAGCAAAGTCACTGTTCCGAGAACCACTGCCGCTGTTTGCTCCTTGCAATATTCAAATTTCAGCTTCTGGCAACAAATGGCCACAAATCGATCAAAGGTGAAAGTGACTGTGAACCAGACAGAACAATCTGCAGCAGCATGAAGTAGGACAGCGTGAATGTTACATACTCGAAAGTTCCACACAAATGTGAATAGTTCCCGATAAACTATAGGAATCTGCCTCAGTATCAGATCGATGATCACGACCAATAGATCCGCCGCTGCCATGGCCACCAGGTAGCGAGTGACACATTTGGAGAGACCGCACTTTCCCCGAGACAGGATCGCAATCGTCACCAAGTTAACTGCGAGCAGGAGGAAAATATGGAAATGATTCACTCAACACCAGGCACTTACGGTACTTTAATTTGTTTCAAGCAAGGTCATGGAGAAGGTCTACAGGGTGGTCTGGACAGAATGGTCTTAAACAGAGTTCTTATAAACAGAGTGTTAAAGTTCGCAATTTAGAGACAATGGGAATTTCGTGCAGAGGGGAAAGTGATGCTTTTTGCCACCAGTTCTTGTAGTGATTGCAGCTAAATATATAATTAATCCACCTATAACTTTAGCTAGATCTAGTAATTGGCTAAAACTATACTATACGTTAAGTTTGTCAACTACATACATTTTAATTACTTACATAAATCAAACAAGGATGTATATGGTTGGCAGTGCAAGTAGTGTACCAGAAGTGCAGGATGTGAGAGTTTGTGCAGAGCATCTTGATCCCGAAAGACTATGCCTGGAGTAAGTGTCCGCATCTGGAGCAATTTTAGGTCAGAGTTGTTGAACTGGAGTCCGAGGGGCAGACATTGCGAGTCATCAGCGAGCGGGAGATTTATTTGGTCACTTTGATGCAGGAGGTAGTGACAACCCTCACGTCAGGGAGTAGTACAAATGTGGTTAGTGGCCAGGGACAAGAGGGTGTTACTGCGATTAAAGTGCAGCCTTGGAGGAGCCACGGCATTTGCACTTATCCAACATGTATGAGGTTCTTCTGCTAGTGTTGATGAAGGCAATGTCTGTGTGGTTTATGAGCAAACTGACCATGGCACCATGCTGCAGGAAGCCATTGAAGAGGGGGGAGTGAAAATGAATGTGTTAGGGGTCAGTATAGTCAGGGGGTTAGATACTGTTCCTTGCAGCTGTGACCATGAAGTCCGAAGGCTGTGTTGCCTGCCCAGTGCCAGGATTGAAGATATCTCCTTATGAAAGGAGTAGAATTTGAATTCGAAGTGAGAGTCCATTTGTGATGGTCCACGTAGCTACAACTAGGAATTATGTCCTGCTGATAGTTTGTGGAGCTAGGATCCAAATTATAATACAGAAAGTCAAAAGTAACAGTCTCTGGATTTTGAAAAGTGGAGGCGGTTTCTGCTTCTACCAAACTTGTAGGTAGCCTGCTCCAGACCCACACAAGCCTCTGGGTGAAAAGGTTCCCCTGAACTCCCCTCTAATCCTTCAACCGATGACTTTAAATCTATGCCACCTTGTTATTGACCTCTCTGCGAAGAGAAACAGATCATTCCTATCCTCATCATCATCCTAGGTAGTCCCTCGGAGTCAAGGAATACTTGCTTCCACTCTAACAATGAGACCTTAGGTGGCTGAACATTCCAATACGAGAACCACAGTCCCTGTCACAGGTAGGACAGGTAGTCATTGAAGGAAAGGGTGGGTGGGACGGGTTTGCAGCACGCTCCTTCCGCTACCTGCGCTTGATATCTGCATGCTCTTGGCGATGAGACTCGTGGTGCTCAGCGCCCTCCCAGATGCACTTAGGGCGGTCTTTGGCCAGGGACTCCCAGGTGTCAGTGTCCATGCTATCTCGGCCTCTCATAATTTTATGCACCCAAATTAAGTCTCCCTTCAACCTCCTCTGTTACAAAGAGAACAACCAGCTGATCTAATCTTTATTCACAGCCAACATTCTCCAGTGCTAGCAACATCCTCGTAAAGCTCCTCTGTCACTTGTCCAGTACATCTTTCCTGTAATGTGGGGCTACACATGTACGCAGTACTCTCGTTGCAGCCTAACTAGTGTTTCATACATTTCGAGCATAACCTCCCTGCTCTTATATTCTCTTCATCAGCTAAAACAGGAAAGTATCCCATA